>NW_027526203.1:315972777-316202777 GCF_048455015.1 Haemaphysalis longicornis
CAACTGGGCGCCAAAAAACTCTTGTGTTGCGAACTTCACGGCTACACACCTCAGGAAAAAAATTGCCCAGTGACAATGCAAAGCCCCTAGTGCAAAACCGGTAACTTCTCATCATTGCACTGTGTACCCAGAATGAGCCGTTAATCGATTTTTTTTAGCTCAACAAACACAACCTCAGACTCGAGACACGGCATTTGCGGCGCTTTCCAGCGCGAAACTGTCGTGGCGTTCCGTGACTCGCGCACGTCCCCCCTATAAAAGTGGCCATTTCCACTGCCGCTTTTATGTGCGGCGACGACAGAGCCATGCAATGTTTGGCCAACTTGGAGCACGGGTTGCTCGCGCCCGGCAACACTTCAAATAGCCAAAGTTCACTGCCTTGGTTGCACCTGAATAATGTTTTGCTTCAGTGACTGTGTTGTGATTTGATTACTAGCAGCTGTCGCGCAGTTTAAGCTCAAATGCTTTAGCTTTTCTCAAGTGGTCGCTTATATCGAAATACCGCTTATAACGAAATTTTGCGCTCTCCCGCTGACTTCGTTATAACGAGGGATGACTGTATATTGTTTTCGTCCGCTCACTGAACCCTTCGTAATGTTCCAGAGACAACTGACTACGATTTCATTGACTGCCGCAGAATTTTACATCACGACATAGTTAATCCGGTTTGTGTCTGCCATTACAATGCGCCTGAACCAATGAACTTCTACTTCTTATTAGAATGCGCTGCTTGTGGAAGTGCACAACTGCTTATTGCAACAGAACAGTTACCGGCGAGCGCGCCCCGTGCGAAAATATCCCTGCTCTCAGCTCGAAACGCCTTCGGGTGGTCGGGCGATAAACCTGATTGTTTTGCCACTCTGGATACTCTGATTAACATAAACTAACCGTAATTTGCACGCAACGTATAACTTTGACCTAGATATGCCACCAGCCCCCATGAGTTCGTGATCCGAAAGTCACGTTTTCCACGCAATTAAAAGGGGGGTGATAGCTAAGTTGCCTAACTGCATGTTTCGTAAAGGATGGGTAACGTTTGTGATGGTAGCCGCTGACGCCCCTATTTCATTTTTCTAAGACGAGCAGCTGATTTACTATACGACCAACCACAAACATTCTTTCTCCTCAAAATTTGCCCTAATACATCTTTCGCTACAGCTTCCAGGATTCGACTACAACGTGTCCGTGGAGTAAGCTCTCCAATGGCTCGTTCGTAATTCGCTATGTCAGGTATACTACATATTGTATGTTAACATTCTGAAAATAATTTCTGCTTTAAGCGGCATTATAACGGGTCGATTACGGAAAACACGTTGAAAAGTTTGTAGCTTTAATCATATCCCTCCAGCAACCAGTATGAGTTTTGATAGTTGTAATGTACTTCCCACTTCTTCAGTTTTAATCGCATTATCGGCTTTATGGGCGAGCTTCGTCACGTTCGTCTTAATACATAGCGAAGCCCAAACCTGAGTTTTAAATAGCCCCTAATATGTTGATACAGACCTTCGTCGGAAAATTGGTGGGCGATCACGCCGGCGTGAAGGGTACTGACAGTGGTAGCTGTTGGGGTAATTGGTTGATGTCTCGTCGTGATTTCATTTGACATTCCGTTGACATTGCGTCTAGCTATCACGTACTGAATTATTGGTATTGAGTTGATAATGCCCTTTTAGCAAAGAACGGGTCATGTGACGTTACATATTACTTTGTTCGTGCAACCTGCTCTCCTACTAGTTCCTTCGCCCGTTCGCTCACGGTTTCCTTCTACACCCTTCCATCCTCCCTTCCTTCCTCAGGCGACTATGCCTGATCCGGCTGCGGAGCTCCCTGCCGATGCCACGGTGCGCTCGACTGTTACGTGTAAAAGTATTTGCGCCACATTAATTTCTGTTCTGTATAGCGTGAACGCTGGCGCTGTCAATTGGTATCACGTCACTGTGATGGCCGGCCAAATGTTTTAATTTCATCTGGCAGAAATGCAGCCTTCATTGCATCGGCGTCGTGGGCGAGCTTTGCCGCGTTACGTCTGAACGCACAGTGAAGCACGCTTGGGGTTTTCGGCCGCCGAGACAGGAAGGGGTTACACTCCGCCACACAATGGCGATCAGAGTTTGACATAAGCCCATTTTTGCAATGCTTTTAATGCGTAGCATTCTTTACCGAGTACCCACACAGCCAGGACCATGTAACGTCCTGTGTTTCCACAAAAACCCAGATATCGCGGAAGTTCAACCAATAATCGCTATAATAGCGTAAATAGAGATAACTGGTCGCAAGAAATTTTGAAAAACTAAAAAATAAGAAAAATACGAAAAAACTATGGAAAATGGCGAAACGTGTAACTCCCTGCATTACCACAATAATGGAGGTTTCACTAAAGTTTCACCTGTAATCATTATAATAACGTAAATGGAGATAACTGGTCGGACGAAATTTAAAAAAACTAAAAAAGAGCAAGAAAAATATAAAACAATTACGAAAACTGCTGAACCGTGTAACGCCCTGAATTCCCACAATAATGCAGATTTCGGAAAAGTTCCAAATGTGATCGTTATAATAGCGTAAATGGAGATAATTGGTCGGACAATATTTATAAAAACCAGCAACTTTGACTGTCCAAACTCACACTCAAGACAAGCGGCATAAGAATGCTACGCATTAGTAGATAATTCTCTGAATTTCTGCAGAATTTTTTAGTGCCTAGCTTACCCCCCCCCCCCCCCCGCCACCTCTCTCTCTCTCTCTCTCTCTCTCTCTCTCTCTCTCTCTCTCTCTCTCTCTCTCTCTCTCTCTCTCTCTCTCTCTCTCTCTCTCTCTCTCTCTCTCTCTCTCTCTCTCTCTCTCTCCTCTCTCTCTCTCTCTTAATGTAAATGGGAAATGTCGGCAAAAATTTGCTCCGTCGATCTGCGGACAGGGCGACAAAACAAAGAACTACAGAGCAAGTAGAGGGAGAAGGACGTCATGCCAAGCCCCAAATCGGCGGTGGCGCTTTGTTCGCTGCCCAACGCACCCGTCGTCCAGCTTCCCGATTCGTCTCGTCGTCGCTTGAACACGTTCTAAAATGGAGTGCGAGGCGATACATCGCCAAGTAGGCACAAAAGAGATGAAATGGGAATAACGACGACGAAATAGCCACAATGGTGAACTAAGAAAGAAGCGACAGGACGCAGAAGCCACTGCTAAAGCGACCAAACGTAACCACTGACATGGTTGACACAGGAGGAATGGCTGGCGCGGTGTGCGAGGGACGTTCGAGAAACGCCGTGTTACTGGCTAAAGCGGGAAGAAGGCGTGCGCACAGGTCCGAGGCTGAAGTTCACGAGCAAGAGGCACGAAAGGCTCACGCATTTTTTAAAGATCCAGCAATGCATCTTGAAGTTATTCTTTTTAAAATAAAGCGCGCTTGAAAGTTACAGATAATAGACCAACGTGTCGAGACAGTGCGGTACCAGTGCAATTATAAGGAGGAACGGCTAACTTCCTGATGAAATTGAACTGTCAGCTCAAAGTGTTCGAAGGAGTTCCCACTTTCTTGATCTCGTGGCAAAAAGCGGCGTGTAAAAAGCTGGTCTTTCACGTGACTGACCGATGAAAAAAATTCCATAATCGTATTACTACACGCGCTCGACACTAACTTCCCAAAATAAAACAAGCCGGGAGCCAAAGCTTGTATGTGGGTACGCTTTGTAGCCTATTGTTTTTGCCGCTACACCGGTAACAACTCATCCCCGATCGTTCGGCGCGGTACCGTGAGGAAACAACGGGGGAGTGGGAGAGGAGTCTTGTTAAAGCTGAAATTTCATCTGGAACTCATTTAGACCGCAGTACTGCTGACTGATGGATACGGCAGTCTTTGAAGATCTTTTTAAGTGAATTAACCAAACCATTGCATCATTAAAAACCCCCAAATCAGTCGAATCATGGGTCCCCGTGAACGCAAGTCTACAAACACAGCTTGTTTCATTCCAAAGTAGTATTTCTTCAGATCGCGTAGCACTATCGCCTGTATTCGCCTAAGGGATGCCAAACTTACCTCTGTTATTAAGGTCCATATGTATCCCTTAAATGTAGGAACAACTGTCTTTTTTGTTCATCCCCTATTGAGCGTAAAGTGCTCCACATACCCCTTATCTTCTAGAACTAACCCGGCTGACACATTTTCTCCGAGATGTAAACCAATCTAACAAGCGAAAAATAATTCCTGCATGTGTTCATAACAGGTTCATTTTATTGCAGTAGCTCCTACACCATTTTGTCACCTTCGATGAACACCAGCGTTTAAGTTTCCGCCCGAAACCGATATGACCAAGACAGTGCTTTATGGCACGGGTGGTTTAATTATTGTCGCCTTAATCTTGGCCGCATCTCTTTCTAAGGGACGCCGTCATTCCGGCGCCCGTGGAGACCGTAAAAACAGCTCCTGAAGCCCTGTACTAGCCACATCACTGTTTTGTGGTGAATGACCAGCCAGAGCACCGACCGCACCCGCCATAAAGATTACGCTCCGCGCTCGCCTCGGTTGGAGGCGAAACAGTGCTCTGGACGCGTGGACTAAAAGAGCATCAAATCGCAAGCTCATCGCCAGGTAGGCACCAGCCTACGCAAGCAATAAGCCAAGAACGCTAAGCGCATCATCATGCGTAGGTTTGGCGCTTATTAAAACAAACGGGAGCCCGCCGGCTTTTATGCCCCAATGGGCTTCCCAGTGCAGAAGGCCAATGTGCAGTAGCCTGGCCGACGTAGCGGAGCGCTTGAGTGGAGAGTGGCTTCGTTGAATAACAACATCATTCATCTCTAAGTCCTGAAAGAGTAACGCACACAGGCTTTGAAGTTCGAGTTACCACGGGTTTCCATGGCTCGTGTGCAGGAATGCCAGAACCATGTTTACTGCCTGCTACGGAAGCCCAGTCGTGTATTGCTGATCTCTTAACGGCCAGCCGCAGAGGAGAGAGGCTGAAATTTCAGCGGGGTTCAATAACAAAACAAAAAAAACATCAACGTGACGTTTTGGTACTTTTCAGAAACCTAGATTGGCCTTAATTAACCCGATCCTCTACATGTGTCGTAAATCTGTTTTGCTTCGCTGAGTTCAAGCTTCCTTTTCCCAGTACGATGCCAACCGTGGGCAAGTGATTAGATTAATGAACTCGCTGAAGAGTCGAAATATTGTATTGAGATTACGACTGAATAAAGTAAGAGGCGGCGAGCATACTGTCGGAAGCAAGCTCACCAGCCAATGTTCCGTTTTCCGTTTTTGTTGTACTTTCCGCGTCGTTTCGAATGCCACCGAGTCGAACTGGGGTCAGATTATTACAGTACTGATGTATATTTTAAAAATTACATCTGTTGCTCTCAGCTTTAAAGCGCGCTCTCCAGGCCATCCAATCACGCATAAACCATCCGTTGACACAATGGTATGCGTAGATTACATGTTCGCAGTATGCTTGAGGGTGGCGCGGCGAACTATGGCGTGCCTAGTGCTTACTCGCATTGGGCGGAATCATAAACCTTACGCTGTTTTACATTCGCCTAATTCGAGTTTTAAACCATTTGACGCTACCTGCAAAGCTTGGTTTATGCTGATAGCACTTGCGTATGGCGATCTTCTCGGCAGAGATTGGGTTTGCATGCGGGACTTGAAAGTGCCATTGACAGCGCTGGTCTAGTCTTTCCTTCTCTGCTATGCCGTCTTGATGCGCTGTTTCATCCGAGTCATGAGCCATTAACTTTATTTTTGGGGGGTCAATAAAATTAATAAATAAGTGAACGCGCGTAGTCATACCTGCTACTGCATTGCGGGTAACGTTGAACTATAACATTGCACTTGGAGAGATTACTGTGAAACACACGACGGAAAACTAGGTAGGAATAAGAATATCCAGCAATAAACGTGAGATAATTATCAGCGCTATTTCTTGTTTAAGAATACTTTAAGTTGTGTGCCTTGCATTTTGTTTATACATTGTGGTGGGTTCTTTTTCGTCATAGCTTGGCTAGTGGCCTTAAAGTAGCTTGAGACCTTGGCTTTGATAGCCTGATTTTAGGTTACACGGAAAAATTGTAGTAGTTTATTTGGGTAAAATCTGTGTGGCTGTTTCGTGAACTGTGTTGGTTTGGTTAGGTGTTTTTATTGTTGGGAATTGTTGTCATTAATGGCCTTGACTAGAGAGAGAGGGAGAGAGAGTTAAATGCAAAGAAGTGAGTCTAGCAGCGAGCTTGGCTTGCTGCTCCGTATGGGAATGATGAAGGGGGAAGATGAGTCTAGATGCGTAAGCACACAGGAACGCGCACAAACACTCACATCCACAGGAACAAAAACCCAGAAAGACTCAGAAACACACACATAACACACGCACACGGGAGTATGTTTGAATGTAACTTTCACAGGGTTTGGTCCGAACCGCCGTCATAAAGAAAGGACACCAAGGCCCGCGTATCCCGTGGGTCAGCGGCAGCCAAGTGCCATGGTTCGATAACACCGCTGAGGTTCACACCTGCATCAGCACGCACTCGAAAAGTCATCTTCAGGGTATCCCACGGTGAATAAAAGCGGGGACACACACAGATGATGTGTTCTGTGTACTCGCCAACACTGCATGTCTGACAAAAAGGGGAGGTCGCTCGGCGTGTCTTGGTGCAGAAAATATGGGAATAACGTTATCGGAATAGTGTGGTGGCGGATTCACTGTCTGTCGTATGAAAACGCATTACATAAATCGGTACAATATTTATCACCAAGCTCGGTCACAAGAACGCCGCCATCCATGTGTATACTAGACTCTATACGCTATGAATTTCATTGGAGTGCATTCAGACGCCATGCCAGATTCAATCGCCAATGAGCCCCTTGTGGCATTCTCACATAATCAGCTAGCCGAGGAAATAGCCAGTCTTCGAAGCCAAGTTTTTTCAAGCCCCATATTGTACTTCCTCCCACTGCACCCCGGATGGCAACGCCGAGACGGCCCAGCCGAGTATGCTCACTCATAGCAACTCTATCGTCATCGCAATGCCCTCCACCATAGGTCAGGCGCAGTGGCTCTTGTTGCTTAAAGCGGCTCTAAAGTGTGCAAACAAGTTAGCCGATATGGATGGATTGCAGTACCGAAAACACAAATATAGCACTAAAGGTAACAACCATCGTTCAACACAGAAAGTGTCAAATCCGCGAGACCGGGTATCATCCCGCAATACATTTTTGCTCAATACGGTTTGTTACTCCCCAACGGGGAAATGGAAATGTTGGTCCTTGTTTAAGCGTATTTCGGAAAGTTACGGCAAGCTTACCGCAAACGACTAGGCGTCGAAGCCCGCCGCCAGCGTTACCGATCCCCACAGTGCCAACTTCGCTTGTATTTTCGGCAACACCTTCTTTCCGGTGAGCAGCCCACTCGCTTGTGCTTTTCGCGCTTGTTCTACGTTCGTTCGGCGCTGGTTGGTGCACTTTGTGACGTGCTCTTTTCTGCCAATAAAAACTCGGAGAGAAAAGGTTTCTAAAGACACAAAGCATCCTTCGAACAAAGGTAGAAAGAGCTGCGAAAGTGGTGGTCTTTCAGTTAAAATAAAACCTAACTCAGTCCTTAGGGTATCATCAAGCTGCGAAGAGGTGTCAGAGAGCGCTCTGTATCAACCACAAAAGAAAGCAACCTAAGCGCCTCTATACAGCACAGACCTTTACTGCGGCTGCCGTCAGCCAGGTTGCCTGCACAAGCGTAACGAAGCAGTTGTGAACCGTATTTGACTTAATGTGGCCTATGGAATCAACCATACGCAACGTTCCTCCTTTTTTCCTGACTTATAAGCATTGCCTAGTTGCTTTGAATTCTATAAGGCCTATGCCATATTCGCACTTCCGGCTCATTGCGCGCATTTGTTCTGGAAAATTGCGTTTGAATGTGCTCTCTTCAGAACATCCCCTTTTCTGATTTGCTGTCGTTGACTATGACGACACACTGGCAAGTATGAAAGGCGAAATATAACTCGTTGCAAGCGTGTTTACTCGGCGGACTTCTGCGAGAACTAACTGAAGCCCATAGGTACCCGAAAAATAGCTATAAATCAAGATTTCGATGACGAAGATAGCCTCGAATGATGTCATAAAACGGCGTGATATCACAGCAATAGTTCAGTTAGAAGTTACGGCGTTGAAAGCATTTATGCTATCTTGGATGTGTCGACGCTCAAGTGGCTAGAGTTAAGATTCTACAAAAAAAAATCTGTCTAATTATTTACGGAACGATGTTGATGAGTAGAGGCGCTGTTGTGCTATGAATTACAGAGCGGTTGTTGTGCTACTACTAGGTCTAAGCAGCGGGGTTCGACGGCCGAGTTTTGAGCTCCTGAAAAGCCGTTGTATAAGTTTTACTATTTCAAAAAATAAAAGGTCGATTTAGTTGAAAACAGCAATCATGCGTCTTCCCGTCGTCGAAAGGTTGGTGTTCGTGGAAATGTGACAAAGTTTGGCGGAGTTATGGCGTCAGAAAGGTGAGGTAAAACAAGGGGGGGGGGGAGGGGGGGGGGGGGGCAAATTGCAGGAGCTCACTCGGTGTGACCTTCCTCGGCGGCAGCCCGGCGACAAGGAGTTCATTCGAGTGATAGACAGATATACCGACCAAAATTTTTGCGGTTAGGAAGCCCAAGAGAGGCCAGCGACTTTAATAGCGATGTGCTAGTTGCGCGGCGCTCAGCATCCCAGCAGGTTGTGCACGCGAAACTGAGCGCCTGAGCGCCTCTGCCTCCCGGCGTCATCGCGAAGTGAGCGTCCCCGGCGAACTGCGTGCGAAGCATTACTGCGGTCAAGCCTCGCTCGTCCGGCGAGAGATGGCGCCGGCATCGATGCGTAGGCCGCCAGCGCTATGCCGGCGCCGCGCGTCCAGTCGCCCATCAAGAAGGCAGCCGCCAGGAAGGAAAGAGACAGACGAAATCGATACTGAAAACCCGAAAACATTAACCGGAGCGGAATAATATTCGAGAGCATGCCCAGATGGCAAAATTCCTCTTTTCGGGCTCCGCTTTCTCCGCCTCTCTTTCCCCCTGTCGGTGGAGGCAGGCTCGGTTTTTCGAACCTCGCATCCTCGTTGCTCGTACTTGTTTCCACTCCGACGTTTTCGCTTCGCTACTCGGCGATTTTCTCGAGTTTTCGCCGTTCGTCGATGCCGCGTGAAGTTTCCCGCGATGCCTTGGAGAATTATTTCTGGGCTTCCACCCTTTTACGTGGCCGCAGAAATCTCTTCACGCATGCGGGCCAATTAACAGGGCGGAAAGTAAGCAAGCCAAATAGATGCATGCCCATCCCTTCCTGAGTTTTTGATAGGTTGTCTTTATTGCCATTTCTCTTTCGAAGGCTAAATTAGTCGCGTATCGCATTTCCGAACACAATAAGTTCCTTCTTCTTCTTCTTATTTTTTTTTTAAGGAAAAGTCTAAACAAAGTTGCACTTTCCAGTTTTTCAGGCACTTACAACTGAACTAAAATAACGGAAAAAAGAGAGGAAGTGTTGTAACGCAAGCTGTTCATGTTCTTTTATTCCTATTTCAAGTCGCTTAGTGCGCCAAGGAAGTTAGCCAGTTTTCCGGGAAATGGAATTTAAAACCGGGAACCAATACTAAGAGTACCAGGGCAAGTTACCACTTTATTTCAGAAATTAAGACCCTATCTATTTTGCTTCTGCATAAATTTTGAACTGATTGCCCTACAGATGTCGGCCACGCGGCTATTTCACAACGCTCTTATAGAAAAGAGAAGGTAACGGAAAAAACTTGGAAATTATGTAAACCGTCTTTAAACTTGGGCGGACCGGACGGTGTGTGCGCTACTGGCGCGATAAATGTCATCTCCTAATTGCATATACTTGCGGGTAAGGTAAGTTGCCTTTATACTAAAAAAATAATGGGTGTCACCTTAGGTGGTTATCATATGAGGCCTGCAGAACCAGAATGTGATACACAATAACAAACTTTTGGAATATTGTGAGACATGCTCTCTCACGGCATTTCGGAAGTTTGCTTGGTGCCTAAACACGACACGAAAATTGATCGCCAGCTATATCTCCTTGCAATCAACAGTGAGTTTGTTAAAAGGTAAGAATACTCTGAAAAGTTTGATACAGGTAATCAGCAATTTTTCGGGAAACGTAACTCCTACCCTCCCCCCCCCTTTTTTTTTTCTCTCTCTCTCTCCAAATCCCCAAAGATAGCTTTGCGCGCGTGTGCCTTGCTGATGACAGCTCTTACAAATGAAACAGTAATCGTAAGCTTGAACATAAAAAAAGATTGCATGTTTTACGAAACGTTCTATATTCAAGGGAGGTTTGCCTAGGCATGGTGAAAGGAAGTCCTCTTTCTGATATGGCAAGTTTTCATACTACACTTTAACCTGGCCGCTGTCCTACTTCTGTTGCTGGCGCCCGGAAGAATTTAAAAACGGATTATATTAAGGGGATCCAGTCGCTGCAGTTTTAAACTAAACTGATGCGGCTGTACTTGCGAGAATTGGGAGCCGACTTAAGTTGGCAACCCCCTGCAGCCATTTGGTCATCCCCCCTTATCTTACTCTTTTCCCTAAAACAAAGTGATTACCCCCCCCCCCCCCCCCCACAGACACACAGAGATTCTAAATAAATTTCTTGATTGATATGCTACAGAGTGTGCGTAAATGCTGTTCAGATGGCGATTTGAGACTATCTTGCATGGTTCGTTTTGTGACACCATGCGCTGTCAACGAAAAAATGCCGGATGTCGTTGCCCACTCCACGGAAAATCCGGGGGAAACTCGAGAACGAGTGTCTGCGGATTGATTACCCTACCTACTGCTGTCTTCAAGGTAACACGCTATATTTCGTTTGCTAATATAATAATTTTAAGGCAAGAGTTCAATGAAATTAAGGTCCCAGTTTTTCACTTCTTTCTAATGATAATACCAATGGAAACATATATATACCAGCAGAAAATTTGCGACGTGTATGTTTCATTTTGTGGTACTGCTGGACGTTGCACGCTCATTCCATCTTCCTTCCTCTTTCTGTGATTTTTCATTGCTTACTTGTTTTCAAATATGCACACTATCCCCGCATTGCACCTACATTCCCACAGTCGACGGGGGCAACCATCCTCAGCATAGTTCCGTGCTTTCTTTTTCCTTGGCTTCAGACGCCTCATCTAAACCGACGTCACCGCCTGCTGTCGGTTTATTCGGCGATAAGAAGTACAAGAATATGACTACCTCCGACAGATGGTTAGTGCTGTGCCCAACCACGAGGGAGAAAACCGGCGCAGAATAGGTATGGGCTGAGGAGCACTCGGCAAGCGCTCCCAAATGAATGCTAAGTAGCCATACTGCCGGTGATGACATACACAGCTGAAACTTGGCGCCCTACTAAACAAATGGAAAGCAAACTTAAACAGGGTCAACGGGCCATGGAACGAATAATGATAGGAGTAACACTTAGAGACAGTAAGCGAGCTTCCTGGATCAGGGAACAAAGTCGAATAGACGATATAATAGTGCAAGTAAAGAAAAAGAAATGGTCTTGGGCTGTTCATGTAGTGAGACGAACGGAGAACCGGTGGACAATTAGGGTAACAGAGTGGATACCAAGAGACGGGTCTGGAAGAAGGGGAAGGCCAATAACCCGATGGGGGGACGAAATAGGGAAATTTGGCGGCGAACAGTGGACTCGAGCGGCTGGAAGTCAACGGGAGAGACCTTCGCCATGCAGTGGGCCTGAGTAGGCTGTTGTTGTGTTTGTTTTTGTTTTTGTTATTGTTGTTTTTGCTGCTGTTGCTGTTTTGTCGTTGTTGATGATGATGATAATGAGTGGGCTCATCGACGGCAGACACTTGTCATCTCTGTTAGCCCCATGTACTTTGTAAACGATTCGGTTGTAGCAGGTCGCAATATTGGTGACGTATAATACTACGCTGCGTTAAAAACTCGGTTCAGATATACATTCTCGCTATTAAAGATAGTAAAAGAAGAAAATCGCTGCTTCCCATGTTATAACCCGACAGAGATGTAATGGCATCATCGGTGGAGCCTCTACCATTCGAAGCTGCGGTGGAATATTGTTACTGCACTAAGCTAGAAATATCAGCGAACAAGCGGGGGCGTTATTTAGTGTGAAAGTCACGAAGATGTTCTTGGAGAAATCGCTACGAGTAACTTAAATCCAAACGACGACTGGGGTAGCAACGCTGAACCACGTGCATAACCGACCGCACAGAAAACCTCGATTTCTTCTCCTGTGCTGTTCCGGAAACAATGGTGCACAGCTATGACAAACGCCGGACCTTCCGCTTCCCGAACTTCCTGCTATAAAGGTGCCATGCGCGTGCATCAACAAAGCAAGAATGCACCGTTCCTTTTCTACGCCTCAGCGAGCGGTCGGCAACCTCCTCTCCGGTAAGAAATACAGGAATTACGGCCTCAAGAGCGACGTTTCGAAACCAAAAATTACTCCCACCTCCCCTCGCGGGAACCCCTGTGTAGATGCGACGCATAGGGGGTTCCGTTGTTGTTTCTGTTAGGTTGATTCTCCCATCGCGTGAAACGTGCCGTGAACCCCCTGCCGCGGCTAGGACGCAACGTGGCGCGGCTATGAAGCAACACAATCCAACCCAATCCACTTTAATCCAATCCAAATCCAATCCAATCCAAGCCAAGCCAAGCCAATCGAATCCAATCTAATGCCCCTCGCGAGAGAGTGTTCGCTATCGGAGAGGAGAGGGGGTGAGCGGCGGAGAGCGCAGCTCCCGCGGCGAGGAGAATGGGGGAGGGGTGTAGACGGACAACGACAACGCCGTATGGAGGGACAAGGCGAGTGAATGAGATGCCGTCGCATCTAAAAACGGCTTTAGCCATTAAAGGATGCGGTGTCCTTCAACTATTTGAAGAAAGCTAGCCAGCGAAGCTGTATGGGCGCAGTCCAAGCTGTATGGGCCGCAGTGCACGAAACAAAACCCGTTGGTTTGTAATTTGGGATTGAACGTAGCTCCTAGCCTATTGGCTGAATTTAACTTGGAAAGACTCGAGCTTTATTCTAGCGGACTAACATGGCGCTGTCCGTTTCCTTCCTGCGTCGTAGGCATCTTATTGTCTGTGTAACAACCCAGACCAACCCAAACCACTCGACCACGGAGGACAGGTCACATTGGGCCGTGAGACAAACACGTTTAAATCTTTCACCAGCCCAAGGGGCATATCATCAGTGAGGGCATGAGGCCGAGCTGCGCGTGTACGAATACCCTCAGTGCACGCATAAACCGATGCAGTTTATTCCCACAGTTATGCTTGAAAATAAGAGAGTACTTTCGGCAAATTTTCAGATATGAAATACGTCTACCAGGTTCCAAATGCATGAAAGTCTTCAGGCTTGACTTTATGCATAATAATATGAAAACTGCCAATCACGGTCGAATTCCAGAGCATTCCGGTAAAGAAATAAGTTTTTGTCTGTTCACATTCAAGATGGATTCTTTGTGTATGCGAATGCTAAGCTTCACAAATTCTTCTACGACATACTTAAATGGTGTACCTTTTGAGCGAAGTTTAGCGAAATTGCACCTACAGCGATTCCCATGTCCCTGTACTAGCGTCCGTAAACGACGCCGCTCACTCCATAAAATGACCCCATTTATTCGCTAATTTATATACGTCAGCCAGGACTAATGCAAGCATGGTGCCAGGCCAGTGCCGTTGTCCGGTTGTCCATCACGGTTGAAGGGGCTTGAAGTGCCGATATGACGTCACAGCCGGAAGGGGCTATATTAATGGTATCGCGAGCGACGAGGTAACGCAACTCCCGTTTATCACGACGCACCCTTTTCCAGTAACGTCCTTAGTCTTGATATCAGTACAGTACAGTGCACTGAAGCAGCATTTCATATGGAATTAGTGGATCTTACAACCGTACAGATAATAGAACGAGCTGAAAATTTTCAAGTGAAATCATCGACATCACGTAATTACAGCTTAGCTCACCATTCTGTCATGGTCACCAGATACAATCTATAATTATTTGGAATTGACTGTCTAACTCATACATGCCTGCCCCAGGGCTCATATTTCTGCACTAAGATACCGGGTTCAAAACACCTGCGGTAACTACAAGACGTAGCAGAGCATTCTGCATGTTGGCAACCAACCGCACATTTCTTGCTTAGAGCGCCTGACAGACGCTGTGCGTGCATGACCGTGAATGCGTCGATACCTGTTATCGCTGTCCTAATGTTCAGCGCTGCTGACAGCTTTGCTTCAAAAAGTGCTTGCTCCCTTAGACCGCAAATGCCCCCCCCCCCCTCTCCACATCCTTCTCTATAAGCCCATTCAAAGTGTTTGTTTCAACCCTTCGCGGCCGTTTCCATATTTATAGGTGCAAAATACATTCTAGGTCTTGTAAGCTGAAGTGAAAAGAGAGAGCCGTGTGCTCGCGTGCGCCCGCTTTCCGGAGCGCGGGCAGTGTTCGACGACGCCTCACAGCAGTTTACGGAGGCCGCTGCGGATCTAGACGAAGCGCGAAGCGATCACGGGGTGCATCAGCAGTATTAGGGACAGCACAGAATGGAACAACTTTATAACGTAGGGCTACACTATCGGCGATGAGGCACAACAGACATTTTGATTTTTGCTGTGCAGCTGGTATACCATATGGCAAGGTTGCAGACTTCTCACAACGTAGAACCAGTACGAAGGTTTCACCTTTAAACGCATCAGGTTATTGTTTATTATGTGTGAGGAACGTCGCCAAAGTTCTGCAAGATTTTGAGTATTAACGATCACAACATTTCTGTCGTACCTTCGTTGGAGAAGGCAGCGTGAGTCCCTCAGTTCCCAGAAGCACTGCCGTAAATAGTGGTCGCTAATGCACTGAACTGCAAACATACCTAAGCATGAAGGTACCCTCGATTCAGAATAGACGATGGGCGTCGACATATTCTGAATTCCAAAACTATGACGATGGGCGCCGACATAGTTTTGACCATGGTGGGGTGGCCCCAGGCTTCACGAAAATAAGCGTCCCTATACTGCGTTCAGAAACGACACTGGCTACACGTGGGCCGAGGCAAGCCTCGTGCCGCCATTGTCGCTTCGCAGAGCTGAATTCTGTCAATCGTTTGAACCTTAGCGCCAGCCACCCGAAATGCACAAAAAGAAAAAAAAAGAAAAACGAAACGGGGGAGGGACATACAGGCGTTGCAACGGGAGGATTTCCAATCCCATTTCTTTAAAGCGAACTCGACGTCATCAGGGTGCATGAAGGGTTGTTGGCGGCCTCTGTAAAATGAATATTTCGCTTCTGTATTGGCGGTTCTAAAACTTAGCCGCATCATCGTTTTCCGAAAGTGGGAGCATGTGTATAAGCAGGGACGATAGTCTCCTCCATTTGTCCATCCAAACATTCGAAATGAAACTTACTTTAGTACATCCGTCAACTAGAATTTCACAATAATGTGACACTGACATTGTATTTGTAAATTTACTAGAATGCGGAATATAATTTGCGGCCACAATAAAAGCATGCGCGGCTGTGGTAAGAATCAGTGGTACTAGGCATGCTTGCTTGTTGTACATAATGGGGACGTCAAAGCCGGAGTAAACGTAATAGGCCCAATATTGATGCGCTCCGAACCCCCCCCCCCCCCCCCCCTCCGACTTCTAATAAAAAAATTCGTGCCCTCCATCATCCGTCTCGTTTTGTTTCGCGGTTATAAAATAACAGTAGCGTGCTCTTGCTCCCACGAGACTCATGAAGAGTGTACGCATACGAATCTGACTACCCGTTAGTGTTTTTGTGCAAAATTGCTAAATGTTTAGCCCCCTTCCTATTGTTTTGCTGTCAGTGACCAGTCTTTGGCGAATAATGCTACGGGTAACGTTCCTCACATTGTCCCCAGCCCTCCAAATCAGTCTTTACAAAAAAAAAAAAAGCGCAGTCAAGGAAGACAGAGTGGCCATTTATCGCCAAAGTACGTTGTCACAAGCCACGCAAACATGATGCGGAAGCCTCGCCGAAGGTTCCACCAAAAGCGTGATTCTTCGACGGCGAAAGGAAGTAACATAAAGAGGAGGAGCAGGCGGGGTCGGTGCCCGACGCAAAGTAATAACCAGAACCGCAACAGCGCGCCAGGCCCTCCGCCGTCGTCTGAAGCTGGCACGAGAGTACGCGGCTGCGACGGGCTTCAAATTACCCAGGCAATAAGGTTATCCACGCCGGCGCCATGCTTTAGCACGGCGAAGACGAGACTGGCGGCCCGACGCGACCGCGGGAAAAATCGAGAAGTTTCGAGTGACAATATGGGAGCAGAATACCCGTTTCGCACACTCGCTAGTCTGGTTATTGCTCTTGGTGAACGGCGGAACCTTATTGTGCTGTGCTGCTGAAGGGCACGCGTAACAGCCATGGGCTTGCATGAAGAGAACGTTCCGATACCCTGGCACGTCCCCGAAACCAACGCGCCAACTTTTTGCGAACTCTTTTCTTGGTGGATACCTCACGTCGAAAGAGACACCACAAGTTATGGGACAGCCGTCGGTCTCCGATACCGCGTCACTACCGACCACTTCTACAGGTGCAAATACTCCCGCTTCTGTTCAGTTCTTGTTAGTTGTGTGCGGTACAGTGTTACTTCCGGTTTGATATCCACACTTGTGTACCGAAGTGTTTTATTCTCTATCGTTCATTTGTGTGTGTTAGCGTTGTCAAATGTCCACGCTAAAATTACTTGTGCCTTGCTTCGATTGAGATTGTACCCTGCCTGTATTTCACCTATAGCCGCGCCATAAAGAGTGCTTTGTCGCCAGTTCAGACCTTTCCTTGACTAATTCTCTTCGCTGCGACCGGCGCAAGCGGCGCATCTGACCCAGTGACTGGTGGTCAGTGGAGGACTCCTTCCCCTGTCGATTAGCTCCAGCCTGCGATATGCGTGTACACAAGCGAATACCTAAGCAATATTGTAGTATAACTGCTTTACAGAGCGGTTTGGTGGCTGAACCTGACTGATTGATTTCAAGTCCGAGTACTTGCAGTTGTCGAGTTGCTGGTATGGCGCCTGAACCGATCTTAATTTTGTTTAGATTTTGGAGTTTTAACGCGCCGAAGCTACACCTTGGCTATAAGGCGCACGGTGGTGGAGGGCTCCGGATTAATTATGACCCCCTGCGCCAAAATTTCAACACACGGGCGTTTCCGCTTATCGCCTCAAGACCCGACGCAGCCACCGCGGCCGGGATCAAACCCGCGCCCTTGTTGAATTGACCTTAAGTTGAACGTTAATCTTGGAGGTGAGGTTGACTTTCTCCCTGCCTTAGCCACTCGTGCTCGCTTCACCGCAAGAGTAAGCAAAGGCATGAAAAACATCGGAAACTTCGAACTTGGTACGCCGGGTAGCAACGACCACTGGAGGGGCTTGCCCCGAGTAGCCTTATAACATAGGGGAAAATTGCACTATAAATCGTCATCCGCGCCTCAGATATCCGCAGCCCTGGCAAGCCTTAAGCATATTTAGTTGACCCATCCCGCTGCTCCGAACCCGCGACTCCCCCTCCACTGCCGCGTGCGTCGGGCGTTGTGAGGTCAAAGACAGGCATTTAAAAAAAAAAAAAGCGTCGTTCTCTACCCGAGCCAGAAATTAAGGCCTTGCATCACCTGCATCATGCTCACAACCATTTTTTTGGGCGGCTGACGATAGCAGTATTCAAAGGCTTTAGCAGAAATATCTGCCGACGCGAAATCGCGGTGCTGCGGCAGCCGTGCTCTAGTGTAGAATTTGGTGACCAATATGGTCCAGAAACACTGATATCTTTCCGACAGTCACATCCTCCGTGTGGGCGAAGAAGCTGGCCGAGCGGAGGTCCTCTTGCGGTGACGTCACGATCTTGCTCGGATTTCTCCGTTGAAAGGCCCCCTCGTGGCAATATCGCTGTAACCTCCCTCAGGTAGAGGAAGCTTTACTGCGGAAACTTCGGGCTGAGATGGCCCTGCCACCTTCAGCCACCTGGACCTGGGGACTCGCACCGGCAGATCTAGGAACGGGTCTCAAGTGCCCTGCACCAGTGGGTGACGTGGAAGCTAAGCATCTGCTGTTCCCAGGCAGGAGAACCGCTCGAGACGGTGCGCTTAGCGAGGCTGGTCTCCGGTTTGCTAACCCGCATTAGAACGGCTGGGTACAGGACAAGTGCTACAAGTCTCTACTGCAGCTCCTGCACAAGACCGGACAGCACGGTTTCTAATAGACCTGCCCTCCCGCTGTACCACCCTTCTCGCTTTCCTTACTATGTTTTATTTTCACCTCCTCCACCTCCTTACCTTAATTTCTTACCTTCTTTACACCGCGCCTCTTTCTATCCTCATGCCTTCATCCATACGCCTTGCGGTAAAACCCCGAAGGCAAAAAAAAAAAAAAAACTGCCTTTATCGGCACAAAGCGCTCTGCGATGAAACCGGCTGCGAATGAAGCGCGGCAACGTTTTGCGATACGACTGCTAATATTTACCTATTTTTGCGAAGTTAATTGCTCACTTTATGAATGGTGTAATACCAAAAAGTTGCCGCGAAAATAACTGCAGCTGGTGCTAAATTAGTGACCAAAATTGTTTTTTATTAGCTTAGGGACAGAGCCACGGAAGGTCCTCTAGAAGTGATGTCAGAAACCACGCAGAAAGCTTTAAGCAGTCTCGAATTCATAAAGGGGAAATTTAAATGTAGAATGTCGCAAGTGCGTTTCCAGGCTCCTAGACGTTTACTTAAAAACGAGCCGTAGATTCGGTGGCTGTGTCTTCCTTTCTCTATTTACACAACTGTTCTTTAGAGCGTAGTTGAAGGAGTTCTAGTACGGGCACTAAACAAGTTCGGCAGACGCTTAACACGGCGGGCACAGCTTCACTCCCTCAAAAAAAGGACGATCTGTTACAGATTCGTTACAGCTACGTGAGCACAGATAAGCCCCTTTGCCTGACGCGCCGACACGAGGACTAACGCTCGCAACGCTATGCGAGCCATGCGGTGCCACGCATGCACGCATACCCCGGCCTCCGCGATCAGCTCCGTCGGCGCGCCCTTGCTGATTGCGGAGGCCGTGCACATACACTCAGAAAGCCCGTGCGCAAAGCCACGCGCAAAAGTTCCCTCCGGAGGTGCGGCTCGTGCTGACATCGCGAGTCCTCGTCCTTCGCGACCGCAGTGTCGTTCCTTCTCCCCCACGCGGCGATCGCCTCGCCGAGGCTTCCCACACTCGTTACACGTGCGACTTGAGCTTCTTATGCTAATGGGAAGCGAAGAGAGTTGTCAAGCGAAATCAGACAATTCTTTGATAGCATAGCACAAGGTCTCTATTGTGTGAGCCCGTTTAATAAGGTTCTGTGATCGCAAGAAGGAACATCAAACGGCAAAAGACAGATGCCGGCCATGCAAGCGATTTTGCTTGCAATTCTGCAGGAACCCGGGGTTTTCACGAAGTGTCTGAAAACACGTGAAACTCGACGTCAAAGCAGGGTAGCGGCTACCTCAAGCGCTGCAAAACAGATAGCTCGGCTGTAGCACTGAACCCCGAGCAGCACACTCTAAAAGGCGGGCAAACCGCTGCAAGAATGAACCATCATTGCATTACTCCTTCTCGTGAACCAGCCCCAGTCGAGCTGCATGACGCTTGTTTCGAATAGTGGAAGCCGTCGCTTGCGCTAGATGAACCCGTGGCGACGGTTTTCGTGCATAGATGGAGTCACCCTGACGCATCGCTGCTCGCAGTCATTGGAAAGGGAGAAAGAGATGCCGATCGGGGAAGTGCTGGAGTCGAATGCTTCCTTTTCCAGCTACAATCCTCACGGGCGCACGGCAACGAGTGAGAGAGGAGGGAGACTTACCTTCGCGGGTTGAAGAGGTCGAACTCATCGTCGTCGCTGTCGGCGCTGAGCGAGATGGGCCACGAGGTCTGGAGCAGCGACTCGCGGATGAGCGAGTTCCAGCTGAAGGGCACCGACGGTGCGCCCGCCTCGTACGTGTTCTCGGAGCGCGTGAACCGCCGCCGGCGCACCTGGCGAATGTTCATGAGCATAGGGCGGCTGGCGCCGAGCCACCGCCAGGACACACGCCGGCCGGGAAGCTTTCAGCGCTGGCTGCCAGGCCCGCTGCCGGGATCGCCTGCGGTGATCAGCCGGTCATGGGTCATTTGCGGCACCGCCGAACATCGAGAGCGCGGGCTGGCCCGGCAATCGATTGAAACTAGAGGTGCAAGTCCGATCTGAAGCGAAGACAAGAAGATTGAGAGGGAAAAACTAAGTCAATGCGGGACTCAGACAGGAAACCGTACTTTTGCATTGCCTGTAATTTATTTTCTGCTCGTTCTCCACCAGCGAATCCGCGTGCCGCGCCACCCTTCTTTGTGGGAAGCACTGAGCACCGCGGCCGCCTTCCACAGTAGCTCTTGGCTGCGCCTGGTGTACGCAGAGCGCTGGTTTGCGTCGCACGGTTCGAAAGAACTTTCTCCAAACGGAGCATTAAAGGAAGACGAATGGTGTCAAATTACTTTCCAGTTAATAGGGAAGGGCGAAAGTAGAGCGCTCAGCGAACCTGCTTTATTTCGCGTGAAGAACGACCTTTCATTCCTTCGCCTTCTAGCACCTTGCCCACTTGCTTTTTTTTTCGGCCCAGGTGGTAACGCGTAGAATGCAGCCTTTGTTTCCCTTTGTAGCACCATAGGCAGAAAAGAGTGTGGCCACGAGCCGGTGCCGTGCCGCTGCAAGTAACAATTTTACGAAGGCGAGCCGAAATTCTAGGGTAGCGTTTGTTCATTCTGTTCCATAATGACGAAGTTTTTTATTACTACAGGAGAGAACAGACCAGGCAGACAAAGCCTAAATTATCCTTTTTGCAGCTGCCGACTAGGCAGGCAAAAAAATAAGACCATCGAAACAGACGTATAATAAATACACTAGTGCGCGCTTTCCTTAACGAGTTGTGTCATTAATGTGCTGCTTCGAGCTGAATCACGTGCATGATAAATAATATGGTGAAAAATTTAACACACCAAAGCAGAATTTTTTTCGGAAACGTAAAATATCTTTTCACAAAACCAGATTTACATTTTCTGGAAAATTTTGAAAGGGCTGATCCCGCATGGCTACTTCCAAAGAAAAGCACCACATATGTGTGGCTACGCGTGTCTTCGGTATTAAGAGAAAAAAAAAACAGGTCTTCCGTATGCACCTGGTAGGTGAACACTACAAAGGGGCCAAGGAAAGACAAAGTAGGAACAAACATTGTGGCTGTTCGAAAGACCCCGTTGGCAGCAATGAAAGTCCCTCATAATTTTGCCAAGGCTTTCGTCTGCAACTGCAACAGCTTTCTGGTTAGGGTTCTGTGTATTTTTCATGTCTGCCAACAACAACTTTTGAGGTTTTACGTGTTTTTGAGGAGCGAGGCGTTCTATATCGCGAGCCGTTGGGAAACGAACATCTCGCTGTGCGTACACTTGGCAACTGTTCATCATGCCCCAAAGTAGCACCCTGTTAAAAACATTGATTTCGACACAAAGCCTATGTGTCTTATTCCTTTGATATTCATCTTGTTTGGATTAGTTAATAATAGGCATCGATTGCAAGTTTCAAAACATGACCTAGATCTCAAGCTTATACGTCGTCTCGTCACTCGGATAAGCATTTTGAGTAGATCATTTGTAAATGGCTCCCATATTCAAGATCAATAAAGTCAAAATGAATGCGTGCGTGTATGTATGTCTTTCTTAAGGATGACGCGTCCGTCAAAGCTGAAGAGAAATAAAATTCGCAGCCTTCCGCCTAAATTCTGTGTGACCTCTACGTTGTGTGCTCGAAAGCTTCGCTGGATATCCACCTCCACGGAGTGGAACGGCTCATGATTTCTGCTTTTGTTTCGCCCTTTGACGACGGGCGTACCGCTCAGGTAGCACTTCCAGCATGCGCTGGCTCACTTAGCGAGCAATGTTTGCCAATGCGGTGACAGTGCGTAGCTCTTTCTTAGCGTTATTTACGGGGTGATGATAGAGAATTGGTAAGGACACAAAACGGTATGACAGGTGCACTATACACACGCAAACGCCCACCCACCCACCCACCCGCACGTTCACGCATGAGTGCACACACACACACACACCCACCCACCCACCCACACACACACACACACACACACACACACACATATATATATATATATATATATATATATATATATATATATATATATATATATATATATATATATATATATATATATATATATATATCTATATATATATACGTGGTGGCAGGACAAAGGACGTGAACCATGAGATGGGCGAACAATGTATTCTTTCTCACTATTTACAAGATGTCGGCCATAAGACCGAACCGGCGCTGGCTGCGCGCCTGCCCTACTTCCTCTTCCTTGTTCTCATCCTCGTCGTCGTCTTGTAACAATATATATATATATATATATATATATATATATATATATATATATAGATATATATACAAAAGAATTGGCAGGCAAAAATGCCTCGGAAAGCAAAGGGGAGCATGGGGCAGGTCATTGAAACCGATCACGAATCTTGAAAGACAAAAAGAAAGTGGAAAAAAAAAATACCCGTCGGGTGGGATCCGAACCCACAACCTCCAGAATACGCGTCTGGTGCGATGACCACTGCGCTACAGGTGGGGCTGTTTTTACGTTTTTACGTCTTTACGTTTGATATGAATGAGAGGTAAGCAAACGCAGACAGGACTCGGCACACGAATTTTCACAATTGACTTCGGTCAATGGATTGTATTGAGTGTTCATTCTTATATACGAATCTACATTTTTATGCAGTGCCGGGTCGAATCTACATTATTAGCGGAGCCTTGCAGTCCTTCAAGGGGCTGAAATTCGTTTTCAGCATATCAAAAGAAATAACGCAGCCGTCAATCTACGGGGCCAACGGTATCTGTGATAAGTATAACTTTTGCACGTCCACCGGAAAGCACACAGTTTCCGCAGCGGCGCCTTTCCTTCTCACATATTAACCCCCGCCATCGCCCGTGCCTTTACGCGTCACAGAGCAGAGATTACTGCCCTAAAGAACTATTTCATGCCCTTCCGCTAAGGGTGAGCGCTCTCCTCGAAGTCGACCGCTACCCTCCGGCGGTCTCCGTTGACGCCGGACCCTTAAAAGCACTCCATACAGCAAGCAAGACGTTACTGCATTCATCTAGGCGTGATGTTTTGTTTTTAAAGCTTCCCTTATACGGTTAGGGCTCTGTGTATTTTTTGTATGCGAATAAGAACACCCGGGGTTCCACGTGGCTTGAAGCGCGAGGCGTGTTATGCCGCGAGGAGTTGGGTAATGAACGTCCCGATGTGTGCACTATCAGCAGACGGTTAGCGTCACACGCCGTTCAAAACATTGTCACACAAGTCACACGCCGTTAAAAACATTGATTTACTCTGCTAACTTTGGTTTGAATTTGGACCTCGCATGCAGCCACCCACCCGTTTGCTAAATATCAGGTTATAAGTGCGAAATATGTATTCGACTTCCGGTTACTTTGTTCTTACTTTCTCTGGAATAAAATTTGCTAGGTATTTAAAGGCTTAAACTAATTTAAGAATTCAAGAACGCAGAGATCGACGCACCAGCACCCCTGACATGTGGCTTATTCCACTACGGCGTACAGATTATCCCGTGGAACCTTTTACTCAGCGAATGCCATCCATGCTGAAAAACTTGGAAGGAAAGGGCATTCGAACGAGCGCAATTTGTAGGAGGCGGTTGCGCGACTACTTGATGCAAAACTCGTAAAGCTGTTGTGTTTATTACTGTATAGCGCGCCTTTTGTTTTTGTTGCCATCTGTCATTGTGCGCATTGTACGTCATCTCCCCAGTGGGAGGACATCCTGTATCAGGGTATATTTGTTATTAGTACTTCAAAAATATACATTTCCTACTGCATGACTGTTTAACATGTAGAAATGTAGGCGTGAGAGTAACCTTATCATTTTTATGTGCACACTTCCGAAAGATGTGGTAGTGTACTTGTGAATATGTTTCACTGATATATGCGCATGTTTTAAGTTTTTTTTGTAATTTTATCGGGCACTATTTTCGTGGTCCTTCGAACGTTTCTCTACTTGTGTGGGTCCCTAGGTACATTCAAGTGATCTATGACCGCTTTTCGCCCTGGGGGAAACCTCAAATATGCTGTTGTAAATAAAACGAATTGGCTTCACTTCACTTGATTTGATTATGCATCCCATCACTTGAATATGCATATGCAGTAGATTAGTTGATAATAAGCACCGCCTGCGAGATCAAAACATGACTGAGGCCACAAGCTTTCATGTCTCGTCACTAGGAAGTGCTTTTTGAGTGTATAGTCATCAGCAGGCACTATTTTCAAGATCAGTACAGGCAAATTAAATGCCTGTGAGTGTACGTACCTGTGCGTCTTTCTTAGGGATGACCACGGTCAACGCTCAATAGAAATGAAATTTGCTCATACCATTCACCTTAATTCTGCGTCGTCGCTATGCTGTGCGCTAAACAGCTTCGCAAGTCATTCACCTTCACCGAGTGGAATAGCTCATGATTTTTTTCATGGTCGTGCTACGCTGGTCATCTCAAGACTAGTGCGCATGCAGCTTGTAAAATACCCGTATGACCGGCTTGGCCGTGCCTCACGTGTGCTATGTGCCATCCCGCGGATGTCCCACCAAACTTCTAGGGGCACAGAAGTGGTTTGGTAAATTGAGAATACCCTCTCGCAAATAAAAGCACCCAGAAGGCGTTTCTCGTTGGTTTTACGTGCGCTATCCCCAGCTGTCGAATGGTGAACCAAACGTCCCTGGTCACCCGACCGAAGGCGGGGTTCGAGCAACACATGAATTTCCGAACTAGGGAGGAGGAGGAGGAGGAGGAGGAGGAGGAGGAGGAGGAGGAGGAGGAGGAGGAGGAGGAGGAGGAGGAATATGTTTTGCGTTTTCGGCCGAGGTTTATATACTGAGCGCACCATTTTCGGGCCATAACGTTCATTGCTCCACGAGCGAGTTCGCATAACGCGCGCAGACTGACACTGACGCGCCAGCGAGTTCTCGTTAGCGTGTTGTTGCCATAAGCACCGACTGCTTGCGGGTAGTGGGCACAGGCAGACCGAACACGCTTTTTACGATACAGGCATGAGTGAGGGAATCACCAAAGACGGGGAAAAAGCGCATGGCATTTGAGCGTCTGCGGTGACGCGGAGGGCATTCATTCATTGCGTGCGCCTCGGCTAGGGATTGCTACGATTCCAAGCCGCCCTGGGAGGTTTATCTTGGGCATTTTACAACCGAAAACATGACAGAAGCACGGTATGGCGATTTTTTAGATACCGAGAATGCCCATCCAACGATGCCGTCGGATGTCAACCATGTTGTTTTACAGAACCGAAACCGAAACTTGTTTGACTGCTAATCTTGGACATCATCCAATCACGGTCCACCTCCTACCGACGTCACAGCCTAAAGTTGGTGCGGCCGCCGCACACCGCGCGTGGTAGTTTTTCTTCTTTCGGGCTTTATAAAATAATTACCGACTTATCGACCGGATAAACGATGAAAAGTGGGTTAATTTGAGCCAGTCTACGCAGTGCAAGCAAAAACGGGAGCTTGACAAATTCACTTCGGTGTCTCTTTAATTAGGAAAGCACGTTAGGTTTTTTTATAGCATATGAAAAAAAGAAGAACGCGGTAAAAACGGCGTCAAACGGTGGCGAAATAAAAGCAAACACTGAAACAAAGATGTAGGCTCCTGCGGCTCTAAGCAGAAAAAAAAAATAAAGAAAAAGACGCGCGCTGTTCCAAGACATGGTGCGCAGCCAGAGCGAACGCGGGAAAATCAAAATAAATTCAATCGATTAAACTTTCATTGCATTCATAAAAAGGGGAGCGTGGGAGAAGGGGAAACGCGCGTGGGGTTGGAGAGGAGGGGAGACGAGAGGGAGGTACGTGACAGGGAGGGCGGAAGACTAGCGTGTTGTGACGACATTGCGCAAAGTAAGCCGATACGTGATCAATTTTCTCACTAACCCTCTTCGTTTGTTTGCCCGCTCTTCTACCTTTAAAATACGAAAATGCAAGCCATATAGGTCATGCTATTAGCTGAAACTGACAGGTGCATCACGAACTCAGGAAATTTCATTTCATTTCATTTGTTATATCCCGCAAGGGGCTATGCAGACAAAATACAAGTTTGTTTTATTCGAAATATTTGCCCCCATCGTTCGGCCGGTCTGAGAAATTAATCAATGTAAGTTAAAATTTTGATTCTCCCGCCAAATCGTGGGTTTCGTGACGTCTGCCAATAACCAGGGTAGGTTACGTTCGATAAACCAGTGCAAATCCTCAAACGCACGTTAGTGCACTGTTTAGTCTGTAGGTGACTGCGGAGAACCTTGTTTACCGTTAGTCCACCTAAATGACGCCACCATATTGCGCAGGACGGCTGTACGCCTTTGCGTTGTTTGTGACCGTATTTGCAACTGTCTTGTTTTTGTTTTGGTAGGTAGTAATCATGTTGTGAAACATGCGGTGTGCTCGACAATCAGGGTCAAGTAAGACAATGTCGCTTACGCGAATAGGCCAGGGTCGTGTGTGACAACCCCAAAGCGCCGGACTGCTGTGCATCTATTTCATGCATAGTGCGCGCAGTATCAACAGCAGTACGCAATTGTGCTTCTTTACGTCTACTTTCGTAACTTTTCTGTTTACTCCACCATTCTTACTGCTATAAAATGACTATGTATTGCATGTAAGCGAAAACAGCTCGTTCTGCAAGCCTGCGTTTGCTTTTGCCGGCCTTCGCCAATCGCACAGCTGCCCATAATACGTCATAGGCTCTAGTGCGGGAAATGAGCGAGTAGGTCGCAAGGTTCTTCCCTTTTTTTCCTTATTATATAGCTTATTTGAGTGGAGTTCACGTTAAAAGTTGTGTCAGTGTTATTCTAACGAGGCAATCTTTCGAATCAACCAAACTTGCGTTTTGTCTGCATGGCCCCTTTAAAGGCCCGAAGGCATAACAGGGGGGCGGTGACCAGGAAACAAATTTTGCAGAAATACATTTGAATTTAAGTATTGTTAAAAAAGCACAAAACCCGCTTCGGGGTCTCAGTGGCTTAGGCATTGTGCTTCTGAACCCAAGGACGCGGGTTCTATTCCCTGCCGCGGCGGGCGCTTTTCTGATGGAGGCGAAAAAGCAGCCCGTGTGTTCGAGACTTCGGCGCACGTTAAAGATCCCCGGGTGGTCGAAATTAATCCGAAGCCCTCCACTACGGCTCGCCTCATCGCCTCTGAATCGTCGGCGCGTTAAAAACCCCGCAATAAATCGATCAAGACACACAAAAGCATAACAGCACCGAAGGTCAAGTAATTCACTAAAGTAAGAAAAAAAAAACGTAAAACACGACAGCACCAAAATTTAAGAAATTGACTAAAGTAGAAAATTTGCAAAAGAAATTTACAGAATTTTTTTACAGAGGTAGCAATAGGTTCAAGCAGCACACATTAAAAAAATTGAGCAAATACATCTCGCTCAAAATATCCTCTGTTAAAATGTGGCGAACTTCAAGGTTCATCTTGAGTGGGAATAATTTTTTCTAGTTTTTCTGGAATGGTGGTGGCCACCCTCCTTGCAGCCAATAAACCGGGATGGGATGCTAACGTATGAAAACTCTCAGGGCCCAGCGGCTTGTGATGTCCGAGTCGAGACGAACCATGTTGTCATCATTTTTTGATATCTTGCAGGTAGTGGGGAGTGTTGATATCTTGCGGGTAGTGTTGGAAGACCGCGAGACCTTGAAAGTGGGAGGCTCAACAAGCGATTTTAGTGCGCTGTGCGCTTCCCTTGGACGCTGCGAGGGGAAAGGGAACTTACACAAACGAAAGTACGCGTATAGCAGGCGGCTCACATGGCCATTCCGCTGTGCTGGCCGATAGGTGTCCGTTGTGGTGACGATTGTTTATTGTTGTTTATCGGTTCGAAAGGAAGTGAGAGAGGAAGGATGCCCTTTGCATGTCGCAGCGTCCACCTGCATACAAGCAGTGCGGATGGAGGGAGTATAGGGGGGGAGAGAACGGGATATACACTAAGCCCTGTGATCACTCAGAGCATGGGAATCATGTGGAGGACAGAATAATCGAGCACGAGAAGAGAGGGTTCGGGAGAATTGAAACGTGCTTCCGCAGTCACGCTCCTTCAAAGGGTGTTCCTCTCTGGCTGCGGCAGTAGCCAGAGTTGCATGAAGCGTATATAGGAGGAATGTGCGCAGTGGTATGTATACATTTCTTTTGACCACACCTTCTGAAGGAAACAAGGCTCCCGTCACAGTCCCTTGACACGTTGGTAGTATTTTCAAGCGTTTGTGGCAGGGCGCCGATTGTGCCTCAGACGGGCGTGGAGACCAGGGTACAATAAGTTGTCGCCTCATTGAAACGAAGAAAAGAACGCGCCTTTTACGATTATATTCTTTTCTATTAACCCCTCCGCATTCATGGCTACCGCAAATTCGGCATCCAGGTTTTACTCAGGCTGCTTGACTTCTGCGTCTTTGTCGAGTTCGGCCCATGTTGTTAGACTAGCAGCAATACGTCAAGGCCGTCAAGGTCAGCTGTCTCATCTTCATATAGAGGCGCCATGCCTTATGAAATTCTTGCGTGCCTGACTTGATTTCATCTCCGCGTTGCTCGTGTTTATTGACTAATCACCAAATAATTGGTGATTTGCTCCTAAAAAAGGTCGAGGAGCGTTGCCTGGGCCATCGGACTTTTTTAGGAAAAAGTTAATCGACGCCACTGCCCCTGTTTCGATAATAATTGACAGTTTTGATTTGTTGCATTGTTTTCTGCAG
The DNA here is from genome assembly GCF_048455015.1 of Haemaphysalis longicornis. NCBI lineage: Eukaryota > Metazoa > Arthropoda > Arachnida > Ixodida > Ixodidae > Haemaphysalis > Haemaphysalis longicornis. The sequence goes on from NW_027526203.1 coordinate 316,001,641, forward strand.
TACATTTTTGGAATACACGCTACTCCCGTGCAAGCAGATTTTGTGCTCGCCGGAGTACCCCCAACGCCACGAAGATTTTATTCTGCTGAACGAACTCTAGGCTCGCAAGGAAGCGGCGGGCGGAAAAGGAGTAATGTCATTTTAACGGCACACCCGCAATGCGCGCTGTCTCGTGCATGGACAAAACAAGCGAGGACAAGGGCGGCTCGCCACAAATGATCTTTCACGTCAAGGAGCGTCACAACAAGAGGAAGCATCAGGCGTGTCCCCGCATGCCGGCTTGCTGAACTGCGGCGAACGAGGCTCGACTGTCTCGGCCACCTGTCGCCGGAAAGCAGAGTGACTCGGTGCTAGAGGCGCTATTAATCGGCGGCGAGCGGATGATCGATACCCGGAGGGCAAAGCTTTCGCGTTCCCAATCTCCCCTGCGTACAGCAAATGTTCATTCAACGGGAATAAAGTCATACTCACTTCTGTGGTCGAGTTAGTCGCGATCGTCCCGGGAACAGCAAGGAGACAACCGCTTGCGCCCTTCCAATTTCAATTTTTCTCCGCTAGTGGCGTCGACCTAATATCCCTTGGTGCAAGTGCGGCAACTCGAACCGCGAAGCCGCTCGCAAAAGAACGTTTCTTCCGCACACCAGACATCACATCATTTGGTGTGCGCCGAACAAGCCACTGCGTGTAAGAGGTAATATTTGGGGCCGACAGTTGCTGGTGCTTTCTTGAACTTTAGGTTGGCTTATAGAACACCTACAGACATTAGTGCGGTTTAAAACGAATGCAACCACCGCGCATCCAAATAGGGAAACAAAATGCGTTGGCCCAGAGAAAACAAAGACATTCCATTTATTCACTGTGCGCATAAGCACCCCCTCAATCGTACGGCGTCGGCCACGCATATGTATCTTAGCGGGCGTTGCGTAATGAGCATCACTACGATGCGTTCTTCTTGTTGGTTCGCACTCGCAAAGTACACGGCCGACGGCTCAGAGGCAAACCTGTTGTACTGCTGAGCCCGAAAACGCGGGTTCTGTTGCGGCCGTGGTGGGCATTTTTCTGATGGAAACGAAAACCGTCCGTGTGTTGAGATTTCGGCCGAGGTTGGCGGTTCCCAAATATGTATCTAAATCAAACCGTAGTCTTCCACTACATAGCCCCATATCGCAGGTGCAAAATAGGCGCAGGAAATCTCCCCAAATTCCTATTTTTATCCAACGTCAGCGACATGCTAGTTCCATAAATGACTGGGAAAGAATAGTTGCGTGTCTGCAATAAAAAAACGGATAAGGCTCGGGCATTTTCTAGAAGCTGCCTTCTTCGGGATGGTTGTGGGAGGACTGGAAGTACATTACCTTTGATTGCTCGCCAGAAATTTCGCGTACTGCTGTACAAAAAAAAAACAAAACAAAAAAAAACAGGGAGAGATTTATAGCTGCTTACGTGTGGGATATCGAAAGCATTGTATTTTATTTCATGATTTGAGATCCTCTATGTCTAATGGTAGGCATGTCGTGATTATGTCCTCTTCTGTGGCGACATTGTATTCGTCACGGGAGGAGGGGTATTTGTCGTCTTGCGTGCAATCCATCGGTTCTCTACTTCTGGGAAAGTGGTTGTAGTAGCTGCCGCGAGTGTCTGCGTCTTTACTCGCAGTGCTGTCTTTGTGTACCCGTGCGTCTTCTTCTGAGGCGTACTTTCGCGGGCGAGCATGTTTTACAGCTGCCGCTGAGGTGGCCGCTTCAATGTCCATTTAAGTAGAGACCGCACCGACAGCCAAAATGTGTCCAGTGGTGCGATTGTGTCGTCTCATTACCATCGCCATAATTTCTTTAATAATGCATCTTGTACTTCGTTTCGTTACTATTACTGAGAGGATTGTCCAATCGCCCTCGTTAGCCCTACATATACGCTATTAACGTAAACGTGCTTGGCTGCTTTTATCATTAGCATGCTAAGCTACCTTCGTAGGCGTCCAGTGGTGCGATTGTGTCTTCTCATTACCATCGTCATGACACTTTTCCCTTTGCGTCCTTTCCTTCTTCTCCTTGTTCTCTTCTTCGCCCTTGTGAGCCCTACATATGCGCTATTAGCGTAAACATGCTCTGCTACTTCTTCAATCAGCATGTTTAAATTACTCCTGTAGGCTCCAGTACATGCATATAACGCACGTTTTCTTTTTTTAAGAGTCGAAAGCCACAACGCATTAACTAAGCCCACCTTCAGTATGCTAGTGCCTAGAATTGGCAGCGGTGCAGGGGATGCGTGATGGACTCGTATTTCCAGAGGCCTCGGTTTCGAGACCAGAGCCGAATGCACCCAATTTGGTTTTCTTTACTTGTATTCATTTTCTCCGCCGGCCAATTTTTGGGGCTATCGCTCGGTCACGCCAACGCCGGACGCCAGATCTTTGCGTAACGGGCATTTATTTCTTTCGCGTTACACATTTAATTGATCGCACAGTGCACCATGGCCATTGTTTTTATGGTACTCCGAAAGCCCGAAATGAACATCTTTTTGGGGGGTTTGCGTAGAATCGCATAAACAGAGGGGGATGAAATTTTAAATACTTAACAGTAGCTTTAAATAATTAACGCGCGTCTTGCAATAAAAATTCCGTTCAATTAAGAACTGTGTTTCTATTGCATTTCTATTCTTTTTATCAACAGGTGTCTGTTTGGTTCCACCGGCGCTAAAAGTTGTCCTTCCGCTCATATTCCTCCGAGAGTTCTGAGGAAGCACCGGAGAAAAAAGTCCAAGAAGGAGCAAGCGGTGTCTCGGTGAGTTTGTGGAGCAAGGTGTCTCACCGTTTCCGCATTTCAACACTGCGGCGTCCCCTCGAGCACACCGAGCACCCTCGGTGAGACGAGCCCAAGGAGGGGCTAAGCCGTCTCTCGCGGAACAGCTTCAAGAGCGCTCAGGAGCGGCCACCTTCGCGAATTGCCGCTGCCGCGATGGGTCCACGACGTCGTTCATGCCGCGTGACTGCGCAAGAGCGCCGCCGCTGAAAGCCTCTTCGGCAGGGAAGCAGAAGCAGCGGGTTGACGATAGCCGACCCCTTCTTGGTAAGCGAGCAAACAGCGTCGGGGATGATCGAGCACCCTGTCTGTTTATACAATGTCAACAGCTTAAACTGTACAGCACTCGAGAAGGGAGTTGAACCTCGTAGCACAGGAAAGAGAAAAAAAAAAGGAGCCTACCCCCCTCCCCGCTAAAGAAAAGCCGGAGTACCAGAGACGGGCTGTACTTGATTGGACGCGCGGAAGCCATTCGACGCGCTGCCCTACCGACCAGGGCGTGTAACGGCCGAGTTATGTCCCTTAATGCAATACCTGGCCGAGCGAGAGAGATAGAGAGGAGCGCCGACAGCGATTATTCCGGCCCTGTCTGTGGGCAGCCGAGCGGTTAATGCATCGCTCCTTCCACGTGGACGTTCGGTCGCGATACTCGCGGCGAAGAACCGAGTGGGCAAGGAGCAAACTACTTTAGTACGAGCGCTGAAGATGTTGCCCTTCTGGACCTACCCACCAAGACGTACGATCACCTAGAAGGGAAGCTCAAGACGCTTGGCTTATCAAGGCTTGCGTTACGTTTAGTGCTTTTAGACTTCATCGAGCCACTGGCGGCGCACTGATCGGCACTTCAAAGCCAGTTCACTTTGTTGTGTTTGCTTTGAAGAAAAACAGAATCTTATAAGTTCGGGCGAGTTGGCACTGTTTTTTTTTTCTTGGCAATCTCGGATGCGCTGTTCCCCGACGATGTGCTTTTTCTCCCCAAAGGAAATATTGTTTCAGTATGATGTAGTGCGAAGAAAACAAGTAAATGTATCGCAGCGCAAGAACACTAGTTGCAAGAAAGAGCAGTTGACCCTACATTAGCCTTGTTCACTGATTCTCTCCTCTATAACATCGCTCGCTTGTCTGTTATGTCGCGTACAGTGTACTTGGGCAGCAGAATGGCGAAGATTCTACTTAGACAAGAACTTCAGTTGCGCACGAGCAAATTTTGCTAAACGTGTCTCGACTTATCTATATAATATTATTCACGCATGTGAACCTTATTATAGACGAAAGTCTAAAAACCGTAAATACCACACGATTGCCTTCCATGCGGTAGTAATGCCAATCATTTCTTTGTGACCGCAGGAGTCTGATTTTGCAAGTCCGCTCCATCGGTACACCAGACTTTACATAAAGGGCGATCGAGGCCGGGATGTTAGCGCAAAAATTCTGAGGACGTATAACGTGAAGCAGACTCAACAAGCTCATCCTATTTATTGCATTCAATTCAACCCACTCTAAGGAAGAATATGTCATTGAAATTAACCCGCCATATTAAAACAGAAAGCATGGATGCGTTCAGCTATCACAGTGTCCACCCTTAGCAGTTCCTTGAAATGAGGTATTCAGCGTGCAACGTTTGAAATGTTGCCTTAAGAATTTTTGTACCAGCGTGCGCGGATATAGTCAGCACAGAGTATAAAAATGCTCTTGACAGTGTGGGGGTTGAGGCTACCCAGGAACTCAGGCGGCAATCATAATCAATGGGCCACACTTATGTTTGTGATAGCGAAATGGCGGGCTTGTATCAGTGCGTTTTAAGAGCGCATATGGAAGGCCAGGAAGTGGGAGAATATGCCATCATGTTTTATACATTGTGCATCAGGTGCAACCAAAAGAAGAGGAAACGGAGGAAGTTGCTAGATAAATCTTGAGTGTCAACTCAAGAAAGCAATTTTGCTTCATTCCAACACATGACGGACACAGACGGGCGAACTCCAGCCGCCGTGCTGGGAAGGGAGGGGTTTTTAACAGTGCTTGCTCGCTGCCCTCTTAACTGGTTCACTGAGTGAGACGGTTCGTTCTCGCATTTAATGCCTGTGACGACGCTCACAGAAAAAAAGTCACGCGGCATTTTTACTATCATTATGCTTCCCCACCGGCCGAGTCTCACTAATGCGTGTGCGTGGGATGTCGAACCCTTTTTACGCACTCGCGAAGGTTTCCCAGCGCGCGCATGCTCGCATGGATATATTGGAGCTTAATAGGCGTCTTACCAAAATATTTCCTTTTGCATGAGCACACATGCTGAAAGTTGTTTCGCTTTACTTTAAAAGCTCGCACTCCTCGCTGTGTGTCTCAATTTGCCGGGTTATCTTGTACTAGCTTTCGGAAAGAGCCCCTGGATACAATGTGCAGACTCGTAAATTTTACAGGCAAGTCTACTGCAGCGGAGGACACACCCGAGTCATAAAAAAACAACCTCCCCCGAGTGGCTAAATATAATCTCTGATAACATCCCTGTCATTACAATGAGTGCTGCTGGTGCCCCCCGCACCACTTGGGAAGCTGACCGCTCTGCCATCCTTTCTCTAAGCCTCCCACACACACACACACAAACACAAAATAACTGTAGTGTTATCGAATACTTTCCTGTTCTACCACCTACCGCTCCAGTTCTGCTGCTGGCGATAAGAGCAATTATTGAAAAAATAAATTAATACAGGAAATGAATTATTAGCGGATGCTGATCCCAGAAATTTCTCGTAATCGAAATAACAAGACAATATTTAAGTTTTGTACTCATAAGGATGTAGCTCAGCCTGCTCAAAAATGGGCTAATTGGGGCCTTTAGGCACATTTGTTGGGATCCTAATCAAGGAGTCTTTAGAAGCTGAATTTTCCGTTTGCATAATCTCCGTGTTAAATATCCTGGTTAATTCCTGTAAAACGCAAACATCGCTGGACTTTCTGTGACATCGACTTCGTCAGTAAACGGAGGAATATGCTCATGCTTCTGTGCTCTAAGCGCATACCAGGGGCGCGTACGCATGCTTGATGGCCCGTCCAGAATAGACCTTACTCTGCAAAACTTCAGCGAAAGTCAACCTCCAGTGGTGACGTTAACACTACGCAGCAAAAAAAAAAACGCATTAAATCTTTAGTTTTGAGGAAAACGTATTGACACAATTCCTGCCTCCTAGGTAGCACCACGTAAGGAAAGCGGTCCCATCGGGTGTTTAAGTTTTTAACTTTGCCCCCAAAATTCCGCCGCTAAGATCGCCTCAAGACCAAAATGAAAGTCTTCCTTGTTGCATGCTGCCGAGAATAGGCGCAGGGTCACGATGATCAATGTTTAATGAAATTGCTCTCATTACTGGGGCGATATCACGGCATACCACAAACCTTTTTCATAATAAGCGCGGATCATTGGGAGAAATATTTTTCTGCAATAGTTATAATAAACGCGGGTTAGTCGACTAGGTTTTGTGGAAATTTTCTAGGTGGAGTAAGTTTCGGCGAAGAAAAAGATGACATCTACCTAAATTCAGCCGTTCGGGTTCCCAGGAAAGATATACAGCTTTCCTCTCTTCGAGCTGTCCCTCGCTTCGAGTTGTTTATCAATTCACTATCGCGCTACGAACGGCTAGCTTCCCGGTTAGTTTAGTTGGTAGAGTGACTGCACTAGGTAGGCGTGTGGTCCCTGGTTCGAATCTAGACCAGGAGGAATTTTAGATGCGACGCTGAGGAGCATCTCTTGCCGGCGGCCCTGTCCTGCGTGCGTCCGTCGTCCGCGTCCGCACAGCTGCGTCTCTCCTCCGCTCGCCTCCTCTCCTCTCTCCGATAGCGAACACTCTCTCCCAACATCTGCGGTCGCGCTGCGCGCGGCGCCACGCGCGGCGCTGCGCGCGGCTGCGCACTGTGCGCATGTGCAGTACTCACTCTCTCTCCGCGGTCTCCTCTCCTTAGGGCGCGCTGCGCATAGAAGCGGAGTGCCGCACTCCGGCCGGTCTCTCAGTCGACGGTCGTCCGTGCTTGCGCTTGCTCTCTTGCCGTACCCGACAATTGCTTGATTGGTGTTATTAACATCAACTCACGCAAAATCTACCTGCAAAGCAGCGAGCCAAACGCTAACCGTTTTACACATACCACTGACATTTTATTAATACGGAACCATTCTTTGGGCATATTAAACATGAAATTGAGCGTTCGTACAGAAAACAAAATATCTGGCGTGAAAATTTCAAAGTATGTGTCAGCAACGCTGTAACCTTGCCTAAAATAGAGTGAAATAGAGGCAGTAAGCGGGCTGTTTACAAAAACAGTACAAGCTAGCCCTTTCATTGAGAGAACTTATTTTAGCTGCGTCTTACCACAGTGCCAAATTTAAGAAGTATGTATTCTTCTTATACCACCTATTATGAGGTGATAGCAGTCGGTGATTTTTGGGTGACAGTAAGCGCAAGATTGTTTTATCCGTTGCGATAAACACTTTGTTCACCGCCATTCGTCGTCATGTGGAGAACCATAGAATTGAGGCGTCTCTTCTGCGGCGACAGATAACGGCGTAGGTGTTGCGTATATTGGCTCTCACACAAACTCTCACCCATATACCTAACACCATTGTGTGTTTTCCCACTTATACATAGGAATGTGCACGCATTTAGTAGTGTTCACACATCTTCGTCCCTTGAAAAACTCTCTTAAGGCAAAGAAGGCTTTCGTTTTGTGAAGTATATTGACCCACTGTCCCAATAGTTTCTGCAAAGACAGATATGTCCGAGATAGATGACTAAGCTTGCCACTGAATTTTTTTCGCTCGGTCGCATGTAGAGGGCACTCAAACAGGACTTGACGCACGTCTTCAGTTTGGTGTCCATAAGCACAGCATGTGTCATCAGCAAATCAAATACGGTAAGAAAATTTCTTGGTGTTGGCCACGTCAAGACGAAGGCGATGTAATAACGTGTCAACCGAACTACCGAGATGAGACGCACACGGGTATGCAAGGGACGGGTCCACTTGGTATAACAGCTATGAACGGCATTTATCGGTCAACCTGGTTTCCAAAGTAATGTGTGTGCTCAGTTGTTTGTTTAACATAATTTTTCGCATCACCTCTGGCGAAAGGCACGGTGCTACACGTGGAATTTGAATGAGTGGTTGCTGTTAGTTCGTCAGCTCGTGAATTTCCACGTATTCCAATGTGCCCGGGAATCCACTAAAATAATATTCTGTTAGTTCTTCATAATATTATTCTTTTAGTTCTTCTTATTTAAGTTGCCATCACATCACAGATGCGTTTTGCCAAGAGATTGTTGTGAGTGTAAGCCAAAATTAAATTTAGGGCTTGAAAAGCCGCTTTTGAATGCGTGAATAATGCCCATTTAGTCGGTGAAACTCATGGTAGCGATAAATTTGACTGAAAGGTATATAGCGTAAAGCTCTGCAGCCGTCGACGATGTGGGATGCCACCCTGATCAATGTGGAGACTGGGTATTTCGAAAGGTGACGACGAGGTGGTTGTCAACGATCCATCGGGGTATATATGCACATACCCACATTATGTTCATGAATATAATTGCCACTGTAAATATAGATGTTTTTTTAGCATCCTGAGGATATCAGCATTGGTGTCAATGCAGAGAACAGTCCATGGAGGCAATCCAGTGCTGTGTTGCCATTGAGACACAAGGAGCAGGGCCATGATATCACCAAAGAAAGGCTGCCCAAATGAAATGTGATCTGCTAAAGATAATCGCTACTTAAAGAGAATCAAACGTCTACTGAGCTCAATGAGCGAATATCATGGCCGCGACGGAGAGAAGCAACAACGAAGGCGCGAGTCCCTAATGCGGCGTCACATGTAGCGCCTCCCCACAGATAGCCGCCAATCAAAAATATCTTAGGGCAGGTAGACGGGGTAGAATCCGGGCACCGTCCGCGTATAACATGCCCACGCGAGGAATTGACGCAATTGTCAGAAACAACGTATTTAAAGCACGTACCAGTCATAAGGACACATTAAGGTGTCTATGCATGAATGTCACACTGAATTCTATTTACGCGTGGTGGTTGTTTTGCTAGGAATTTAATTTGTCAACTAGCAAGTGCTGCAAAATGGAAAGATGAATGGAGTATCTAGAAAAGACACCTATGTTTCCAACCCAGCCGCTACTGAAACCCTGCCAGCTAGCGGTGTTCGAGCGCTTACAGAAGAAGTGAGGATCTGATACGCTGAGCACAAAACAATGTCAATAAATACTCCGATTCTAAGCTCAGGCGACTTATCGGCACCACGTTGCGCCGGCTTTTAAATCTATGTAGTGACTCGCTAAGGCTAAAGTAGCCAACCATTATTTAAAAAAAAAAACTCACGGACTCTTCACTTCACACGACATCGTGCGGACGGTTTTGTAAACTCCAAGCCATACGGCCCATACTCAATATACTTCTTACACCTTGCAATACTGCAGTAACGATTGCGTTGAGCCGGGTTCATACTGTTGCCGCATTTGTAGTAATATCTTTAAAGAATGACGTCATTTCACGTCTCAGCCAACCGAACTGCGTGACATGCCGCTTTCTTACGTCTATAGATCACGATATGGCTTTTGCTTCGGTAGTGTGAACATAGCCTTATGCCTCAAAACAGTACGCAACCGAACATTGCATCGATGTTATACGGTGTGTGAAACAATGTTTTGTGTTATTTACTGAATTATCTAATATCTGCTATACAACATGTAAGTATTTCTGCATGTAGTACTGTGTCCTTCAAAATGTTTTTACGAATGCACTTGTAGGAAACTAAAAGCGAAAAGCGACAAGTTCCACCAAACCGGAAACAGGTAAAAAAAATTAGTAGTGGCTTAGCTCTGCTATGCCAGGATATACGTCGCGTGAGCTAAGGTTCAGCAATCCAGTCCAGTCCAGTCCAGTCCAGTCCAATTCAGTCTAATCCAGCCCAATCCAGTCCAGAGTCCAGTCCTGTCCAGTCACTGCTACTCGCGCATTGAGCGCTCAGCACGGCTCTTCACGAGCCACGCGAAACGGCTATCAAGCGGCTCCGGTGCAGCGTAAGACTTGGCTACTGCGCAATTGAGGCGCACACCTGGGCACTCGCCGGCGCGTCTGCCGCGGCTATGACGCAACACAATCCAACACAATCCACTTTAATCCAATCAAATCCAAATCCAATCTAATCTAATCTAATCCAATCCAATCCAAGACAATCCAAGCCAAGCCAAGCCAAGCCAAGCCAAGCCAAGCCAATGTCCCTCGCGCTTGCGCAGAACGGCCCTTCACGGCACACGCGAAACTGCTCAACCTCGGCCAGTGTAGCTTACGCTACAAAACCAGATTGGCCTGTAAAAGGTGCTCCACAGTCAGCAACCATATGTTGCGGTGAAGCTAGAAAAACAGTCCGAGGAAGTCTGGGCCGTTCTTGCGTGGAGTGAATTCCAGGGCAGTTGAACGCCGCACAGAAATTTTTCGAGTGAGTGTATTGACGTCGAAGCCAATGGGAATAGGTGAATCGGTGGCCAATGTCGATGACAGCTGGAAGCAGCTGCAATCATTATTGGCCAATGCCCTTGAATGAGCATGTGACAGTTGTGTGGGGGTGTGTAGACGTCGCAACAAAATGGTAATTGGTGTGGTGGAACAATGTGAACTTCTGATGACGGCTGTCTTTGGCGCTGGCTAATCCACCGCTATGCCTTTATTTATCCTTAATGTTAGGCGACCTTAATGATGATGCTAACGACGTGGCAAGCAATGCCAAGCTCATTGTATGTCTAGATGCATGTAGCCGTTCCCGATGTTTTCTCCGTCAACGGCCGCAACTTAGGGGCACCGGGGAGTGCTCAACTCACATTACGGAGGCCCTGGGTTCGATTCCCATCCAATTTAAAATTTCGATATTTTCTTTGCAACTCAATCATTTTGCATCTTTTTTTTTGGAGGGGGGGAAGGGGGGGGGGGGGGGGGGGGGCTTCCGGCCATCTTAGGAGCCATTTCGCTTCTACCGATGCCAGACGGTAGCTTTCCGGCTCAATGGACCACTTATTGCTTTGGGATTATAACAGGGTCATTATCGAACAGTTTGGCATCTACCCTAGCACGAAACACAGACCACCATCACTAGGTTTCGAAAGGAAAATAAATTATATATCGAGTTATGTGAATGTCACAATGAAAGATAAGTGTTTTCATTCCTTCTGTGACTGTATATACTTTACAGGTGTGGGCGGCAGGGGGGGGGGGGGGGGGGGCTTTAAACTGGCACGCGTTGCAAAAAAGTTTCCGGGGTCATTTCATTGCATTCTGACTTTTGAAGAAAATAGTAAAAAAAAAACTCGGCCATTTATTCTCGTTTGACACCACGGCTTAGAAACTGCAGTAGTTCATCACTCCATTCCCCCTCTTTGTGAGCACTGTGCAGAGGCGAGCATTGAGGTACATCTTTGACGATGTGGCCATCACTAAATAAGCGCCATTTTCAAACTGTTATTAGAGGCACGTCTGTTGTGTCACCGTAAACTAAATTTTGCCCGCATATAGATTATTTTAGCAGCACAACATGATGTAACTGGTTTTAGAGTGGGCAGAATATAATTAGGTACGGCTATTCGCTGCAGTAGTGCACTTTCTATTGAACGCACTGCAAAGGGAGCGCATTTGGGCACGCTGGGTCACACGAAGGAGGACTGCTTTTGATTAAGCAGTTGTTGAAGTCGTAGTCAGCGTAACCAGGTTAACGATATTTTGAATTGGTGCAGAACATTGCAGCGGAAGCACGAGGGGTAATCTGAGTTGAGGTGATGCAGTAGAATGAGTTTTATAGTTCTTTTGTCAAGCATAAGCGGTCGCACGTGCTACGCTCTGAGAATCGCGAAAAGAATTTCTTTTTCAGAACTTAGATGAAAGGAACTTATTTAACTTAACCCATCAGGTTACTTAACCATTGAATATGTTTAAAAATTGCGCCGTTAGCTAGTAGCGGGATATTTCTATACGTGACCTTCCAGGCAAACACTCATGCACGGGTATGGGTAGAAGACGAAGAAACATACATAATCGGACATCGCGGTTTTGTCGTGTGGCCATTCTTTGGTGTTGAAACGAGGCAGTCAATTTTTACCAAAAGTGCGTCGTAACTGAAAACATACCGACATGCCGGTTGTCTGTTGTCAGCGAAGCTGTTACAAAAAGGTTGCCGCCTTCTTGCCGGTGCCACCCCTACAAAACATTTCTCAGGGGAGTCTTGGAAATGGAAGCATCAAACTCGGAGGCAAGCACACATTGCGGCTGCCTTCTATTGACAGTGCATTCGAACGTAAATGTTACCGCCCCATGAGCTCAATACACTCTTCGCAGTGGTGGCGCAAGAGGATGCCGGCAATACCGCTCCAGTCTAATTGATTATGAGGTTTAACGGGACGACGCAACGCAGGCGATGAGGCCCGCCGTAGTGGAGGACTCCGGATTAATTTGGACCACCGGGGGATCTTTAACGGGCGCCGAAATCTGGAACACACCGGCGTTTTCTCTTTTCACCTTCATAAATAAAGCGGCCGCCGCGACCGGGAATCGAACTCGCGACCATGGGCTCAGCAGCGCAACGCCTCAACCACTGAGCCATCGCGGCGGGTACCCCTCCAATCTAACGTCCCGACATGCGGGAAATGTGCGCTTATTCTCACGCCCTCGTATTCGGGTATCAGGAGAAAATGACCACAAGTACATCATGCGATTGGAGATCATGGTTGTCTCGCCTCGACATTCTCAACTGCTCGATTACTCATTCATCGTAGCAGCCAAGCATGTAATAATTTGTTTTGAAGTGTTTGTGTGGCAAAAAAATTGTAGGACGCTTATGCTTCGCCTTGGATAGAGGACCGCGAAAACTGAGCACATTCAGACGTAGATGCGCCATCTGCAATCCGTAGTAGGCAAAGGCTTCAAAAAACGCTCCGCGCTGGTAGACGACACCAGATCCATCGCACACTGCTATTCCGGCTGCCGAGCGGTGTTCCAGCATTCTCCCCAGACAAACAATGACGTAAGGGTCATAGCACCGCTCGCAGGACTCCGCGACGGATAAAAACATTCCGCCCGTCCACGTGCCTCGCATTTGTCACGACGAGCCCATCGAACAATCAAATTTCGCGCCCTGCCACTGACGCCGGCTTTTCTGCGATACAAGCTCCTTAGCGCTCCCGCGTTAAAAGTAACCGTCGCTTTCAGCGGCCATGCGCCATGTGATGAAACCCGTGAGACTTCAAAGAAGTTATGCCAGAAAAGCTACGAAAACATAGCCTATAGCATTGCCAGCGTAACTGCATGGCAAAAAAAGGCAAAACAAAATATAGCGAATATAATTTTAAAGTGGACTATATGTGCATACCTCCAGTATGCGCGAATGTTTAGCATTACATGTAGTCAAGATTTTCTTCTGGCATGCAACAAGTTAACGGGTATTACTTCGTCATTGGTTCTTTGGTGGAATAACTTTAGTAGCGCTGTTATAATTTTGCTTTAGCTGCTGTAATGTTTCCATTTAAACCCATGACCTGAATTCCTCTTTAAAAAATCACGCGAAAATGCCAATGCCAGAACCCTTGGAGTGGTTTATAGGCATATACTCCGCATATAGAAATTGGAATTATGCAGAAGCTATTCCTTAAACTTCGGAGGCGAGCACATGAAGCAATGAAAGAATATCAAGTATAACACCAATGTACGTAACCCATATCAACAAGAAGTCCAGAAGTTGTGCACAGCTTTAAAAGAAAGTGCTAAAGCCTCTTCATCACGTTCCCGGCCGCGGACGACAGCAGTATGGGGGAGCTTTAGGAAGCCCTAACTCCGTACTTGCCTCATACTGAGCTTTGTCGGAGGCACACAGATTGCCCAACACTTTGTGGCGACATTCGGCAAATGACACTCAGGCTTATGTAGGCCCTTAAAATAAACCATGAAGACATCCACTTATTTCCTATGTAGGCCAAGGACGCGGGTTAGATTCCGGGCCGCGGCGGCCGCTTTTGTGGTGGAGGCAAAAAGCGAAAACGCCCGTGAGTTCGACATTTTGGCGCACGTTAAAGATCCCCAGGTAGTCGAAATTAACTGCAGAAGAACGGAAAGTTGGGCTAGTTGGTATGTGTTCATTTTGGTGGAATACAGAAGCGCTCAAAAAACAAAGACGAAGGAAGAAGTAGACAGCACTGTCTACTTCTTCCTTCGTCTTTGTTTTTTGAGCGCTTCTGTATTCCACCAAAAAAAAAAAAAAGTCGAAATTAATGCGGAGCCTTCCATTAGAGCGAGCCTCACCACCTGTGTATAGCGTCGGCGCGTTAAACCTCATATTTAATCAAATCAATCAATATTACCTATATATTTCAAACTTTCTAACGAACGCATTTGCCCCTTCAAGCTTTTACCATGAGACATTGATGTGTTTAGTTTCAGCTGCGATCATAGACATCAATACGTTCATTCTTATAATGCAAATAGGTTTCTCGTAAAGTCATAAACAACATAGGACTTGACTGGATCTCTTTCCAATTGAATACTTAATGATTATTCTTAGCAATAATAAATATCGCGCTTTTACGTTTATTGAGTTTATGTGTCAAGCATTATAATTATGTGTCAAGCATTTTCTAGCCATGGATAGGGAGTAACTGTTGCTTCTCCTCGGTATGACATTGCCGTAGACGCCGGTACCCATGTTTTTTTTTTTTTTTCTCTCCAAGACTGGTCAGAGTCCGACCCTTGTGGGGCATAATAAAACATTTTTGTGCGGATTTTTTCTGCACACAGCAATACATCCAGACATGCCGTTCATCGTTAGTTGTGCGCAAGGCCTTTTGCAAAGGTCCCAGGTCAGCAAACTAGAATCAACGGAGTCATCATCGGTCGCTTCAGATATATCAGTGCAGCCCCGCCGCTTCTCGTCTACACCACCGTTTGTTTTCCCGACGCCGAATCATCATCCTCGTGCTAGACAAAGGCGCAAAAGGAGCGAGAGCGAAAGAATCGGTGCCAATGGAAATGGCAGTCAAAGTGCTCCACTCAGGCATCTCGTGCCGCTCGAGGCCCCGATCGTAAACGCTTTCCGGCGGGCCGTAAAAAGCGCCAACCTTCCGAAGACATCCCCAAGCGGGCACAGTCGCTTGCGGCACTCGAGCGAGATGGAAGCGCGCCGTTTCGCCGCACCAGTGGCCTGCGGGGAAAGACGACCACGCATTCGACGGTCAGGTCATTCGGAGCACGTTCCGCGCACTGTCCGCCGGGCCACCACGCTATTTGCGACGCCCTCAGGAACGGCCGTGCCGCACGAGTCATGAGCCGACGAGGGCTTTGTTTACCCCTTAGCATTGCGCCAGCTCACCACATGCCTCCTGCCTTTTCACGATCGGGGAGGAAGAAAGACCCCGTCTCGAGAGAGCTGCTTTCTCCTGGAGCCTACAGTTCGCTGGGCCGCCGGTCCCGTAGGCCAGTTCCACGGTCCTTATTTATGTTTCCTTTTTGTTAGCATGAAAAAAAAAAAAAAAGCCTCTGCCTACTTGAACTTCCCAAAGACAATTTATCCAATCGTTATACTTTGTGCCTTACTATCGATTTGCCGCCTAGGGCTTTCTGTACACACAGGACGCTTTACAAGGATAGGCAAAGTACTGTGCAGGCAAGAAGATACTCGTTGTGCTGACAAGGGATCTCTACCGTCGAAGTGTACTGATGAAGGACGTAGACTCCGAGGAAAAGCCAGTGGCCAGAG
Source organism: Haemaphysalis longicornis (assembly GCF_048455015.1). Lineage (NCBI taxonomy): Eukaryota > Metazoa > Arthropoda > Arachnida > Ixodida > Ixodidae > Haemaphysalis > Haemaphysalis longicornis. The sequence goes on from NW_027526203.1 coordinate 316,017,208, forward strand.
TTCCGGCTTTTCAAACCCCTGTTCCCTCCCTTGCCTAATCTCTGGCGATCTGCATTTCTTGGTTAGTGTTCCTGGATATTGTTTTCTAAGGTGGCAGGCATGGTATCGAGAACACATTACCTAAGTCTAGATGCGTCCGAGCTCTATCAGGATCTTACCGATACTTTATGCATCCGGGCTAATTGAACATGGACATGTTCTGAATCCTCTTCTAGTTCGAACCGCCATGGTTTGGATCCAAATCCGTCTCAAACATTAAGTAATGACAGAAAAGTGCTTCAGCTGGAAGCACGAAGTTCCCTTGCTGCTCATAGGTAATCCACCAACAGTGTGAGCTTAGAGAAAGGAAGGTGCTCACGTTTTAAAGCGAAACTGTATATGGCTAGGGCGAAACGGCTGCGTGTAAGGAAGCAGAAAGCACTCCGAAGTATGGAGTGCGCATGCGCGAAAGGAACTGAGTGTGACAGGTGCCAACCTACAAAGGGAAAGATAACGCCGGGGTCTCTCGTGGTAAAACATGCCGTGGCCACGTGTTTGTGAAGTAATTGGAAGGCACACAAAGATAAGAGAGCACTCGCAACGAATCGCTCGTTGGTGAGGAACGACGCCGCCAGCTGTAGCCAGAATGCGACCGTCGCCGCCGCGTCGTAGGTGTTCTAGCTCTCGGACAACGGGAATGATCGAGACTACCATCTCTGCCTATTACTAAACGAAAATCACCGGTAATTACTTTTTTTTTGTCCCAAGCTGCACACTGCGATTGCTGAATTTATTACTTGTTTAAACTTCGTAGTTTTCCACGTGCCTTCTGTTGCTGCCGTTTTTATTTACTTTTTTCTCCTTTAACGTTTTTGCTCTCTCTTAAATGAAGGGACGATAGTAGAAGGAAAATTGGGCGCCTCTGGCACACAAAAGCGCCGACTGCTCGAAGAACTCAAAAAAAAAAAAAACGGCCCAAGGAATGCTCGCGATGACGCCGCCTTTCGCATGGAAGCCGCTCGAAACAAAGTAACCAATTTAGTTGAAAGTGATACCGGGTAAATTTGGCTCTGTGGCGGGATTCGAACAGGCGGCCTGAGGAACGGGAGGCTATCAGGCAACCCCTGGACCTCCACCTTTCGGTAATGCTAGCTCACTAAACGTGGACATAGTGAATGGGCTGTGGTCTTGGACTTCAAAACGCGTGTTAGAGGCATGAACTGTGGCCTACAGAGAGAGGAAGAAAAAGACGTAGGGGCAGAACATTGATGGTTACAATGAGAGGATAGACTCGCACCCACCCCTGGACACGGGCCCTCAATGCCCATATAGAGCGGGTAGCGCCACTATAGGCAACACCTCATGGCTAAATAAAATGTGCATGCTACCTAACACACGGCATTCATTCGTCGAATTGAACCGTTTACATCAAATGCAGCTGCAATACATGGTCGCTCACGGCTATGCGACGAAGAATACAAGCGGGACCGGCGGAAGGCGGCGACGACAGCCAAACCCCAGAGGCCCACATGAACGCCTGGGGACGTAAAATCTTTACCACGAAGAAAACAGGAAGTGGAGCATTCCGCGGAAATGACGACAAGGCAGAACCAGGAGGTGCGACAGCGAAGAAGCTCAAGCTATATTGCGATGGGCTACGAGGTGTCTACTTTAGCGGCAGCTGTATAAAAACCGCTATCGTACGGCACTGCCCGAACACATAAAGTACCATGTACGAGGCGAACTAAACACACCGCGACGTCATCCCCAATACAACATGGTGCCGCACACACTACCGGCATACCCGTTTGACAGTTGAACACAAACTCTATCGCAATCACTACATTATAACGAGTGCTTCGGTGTCCTAGAATTTTTCGACCTGCATTGCTAGCCACTGCTTTTGCGCTAAAAGGCAACTTCAGTTTGTGATGAGGTCTAAGCTGGTGAAGTAATTTGAATACCTATGCGTAAGGTCATTGTGTTAGTACTTGAATAAGCGCGTTGTTATGGCGCACCCCGGCAGATGGAGGGCTGCTACCGACTGAAAAGCCCGTCACCCGTTAATTGCTGGACTGCCACCGCCACAAACAAGAGGGACTCACTCATACACTTATAGTTGTAGCTTTCTTGTTTTTAAATTTCCTTGTTCGCTAATGTCGTACTGGATTGCGGTATTTATTCGCTGAAACATCGCATCCACGCTTCTCTCCAAAGTGTACACGCAACAAAACAAATTGACAGCATAACGTTGCAGTCCTTTATGCTTTATACTGGTATACGAAACTCGTTTCATAGCCCCTCTAAATAACACCCCCCCACCCCCCTCACACGCGCTTTTCCACCCGCAACGACGAAAATCTCTGGTGTGTTGGCACGTTGTATACGTACTTCGACATGTGATGGAGCTTACCTGGCCAACTTAAAGTTACGACGCGAAAGAACAATGTCTGCTCGAATGCTCTCTACCTTCGTTATAGGCGAATGAACAGAACAATGAACATCTAATTGGCAATTGTATCACAATGAATGTACCAAAAACTGGCAACCACGCAATTGTACAAAATACAAAAGAGACCGCAAATATTTTCATGCCAGTAGGTACTGTATAATGGCGCTCAAATTGAATAAACAGCTCATCGACACGGCACTCAACTAACTCTGAAAGTAAGACCCAGACTGTGGATGTACCGTTCCGATGATGCTGTACTTTTTCCAGCATAATAGGATCAATTATGAACTTTTTGCTTTAATCTGTGGTTGAAGAATTTGGGTTATAGCCGATATCTACCCAGTTACGGAGGCATCCCAAGCGAGAAACTGTGGCCGCGTGTTTGTGAGCCCAAGAGCAGCTCCACCGGTGCCACTCCACCGTAGCTTCGCAGACGTGCGCGTTAGTTTGCGCTAATCTGCAGAGTCGAGTCGTGACCGGTCATTTGGGGTCGGGAGCTTCTCTCATAACGTTGGCAGGGAAGCGCTCTTTTCTTGGGCCTCACGGCTTCATTCTGGACTCGCACGCAACCGGCCCTGGAGATTAAAGTATCGATCTCTTCCCGCGAGCAGGAGGCTCGCATAGCACCGCTGGGAATAGCGCAACTCCGCCGGTCGGCCCAATATTGGGCGCCTGTGGCACCTGAATGATTGAAAGGGTGAGAGACCGGTCACGCTTTCCTCTCCCTCCAGCGTTGCGTGGCCACCCCGCGAATGGGCGCTGTACAGGCGCTGCCCAGCGGGAATCGCGCTCTTACCCGGCTACGTGCTCACCTGTGGCTCGTGCCCAGGGTCCCTCCACATGGCCGCAAACTTAGCCTCGCGCCACTGGAGCTAGCTACTTGGCCCGTTTCGAAAAAAGAATTCGTACGAGTGGACTTTCTGATTGATCAACGTGTCGCTGGAAACTTCTGGATAAGAAAGCTGATTCGGGGCGAGAGCGATCCCGAAATGAACAAAAATATTCATGTGCGATGCGAAAAAGAAGCGGCGCACCTAAAGACGGATGAAAAAAATAACGGAAGCTCACACTAGCGCGAAAGGCTTGAAGGTAGCGAAGCTGTACGCAACCATCACGACCATCACGACGGTTTAAGTCAACGACTGGAGCCGATATGCTTCTTCTTCGATGCCACAACGACCTTCACCCCGTCAATGTTGCTATAAGTGTGAGCTTCGTTCATTTTTTTTGGAACTGATAATCATTAGACATCGCCTTGGAGGGGCGCACGCTACGACCTGTCTTTCTCGTTCCGAGCAAGTGTTGCCACGATTACGGCGACTGCTGGATTTGTTTTTTTGGCCAATTTTGGCCAATCTTCCTAGTGGGTATGCTTGACTTGCAATCATGCGGCGATGACCCCGGGCGGTCGCCGCGACGCACGCACAGACGAGCGCTCGGCATTAGCTTGGTTTTTAGGGCCGAGGCCCCTTAGGCCCTCGGGCTATCGGCGTCTAATGTCATCGTCGTAACCGTCATCTCATAACACCGGAGCACTCGTTTACGCCTCACGCTAGAACGTAACGCGTACTAAACAAAAATAGTGCCCTTCCACTCTGTCAAGAAGGGTGATCTACGAAGCTGGACGCACTCCATGGGGTGCATGAAAGAAAGCATTTTTTTTTTGTAATTTGCGAATGAGCATACTTCCCAGCCAATTAGATGAATGAGACTTAGAAGAACCCAAGCTTTATTTCAGCCGACAAATATGAAGGTGTCTGTTTCCCTCTCGCGTCGTCGGCATCTTAGGTTTGTGTAACACACCAACCCAATCAGCTCGACAACTGAGGACACACGATAGGTCGCATTGGACCTTTTGACGTCCACGTATAAACCTTCCGCCAGCATAGCGAATATGACATCAGTGAGGGCGTAAAACCTATAGCTGCGCGTGCACGCCCCCAACCCCCCTCACCTCCCTCCATTCCGAACATGTGCACGCATAAACCGGAAACCAGTTATGTGCGCGTCTTAGAAGTGAAAGACACCATCCAAAATGTCGCTCTGAAAGCCCTTTAGGCTGAACAAGTAATATTGGCTTACTAGACGAGCTGCAACTTGAGGAGGCAACGGCGGCGGCAGCGGCTTTCCGTCGTTTTCTCGCCCATTCGCGCTTCTGTTCGGGCCGGCGGTTCTTCAACTCCCGCTTTTCTTCTAGGCGAACGACATGCATCCGTCCCACAGCGAGTTGAAACCTGGAAGGCCTCAAGCCTCTTTACAGCGAACAAAGATGTGGCTGCCCGTTTTCCTCCCCCACCGTAGGCATCTTACTGTCGGTGCAACACACCAACCGAGACCCAAACCGCTCGGTTACGGAAGACAGCTTACAGGGCGTATTAGCCATGAATCTACCACGTTCAAATTTCCCATCAGCACAACGGGCATGTTATCGTTAGCGGCATGAAGCCCAGCTGTGTGTGCACGCCCCTCTACTTCCACCCCGCACCCACGCGCGCATAAACAGGCAACCGGTGATGGGCGCATAATAAGGCGTGAAATACACCGACAAAAATGTCTCTCGTAAAGCGTTTTAAGCTGAAGAAGAATTATGGACTCATGCCGGCGTTCTAACCAGGCAAGTTTTCTGGAGCAATTCACAGTTATTCGGGGCGGTGGAATTTGAGGCGGCAACTGTGGCAACTGCGGCGGCTGCTTGTTCAGCGGCGGCAGCGGCTTTCGGGCGTTTTTACGCCAATTCGCGCTCCTGTTGATTCTCCGCAAAAATCTGATAACGGCGCAACCGCCGTTGTCAGCCAATTGCGCAACTTGTCAAAGAAGGGTTGGTGGTGACGAGGTGAATAACAGTTGGGAAAGGGGGTCGGCGGTGGCAAGGAGGGGCCGCGGAGCGGCACCGAGTAAATCGGCTTCACCGGAATGAAAACTGGGGTAGGGGGGGGGCTTCACAGTAAAACACCGGGACACTTGTGTACGCCTCGCGCTAGAACGCTTCGTGCTTCAAAGACGCGAGAATTTAACGGCAAAGCTCTATACCTCTACCCCCCGACAGTTTCATCTCCGTTGGCAAAAACGCCCAAGCGCCGAGAATACACTTATACACTGCATGCTTCGCCCCTCCCCATGTTTCACGTTAGTGGAGATGGCCCGGGATTTTTTAACTTCCGGGGGGATGCCGCAATCTTGGCTAATCTCCCTAAGTGGGCATGCTTGTCTGGACAAACGTGCGCAGGGGACCCTCGGCGGTCGTCGCGAGGCACGCTCAGACAAGAGGTGGGCATTTTTTTGTTTTGTTAACTGCCACGCGGTCGCCGCGAGGACCGCGCTCACGTAATGCGCTCGGCAATTTCTTGGCATTTTTAGCTGCAGACACGAGAAATTACGATTTGCCAAAGGGCTTCGCTCTTGAAAGCCATAGCAAAGGAGGCTAGCACAGGCGGATCCAGAGGGATCTTTTACAGGGGGCCGACTTGGGAGCACGGAGAGAGCAGTGGCACGCACGGTAGTTTGGAATGCTAGTTTTTAGGGCCCTTGGAGAGAGAGATCGCCCGCCCTCTCTTCCTGGATCCGCCGCAGGCCTAGCAACCATGCCGGGGGCTCCCAACATCCATCCGAATATAGTATACGTGTATACACAAATATAGACGAAGAACAAGCTCCCGTTAGTGGGGTAACTGAGTTAGCCACTAACACTGAAGGTGATTGAGCAGAACCACCGAAAATGGGTGTCCATCATCATTCAAGACATGCCATAGAACTTCATTTTTGTGAGGTTGGATGCATTACTGTTTATCTATCAAGTATTTTTTTGGTCAGTCTCCACGTTTCCACTCCGGCAGACGGTGTTTTTTACAATGCGTTGATCCTCGACGGACTTTATCCTTGGTCATCATTTAAAATGCGGAATACGAGCGGGAAAGCCCTAACGTATGTGCGTGCAAGTGGGTGTGTGTCCGCTCTTAATAGCCCGAATGTCCTCACGTGCAGTCGGTCAGTCATTGCAGTGTTTCGAACCCACATTCATACAAAGTGCGCGCATGACATGGATGGTTGAATTCGAGGAAACGGGTTAGATTAGTGCGCCTGCGTGGGCTGCTCGATCCAGGTTGATGGTGATGATGGTTGGCGTTTAATGGCGCAAGCCCAACAAGGGCAAAGAGCGCCAAGAACGAGTTATTTAGTGAGTGATGTAAGTAAATACTAAAACCTGTGAGTAAACGTAATGGTGAAACGAAAGAAAAGACAATTCAGATGACTTGTGTATAGGATCAGGAGTATCATGCGTGATAAGACAAGAGCTGCAGAAAATTTATCTCTGCCAAAAACTTAAAAACACGTTGGACAGAAAACATTGGTTCGTCGGCTAAAAGTATGATGCGTGGAGTAGAATGTGTCGCCTTTAGAGTTCCGGGAAATGTCTGTGTCTTGTGTCAAGTGTCTTGCACGTGACTAGTATGTGGGCTATAGATAGGCCCTTCCAAAACATGCTACACATGAGTCTTGAAGATCCAGTGAGGAGGTGGGAGTGCGTTACACGTGTTTGGCCTATCCGTAGCCTAGGGAAGGCCACTTCAGTGTGTCTGTTGTGTGAGCCATTTGTGTATCGTCCAAGGGGCGGTTTTATTACGTGTAGTATCTTGTCGGTTTGTTGACTCCAGTGTCATTGCCATGTGTTTCGTTCTGATGTGTGTTTTGAGGTCAGTGTAAAGTACTGTTGGTGTGTCGACTGTATTCATGACAGCAGTCGCAGCAGCTATTTCATCGGCAGCCTCATTGCCAGGCATTCCAAAGTGCCCTTGTACCCAGCATAGTTATTTCAAGATGTGAGGTGTATGCAGTCATTAAAACCGTTAAAAGAAGATTGACCACATAGGTTTTAGAAGGATTTTTAGATGAGAGTGCCTGACAACACTTGGGGAATCTCTGTACACGATGGACTTGAAGATTTTGTGTTTGATGATGTGATTTGACCCGAGTAAGATGCCATACGCTTCTGCCGTGTAAATAGTGTTATAAAATTCATTGTTTTGCTGACGGAAAAATTGGTGCGTGCGCTGCACCAGAGACAGTAGAAGCTATTTTCGACGGGTCGCTGAAGAATTCGGCGCACCTGTGCTTGTCCTGCAGAAACAGGAAGTGCTGCAAAATCGCACGCCGGGATACCCTTTTTTTTCCTACTTGCGTGAATGACAGGTCACATAATATCGGGCAGAGATGCCATATGAAATTATTGATGGGTGTCTTGTGCGTGCCTGAATGGGGGACCTGGAGTTCACAAGCCTTTTCCCTTACTCTAAGGGAGAAAGGTTGCATTATGAAGTAGGGTGGCTTGTTGTAAGGCTCCGCGAGAATGTGTTCACTCGTAGGTTATCGCAGGAGGTAAAAGAGGGACGAGGAGGGGAGGGACGGACTTTGGACGGGGTAGATGTTTGGAGCGGCGACCGGGTGGTATCGTTCAGAACAAATGCAAGTCCGTGGAAGACTGAAATTTGCAGCTTGAGCACAGGGCCAGCTCTGGGTATGCTGTTACTGGTTTGAGTAGGCCCCAACGGATTAGGATGTCGAGGGCTGACCACTTTGCCTCCGTGGGGTGGTGTAAGTACGCAAAAATGAAGCGACCGAAGCTCGGTTTTATTAGGCAGTGGGATGCCTGGTGAACAAATCGGCCAGTGGCTTTTTGGTTTGAGCTACCCATGAGGAGATGGCTTCCCAGTTCAACAAGCTCAGGCGGACAATGCTGGCTCGGCAGAGTGAGCCCGAAGGGTTGATTCAGGCATCCCGGAATGCTCGTTAGAGCGTTCATTTCCAGATAAACTCGAGCTGTCTGCAATTTCGTGATCGTGAGGCGTGACGTTGATTTCTAAACCATTAGGGTTACAGTTGGTACTTATTGGGGACTACCGAGGCACAGAGTAACGACATAGATAGTATGCTAATTTATGTCATTGCCTTATGTAGTTTGTTGCCCCCGTTCAGTTCCCAGTGTAACCCCGACGTTGTAAGATGAATGCACCCTCTAGCCCAGAGCACAATTTTAATTTAGGAGCATGTGGCGCTGAGCAGGCATGCTCGCCGGTTGCAAGGAGATACGGCAATCAATTCAGCCGGCCAGTAAGGAGGGCGCGGGAACTACTTCGTTACGCCAATCGGAGTGAATGGTCATGCGCGGAGCTGGCAGTTTGCGAAGATCCGAATTGGTCACTTCGTCAGCGTTGGCCGGGGTGAGGGAGGAGAGCATATCTCCCGTTCTGAACGTAACGGGCGGGTTAATTGGGATATTTCCGTACGCGAGGTCGTGCGGGCAAAATGAGGAGTCAGGAGGTTTGGCTTGTTCCCTGGTAATGAGGGCCGCACTTTCGAAGCGAGCTGATCATTTGTGACGTGATCGCACAGAGCCAGGTTTAGGGCAGCCGTGTAAGTGAGGTGATTGCCAGACGCTTGATGCCGAATGTGTTTAACATCTTACAGAGGTTTTTTTTTTCTCACTGAAAGAGTTATGCAGTTATCTCACCACTTTGGCGGGAATAGCGCGCTTGTGAATCATGAATGCTTCGTTGGGGCTTTTTGGGTTCAATCCGTGGTGCGGATTATTGGTGGTTTTGTTAGGTGTCGAGTGTATGCATTCGAGTATCTAGTGGTAGGTGCAATTGTGGCTGTGTTTGTTCTTGCTGCGGCGAGCATATCTTGAACAGTTTGCTCGAGTGCGACATTGGCGGAGCGTGTGCAGATAGTCACGTGCAGAATTTCTCATTTGATGAAGAAGTTGATGTGGTGTGTAGTATAAGAGGTAACATCAGAAAATGTGAGGACGATGGAAACATGGCCATTTCCAACTTCATCGATGTAGCCTGATTTTCAGGTACGGTCGAGAATGGCGCCTCCAGGCCGATGGAACAATAGGGACCATGACTATCCCACCCGTATCGGAAATACTTCCCGACAGCCAGACAGCACTCCCCACTTATCATAATCTGTTTGTAATTGTTAATCATGTGTATTTCGCCGTATAGGGAAGGTACCAACCCGTTCACGATAGCCCCTTGCGTTTTGCACTGCATGGGCAAAAGTTTTGCACTAAATCGTAAACCACGCGGATGGGGTGTCAGGAGTACTTATTACTACAGTGGTATTGAAGTAGGCCCATTACGGCACGATGGTAGTTTTGCACCTTCCTGCGTTTGCACTACGGGTGGTTCCCGTATATAAGTGGTCGTACCAATTATAGGATTTGGGAAGTGAAGAAAAACTTGAATAATTTTTGAGTCCTAAAGAAAGCACTCATTATATTTGTGTACATGCACATCACAGACTACAGCGACTGGCAGCGCCTCCTAGCACTTCCATCCATTTTTCTCCCTCGCGTAGGTCCGGGTCCACCAGCGATACAGTGGTGGCCTACATCACTTGAGTTGTTTTTTACTGACCCGAGGGATTGCTTTGCATACCGTAATCGCGATCAAGTGCGCGATGCGAGATAACAAGTTGTTCTCAAATCGAAATCTAGAGCACCGGTGGGTTCCTTAGCGTAATGAAAACTGACCGGACTGTAGTTTTCGTTTAACGGAAAAACATCTTGCTACTTGCAACTATTTTCTATGGTCGCTTTCTCGAAACCTGTGCAAAATCTAAAAGGTTTTTTTTTGTGGAAGCAGCGTCCTCATTCGTTTTAAGGCGGCTATTGCTAGTTACCTGCGGTAATGAAGTATATAAAATTTGGATGTTGTTATGGACACCTTTATGGGCGCTGTCTATGTCGGCTGGTTTCAAAGCTCCGACTCATATAATCGAGACAGAGTGTTCTCAAATATTATTCGAGAAAAATATATTGTGGTTGACGGCTCAGAAACACTAGAGCCGATCATCGACATATTTTTATTCCCCTCTATTTCGCAGTAATTGCGCAGAGAATTACTGATCTAGAAAACGGCTAGCCACACAGATATACGCTGCTTGATTTTATTAAGAAATCAAGGGCTGTACGCATTTAAACGCATTGCCTATGTACCTATGTAACAAGGATATATTTATTACTCGTTTGTTGCAGGTACGTAAACCGAAGGGGTCAGTTTTTTGCGTAATAGTGTATCGATTGAAAGCATATTTTAAATGCTGTTTTGAGTGATTCTCTACGTACGTCCGATGTTTATTCCGTATGCTTATTTTTCCGTTCTTTGTGTTGACAAATGTTTTGTTGCTTTTTCGGCCTCCCAATCTACAGTGCGTTTACGCCAGAGGTAAACAAAAATAAAATAAAGAAATTAAGTTTTAGTTCTGAAGCTTGTGTTACGTTGTATGACAGCCGTTGTGGGCTTTACATTTTTAGCGCACATTGCCGCCGAGGTTGCAGCATGGAAAAAATATAGAAATTTCGAGAATAATGATTATCATGCGCTGAATTAAGTCATCGCCTTCTCAACATACATTTTCCAAGGGTCTGAAAACATACCTACTCGAAATGTACTTAGGTGATTCTTAAAATTGGTTCTTCAATGTACCTTTTATCTTTTGGTTGTATACTTCTTTCCGAATTTACCTTCAGATTTTTGGCGTTTTTTATACCGATGATTGCTTAGATATTTATGGGTTATTGTACTATCACGTGATCCTGATTTCTTGATGTTTGCAACCTAAATATACATTTTGATTTGCATTCCTTGTTTATTCGTGTAGTATTGTATACTTCCTAATCTTTGTGCCTCAAACTCTCGCAAAAATATCAAATGTTATTTAAAAGAATTGATTTTCTTCGCCTGACCCTGACATGCTAATGGTTTTTATTACTTCGTGTGCATTCCGTTTTGCCATTATATTAACTTTGTCTTGTGTGAATTTTGAGCCAGGAGGTCCCCCTGACAGTTTTTACTTGGGGACCTCCTTCTGTGCTAACATCAATAACGCATTTTGTAAACCAAACATTTATTGAATAAACCTTGAACCTTGAACCTTGAAAATTCATCCTGGGCCGTCTTTTTCTTTTGGTGTAAAGCTGCTAAAACGACCGCAAAAAGCATGGACAGACCTATAGTTTTACGACGAAGCTGTTAGCCTCTCGTTGGTCGGGAAATTTCGTGTCGTAAACAAACAAACCCAAGCAGGACCCAGCAGTTCTCACTCAAGACGCCGAGCACATGCATGAGGCTAATCAGGCCTGTAGCATAGAGCTGAGTATGCGTCTAAAGAAAAAGTTGCGGTGACATCTGCGTTTATTCCTTAATATGTACGACGCGAAAGCGTTACTTCGGCGCCGAAGGCGCGTTTTAAACGGAATTGCTGCGTTTACGAGTTAGTGCTTTCCAAGCACCAGATGACGGTTAAGACACCAAGACTAGCCTCAATGGTTTTAAATCAGCGTGGCGCAGGAAATACAGACGCCACTGCCGCTTGTGTGGTTTGAGACGTGGGCGTGAAAAGTTGCGCCTGCTTTGTATTGATCAGTTTCAGCGAGAAGGCGACATTGTGAGTGATTCAATGTGTCGTTTCCCTCATTATGTGGCCGGTCTGAATGCTTTGGTTTTTTTTTCTTGCGAGAGACAGAAAGAGAATATCTTTGTTCAGTAAGAAATAGTGACAGTTTGGGCAGAGGGGAAAGCGAAGTCCAGAGCCCCGGATGCAGCAGCTCGTTCCCTGTTCTGTCTATCAGCCCACGTTGATCTTGAGGTGAGAAGCTAGTCAAAGCTGCTCCCCATTTCTCCACAGAATTGCACTATGCAATCTTTGAGTTGTTCTATGCTGAGCATACGTGGCTAGGTTGCGCGGAAAATGGTGCATGTTCTAGCACAGTTTTCAGATAACGTCGGATGCTTCCTGCCAAACAACTTCGCCCATCTTGATTTGTGAACATATAATTCTGTGAACATTTTCTGTATTTTGGTGATCGTGAGAAGAACGGGCCATGCGGAGGATTCTTGGGGGAGTGTTCTCTGGAATGACACCTTGAACATTTTTTAATGTTCTTTTTTACCTTGACCGCGCGGTACCACCACTTGTTTTCCCCACACGCCTTGCAGCGGTGATAGAGCCGCGGGAAATTCTAACAGTAAATTGATTGATTGTAGGGTTTAACGCACCGACGCAACGCAGGCGATGAGGCGCGCCGTAGTGGAGGGCTCCGGATTAATTTTGACCGCCTGGGGATCTTCAACGTGCGCCGAAATCTCGTACACACGGGCGTTTTTGCTTTTCGCCTCCATCAGAAAAGCGGCCGCCGCGGCCGGGAATCGAACCCGCGACCTCGTGCTCAGCAGCGGAACGCCTTAGCCACTGAGCCACCGCGGCGGGTTTCTAACAGTAAATTAAATATTGGTGTAATTAAGCGCTATATAATGGGTTTTTATTTCTTACTAGGAGACCTTTTATCTAGTTTCTGCTCATAGTCCAGACCTTCCTTGTTTTTTGAGGCACTAGCGATAATCTTGTGCCCTCGTTTTTCGTCATGTGACTCAATGTTTGTGCAGGCATCAGCTCCGATGGGACAGCCACTTGACTGCAAGAACGTCAGTTGCGGGCACGTCAGACGATGGTCGGCCGAGAATTCTACCACTGACAGGGCGTAGAACGAACTTCACTGCGCAGGTACGGCGCATGCTGAATTCATGTATCTTTTCTTTCGTCTCGGCCGTACTATCCACATTTCAGTTGGCGCAGCGCGTATTCCAAATTCAGTCGAGCCTTCGCACCTGCCTGCATCAGTAGTAGCTTCTGGTTGACAGCAATGACGCATTTATGCGGACGCTTGATGAGCACGGCTGATGGTGGACGGCTAACCACAGCGGGAAAATCGACAAATGAGCCTAATAACGCTATCGCGCCAATAAACACATTTTAAGATAGGATCTACGGGCAATAACTTTTTACGCCGTTTTAAGTCGGCGTCACGTCGCCCAGCCGACTAGTTCTCGTGTGTAGTCATATTGCTTTCGTTTTTAAATGGGTGTCCCTTACTTTATAAAGAACCGTACGGTGTAGCAGGGCGAGTTTGAGGGGATACAAAAAAACGAAATACTAACACAATCAGATAAAAGGGCGCTGACGAAAAAGGAAACACAAACGAAGGGCGGGCCGTTGTTAGACATGATGTGAAGCTGCTGCAATCTTCTTAATCCGTGGGATGGTTCTCTTGCTTGCATTGTTTATGGAGCGAAGCATATTTGTACGCGTGGAAAGGCCCAACGCGAAGAGCAACAAGTGCAGCCAGTGAGGGCAGAGGGGGAAAGAGGGCGGAGGAGGAAAGGGCCGTGCGCCGACGTTTGCCCGTGTGCGAGTGTGTGTGTAGGTGTTTGCCCGCGCTCCTCGAGATTATTCAGCTCCGTGGAAATGCGAAAAGGGTTAAAATATTCATTGCTCGGCTCAGCGCAACCACGAGCATGCGAGTCAAACGAGGGAACCATTTCGCCAGACCGCCCCTCGGCACAGCCCGTATCGCTGTAGACGTTGCGGCCGCGACGCCGTATACGCAGTCGCGGCCGTTATTGCCGCACGCCGCCGCGCCTCCCGGCTTTTGTTTTGGGACCATAGCGGGGCACTGTGAGCTGGAAACAAGTAAATTATGCGCATTTTTACCGACAACTTTTTCGCCCCTCCTCGCTGGCCGACCATAATAAGCCGGCATCGGGGAGGGAGCAGAAATAGAGAAACGGTGAAAAACAAACGAGAGGAAGCGCAAGCGACGCAAAGCAGGCGCTGCGCCCTCGGCGGCAGAATGGTAATAACTGCGTCAGGAACGCAGAGGGACGCCCTGCATACACGCGAGCACTGCGGCAGGAAGCAAGCGCGCCAACTGACAGGCCCGCTCTTCTGCTTCCCATTTTCACTTTTCTTGCTACTGCTTCAACCGGCACTTTTTTCCTTCAGCCGGTCGTAAGCAGACGCGAACGTATCTAATTCTCCCGACGCAAGCGGGAGAGCCAGGGCCCAAGTCGTAGCGTGCAATATCGTCCCCTCGCGCGCACGCAGCATATTTGGAGCGTTTTTAACCGCATGTTTGAGACGCCCTCCTCTGCTTCCTTCCGCCCGCTTGTTTTTCTGCTCCGGGGGCATAAACGGGGCAGAAAAGCGGCGTCTCATCCTCCATCGATGCGGCCTTAATTGGATGCGCGTCGGCCTCGGAGAACTAGCGGCGGCGCCACAGAGCCCGGCCCGAGCAGCGCCTCTTGTCTTGCGGGAGTTTGCGAGCGGCGCGGCCGCGAACGTAAATAACCGAATTGCGCGGCCCAGCAGCGCGTTGTGTAGAGTGTAGCGCATCATCTACTGCGAAAATCTTTGTTCTCGGCGGAACCTGCAGATTGTCTGCGCCGAAAAAGCGCGGTGGCGCCCCGGCCGCCCTGCGGCAGGCCCCGTAAACCACTTTGAGAAAGCGCAGCTGCCGGTGCCCCGCCGCCACTTTAGCGATCCACGCGTGGGCGCCTCTCGTGGGATATCCTGTCCACTATTGCCATTACTTCATCCCGAAATGGCCCGTTGACGGCTGATTGGCTAAAGGCCGGCAAGACGTGCGACACGGTGGGCGGCCAGGGGTGCAAGAAAAGCCGGCTGAACGTTCCTTCAGAGGGTTGTCTAGTGCACGGAATGCGATCCAGAGGCGACTAGCATAGCGAGCCACCAAGTGAGCCTCCGAGGTGGGGAGCAAATGAGCAAACGAACTAGCGGTAGATGTAGAAGTATAGTGAGGGGTATGACGTGAGTGAACAAGAAGCAAGCAACAAGGTGTAGGCCAGCGGGCGGGTGTTCGAAAGATCGTCACCATGGTTACCCGAAGAATTGGAGAAAAGCAATTATGCGCAGCTCTTATACGTCGCCCAAGTTTCGCCCAGTGGAGCATGTCGGGATGAGAACGAAATAAATCACGCACGAACACCTTCGGGAGTTATTTAAATATTTGCTAGTAACCGCTTGGTGTTTTTCGTCATTTGATGATGTGTTCAGTGCCCGGCCGGCTTTAGATAGAGACCTGTCCATCCCAGCCGGCGACAATGGGAGCCAGCGTGTCAAAAAACTGCCGCGTGTAAGGCCGGCGCGCTCCGTCAGGTGGAGTTATGTTCAATCCCCGAACTCGCCAGCTTCACTTCGCTCGCAGAAAGTGGGGGGAGGGGGGCTGCAACTGCTCGTGTTAAAAGTACCGGTCGTGCCAACCAATTCTGATTGCCATGATCATTACCTATAATACCAGCCAGCAACGAGAAATCACGGTTAATACTAGAACCGTTTCTTAGGTATGCAAACGTCAACGTCAACGTACAGAAGTAAACAACACTACTACCATATCCACCTGCTCGTCTGATATTCTTTATTTCCTAGCATTTATGTTTGTTTCAACATGCAGAAACTTTGTCGACTTTCACTTTACGTCGAGAAGCTTTCTTTTGACGCGAGTGTCGTCTATGCACGTCCAAAAGTTCGCAGGAAAGGCTCGAATTTTCATAAACAACCCAACAAGGCCAATCTGTGCGTGGAAGCGCCGTCATTTTCGTGGGCAATCGACGTCAACCTTTTCAGCGGCTGCGGTGTTTGCACGATAACTGGTGCGCCATGCTTGGAAAAGCTCCGTCGGGGTGACTCCCACCAAATGGCAAAGTTTGTTATGGCAGCTGTTCCCGGTCAATGCTTGCGGTGATAACCCCAGTTATCTTCTGGACATCTTTTTGAGCCACCGTACATCATTTTGAACCCCCGTACCGAAGCAATCGGCACCTGGTGAAAACAAGTCGGCTTTACAGTGCGCCTGCAGTGCTTGCTCAGGTGTACGCAACAACTACCACCGCGTACGACATTCTCACTGAAAATACGATGCAGAAATGCTGTTGGATCGTTCAGCATATTGTTTTTCGAAAGCGTTTTTTTAGGCTAGGTTTGTCTCCGAGCCTAGCTCCAGCCTAAGTCGACTATGACCTACAACCTCGGCATCAGACTCACTGCAGCTACTTTTTCAAGAATCTTTCATGCTACTGCTACACTGCCTCCACAGAAGATTAAGGTGAATAAGGACTGCGCCGGAAATTTCTGGCGCACCCTCCCAGTGGCTCAGTGGCTAAGGCGTTGTGCTGCTGAGCACGAGGACGCGGGTTCGATTCCCGGGCGCGGCGGCCGCTTTTCTGATGGAGACGAAAAGCGAAAAAGCCCGTGTGTACGAGATTTCGGCACACGTTGAAGATCCCCAGGTGGTCCAAAATAATCCGGAGCCCTCCACTACGGCGCGCCTCATCGCCTGCGTTGCATCGGCGCGTTAAAACCCTACAATCAATCAATCAGCACGCCCATTTTTTTCTGTCATACTTGAGCTATGCGTCGTAAGCCAATTGATATTGACCCCGCGCCCAGTGTTTCTTCCCGTCTTTCCTCTTTCTTTTGATGCACCATATGAAACAGTGCGCGCAAAGTGCTTCTTCGTGTTAATTTTTTCTGATCCATGCTATAGAAGAGAGCGCGCTGGACATTTTGGGGGGTTTGATTCTATCGAGTGTTTGCGCGCTATCAAACGCGCGGAACGCCATGGCACGCGTTAACTAAAGGCTAGCAAATGTGAGCAATTTTTTGCGGCCGATGTCTGGGTGGGTGCGTGTTCGGTGGATGCCGGCGGGTGCGTGCTTTCGACAGCCTCGCCAAGTTTCAATTTCGCGTTAAAAAACTCTTATTTGAGCACAACATTGAGCACAACCCGCAGAATGTGTGCACTTCTCCCAGTGTGACTCGGCAAAGACTGAGCACAGCGGACCGAGAAAAAAGTTGCTGGTGACATCCACGTTTATGTCTTAAGATGTATGACGCGATAGCGTTACACCCGCCGCGGTGGCTCAGTGGCTAAGGCGTTGCGCTGCTGAGCACGAGGTCGCGGGTTCGATTCCCGGCCGCGGCGGCCGCTTTTCTGATGGAGGCGAAAAGCAAAAACGCCCGTGTGTACGAGATTTCGGCGCACGTTAAAGATCCCCAGGTGGTCAAAATTAATCCGGAGCCCTTCACTACGGCGCGCCTCATCGCCTGCGTTGCGTCGGCGCGTTAAACCCCACAATCAATCAGCGATAGCGTTACTCCGGCGTCGAGGGAGCGTACGTTCTGGAACGGAGTTGCTGGATTTAGCATTTATGCTTTCCAAGCAGCGAAGTTCTGGGACGAGAGCTAGGCTAGGCGCAACTGTATTTAACCACCGCAACACAGTGGACGCATAGGCTATCTATGCTTGTGTAGCTTAAGATGTGGGCGTGAAAAGTTGCGGCTGTGGGTTATTGGCCAGTTCCAGCGAGAAGGCGAGGGTGCCAGTTTTAAAAGCGTTTATTCTGAAGCGTCGTGGCCTGACTAAACGTTTTGGTTTTTGATAAGACAGAAAGCGGAAAAAACCTTTGTTGAGTACGATTTAGTGAAAGTTCGGAAAATGTTAGTGTTAACCCCGACGTCCGCGACACAGAATTAGCTCACGCTGATCTTGAGGTGACAAGCTGGGCAGGGCAGCCTGCCATGGATCGATATAACTGGAATATGTAATTTTGAATTGTTCACCCCTGAGCATATCCTCGGACATCACGATGTTGCGTAGAAAGGGGACGATGTTTCGCAGAATTTACTGCAGTTCTAAGTTAATGTCGGACAAGCCGCTTCGCTTATCTGGATTTGTGGATGTATGTTTGTATCCTGCGCGGAGTTTGCGGTTCTTCGGCGTTGAGATTCCCGTGTTACAGGAAGAAGGATGGTGTTCCTATAGCCCTAGGATGAGGAGACGTTCTGGTTTTTTGTTTTCTTTTTTTTTTTTTCTAGGAGGGAACTGCCAGTAGTCTTGGTCAACACGGAGCACGGTATGCCAGTTCGCGTATATCTTGGTCAGCTGCGCCGTTCTTTTAGATGCGACTGCATCTCATTCACTCGCCTTGTCCCTCCATACGGCGTTGTTGTCCGTCCACCCCCCTCCCCATTCTCCTCGCCGCGCGAGCTGCGCTCTCCGCCGCTCACCCACTCTCTTCTCCGATAGCGAACACTCTCTCGCGAGGGGCATTGTATTGGATTCGATTGGCTTGGCTGCTTGGCTTGAATTGGATTGGATTGGATTGGATTTGGATTAAAGTGGATTGTGTTGGATTGTATTGCGTCATAGCCGCGCCACGTTGCGTCATAGCCGCGGCAGGGGGTTCATGGCCCGTTTCACGCGGTGGGAGAATCAACACGGAAACAACAACGGAACCCCCTATGCGTCGCATCTCCACAGGGGTTCCCGCGAGGGGAGGTGGGAGTAATTTTTTTTCCAGATCCTCGTGTCCGCGTGTAAGGTGATGTTAACATTCATCATTGTGGTTTGGAGAACATTTCTCAGGCATTTAGGTACTATGCCTGCAGCCAAACACTAATGGCCTTTTGAGCATTTGCAATGATGGTTAAGCATCTATTCGACAGTTCCGCTAGGAGGATCGCCACAAGGATGGGTAAGATTTCCGCTTTTTTCCGTTTCTGTGCGTAGGAGGGTAATGGCGTCACAGCGATTGTCACAGTAGTCCACTACGAAAATTGTTGCCTTAGTGCTTTCGAACGTCCCCGCTTCGACGTATATTTTCATGGTTTTTAGAACATTCTTCAAAATAATTTGATACTGGCTTGTCGCCCACCCTTGCGGGAGTTTGGATCTACGTTTTCCGGTAGGGAGAAAACTTTTATGGAAAGGACCTGGGTCGGCGACGTATTCATCATGGCGTCCAGCTGTTTTTTATCTCTGAAGTTGAGCCTGTATTCCATATGATGACCGGTCCTAATTTTGTTTCTTCACAGACGTTGCTTTAGGCCTAGGAGAGAAAGCCTCTGATTTCTTCGAAGCTATTATATATGACACAGTTTAGCGGTGATCGTGAAAATTGGGAGGGTGAGAGCTGCCTATTCTTCAGTGCGGGTAGGCTTTAGGTGCGGAGGCTGTACGATATCTGGCTAATTATCAGTCAGTGCCTGCTTAAGTTTTGTCCTTCCTGTCATTCCCGCTCTTCCCCTGTTCAGGTGGTTTAGAATGCGGTCTGAGTGATCAGACATTTCCGGTATTTTAGTGATTGTGAGAACGGCCGTGCCGCTTCTCTGTATATACGCCTCGAGCGCTGCCCGTAAGGGCGTCACTGAAATCCCCCTAGCGGCCTGTTTCGGAAGTAGCCACGGGAGGCTCTGGCCCGCTCCCCACTGCCCACGTTCACGACTGAGATTTACCGTCTGTATGCGTTGGAAATACCTATTTAGATGGAGCAGTCACTCTGTTCGCAAATGTGGTGTATTTACGAAAGTGTGAATGTTTCTTACGCGATCATAGTATGGTACATTCGGTCTGTATAAGCGCCAGGTGTGCCTCACAGGCCGGCGTCGCAAAACCGGCATACGCATTGAGCTGATGGCCATTCCACTGCTTTCAAATTTACTGACAGTGTCTCCGTAAGTAGAGTTTCCTCAGGTGGTCATGCTACGGCTATACACTGCAATGTAAATCGGTTTTGTGTGCTTACATTATCTAGCGGAGCACATTTACCTGACAGCACTCCAGTTATGCTTGCCAATATCATACCTCGGATATTGATCCCAACCATGGACAAGCGAATGTGGCATAAATTTTACGAACATTGCACGAAACAGGTACAGTGTAAAATGCAAAATTATACTCGGCAATCAGCACACGGCCAAAAATGCACTGCTGGGTCGTCGTGTCGCGAGGTGAGCACTCGCAAATATAGCCTCCGTGAGTAGCGAGGAGACGGGCTTATAGAGTAATCCGCGTCCGCGACTAAACGATTCTTCGAAACATCATCATATGACGCAGGGAGCCTGCAGAATCTAGAGCAAACTGAAATCTTAGGGCCCAGATACCACCCTCTTCCAACGACACCTAGCTTTTATCGCTTGTGAACCGCCCACCCTGTATACTTCAAAACATGCGTCAGCTGAGTGATAAGCCGGTCGTTAAAGTCGAAAAAAAATTACACCATCTTCCCACGTGGGAACCCTGAGGCGATGCAAAGCCGTGGAGTAGCATCGTGTTAATTGGTTGTTAGAGTAAAGACACGTGTAGTAGCGTATTAAATGTCTCCTTTATTTATCGAGACTAGGGGAACGTTTTTCGGCTTCTCGTTCTCTAAGCGAGGAATCCGCTGCTCGACGCTGCCGTTTACGTTCGGGGTCGCGAGCTCTCCTCTGTGCAGCCTTGTCTTCGGAGGTGCTCGTGGTTCTGACAGTGGGCTGGCTGGCGCTAGTTAAAGGTGTGCCAGCCAGTTCGCTGACGGAATCGTTGGCGTCCATTTGCAGTCATCGGACGGCGCAGTACCGAAGAAGCAACTGAGTGGAGCGCGGACGGGTTTATTTGCAGAGCAGAGGGAGTGGAGAGGAGGAGCAGCGCGCATGCGCGTGATTGGACAGCTAGTGTGCAGAGGGAAGAGGAGGAGCAGCACGCGCTAGCGCACAGGTTGTGTGGAGAGGAGGAGGGGAGAGAGAGCGGCGTTATCACAGCTGTTGTGGAGAGGAGGAGAGGTGCGGACGCCGGACGACAGAGGGTCGACTAACAGATGCTTTGCATCTAAAATAAAATGGCAGTGAACGCGCAGCTTGTGTGTCTGACTATACTAAAACGTTAATTCCTTAATTTCGCTCCGCAGTTCTACACGGCGATTGTAAAGCATCCCCTCTCACTCCCCCCGTCATGCATCTTGCGACATAGAAGTGCATTACGCATCTAGTTGGTCTGGTGAGCCCTGCCAGACGAACGTCTTTAGCATTTCCGAAGCTGCACTGGGTTTTTTTCATTCCCGTATGTGCTCTTTCTGTTTATTCTGGAGTTGCAGACCATTTATTTCTCCGTTGTTTCATTACTTTCCTCGGTTCTTGCTGGGTACATATTCATTTACCGATGACCAGCCTTGGAATATACTTAACATTTTCGGGTGGCTTATATTCCCATAAAAGGCGCATGTTATTGACAGGTATTGTGTAATTACATCCCCGAGTCAGATTTTTCTACGACGTATATATATTCAAAGCAAGGCCGGATTCGTTGTCCACGCTGCAAAACGAAACCAACCTCTCGCTGTGCCAGTATAAGGTCTAAACGGGGTGAAAGTAGAATTTACTTGTTCCTGACGTGTTGGGAGGTGACAGTGGTGATATGCTGCTGCCGTCGCCGACGCTGCAAGTGCGGCCAGGAAACGCGCATAACCGCGTCCCCGCCTACCTTTTGTTGGCGTTTTAGGACTCTACCAAGCCGCAGCTGTATTTTGAAGTGCCCTAAACGTACTATTTTCTTACAGACATGACCATAACAAGTTGTTTAGGGCACAGAAAGGCAAAAAGAAGCGAAAGAGAACAAAACACCGCATGAGCCCCTATCAGCCACGCAGCGCTGATCCGGTAAAAGCCGTGGAGAAGCCGCGGCGGGCGGCGCAGCGATCGCGAAGCTCGAGGCGTATAGAGCCATGCCAAGAATTTTCTGGTATCAAATGCTGACCTATATTTAGGGATGTTTTCTGATAGGCCACGTGGGGCCATTCGTACTTTGCCAGACTGAGCTGCACGGGTGACAGGGCCGCGAAAAATTTGAAAAGTGATTTTAAAATTTGTGTAATTAGACGCCATATGCTCGGTTTCATTTCTTATTTGGACACATTTTGGTTCATTTCTGGAAATCATCCAGGCTTTCCTTGGTTTTTAAGACCCTGGCGTTATCCTTTTGGCCCCATTTTTAGCTAGGCGACCCAATGTTGGCGCCGGCCTCATTATCGGTCATCGGAGAAGCGCTTCGGTGGTGGCGGAAGTTGAGAGCACGACGGGCGTCAGTGTCTGCCGAACATGAGACTACACATGGCGTGTAGAAATAACACAACTGCGCACATAGAGTTTCTTAGTAAGTATACTAGAGAGGAAACTGCGCCTCGTAAGCCATGTCGTCGTGGCGGTTCATGGGAAGACATCCTTTTTGGCTTGGGCTTGGCATGACAACTGGATTCTTAAGCGGTTTTTGGGATTTGCTTTCTTCACTATGTATTAACACGTTTACGAGCTACAAGGAAGCCAAAATCCTCCCGTTTCTGTGGTAGCCGTGTTCAGTGAAACAGCAGGCAATGCGTGATCGCACCTGACGTTGCTCATGCCGCAGTCGAAGGACGTATGACTGAGCGGGTAATATGCCGCCGCGAAATTTGTAGCCGACGAAAAGAAGAAACAAAACGTACTTCGGCGAAGACAAGATACGACAGATACGGGCGCTTGTATGCGTCCTATTTTGTCATCGTCCACGACTGTTTAACGCCACGTTTTCATTTTTCTTGTTAAACTAGCTGGCGGTCGCGGTGCACCGGTTCACCACGAAGGCAATGTTTTCATAGGCACGCTCAAAAAAACTTCCGAAACTCTTCAAACAACTTATTTTTTGAAATAATGGTAAAATAAATAAAATCACAGTCTCTAATGAGTTACCCCCCAAATAATAACATGGTTCGTAACTGCAACCTTGGCCTGCGGAATAGCAGGCAGAACCATTCCGAAGCTTTACTTCTAGAAATACGCTTTACTTTTTTTTCTTAGTTTTAAAACAGCCTGTTTTTATTTTCCACTTACATAATTGAACACTATTCTTCGCGTTTTGTGGCAGTTTGTTTAAATTTGCGGTCACTAAAACGTTTCAATCCAAGCCAATGATGGAACTAAGGCGAGCCCGATGTATAATGGCGGTCCATGACGACACAGACGACCTTGATGTGAGCCGCATAGACGCTAGCGCCAGATTCCTCTCTAGTGTATACTGTAAGAAACTCTATGACTGCGCAGGTGCGTCGCCTGCTGAAGTCACGTATCTTTTTTTATCTCGGCCGTAGTATCATTGCCCCTCTTTCCCCAATCTGCCGC
Organism: Haemaphysalis longicornis; assembly: GCF_048455015.1. Taxonomy (NCBI): domain Eukaryota; kingdom Metazoa; phylum Arthropoda; class Arachnida; order Ixodida; family Ixodidae; genus Haemaphysalis; species Haemaphysalis longicornis. Next base: position 316,040,465 of record NW_027526203.1, read on the forward strand.
CGCTCTGTACACAAGGCAAACTCCCGTAACTCGTATCTGGCTGCCTCAGTTGTAGTTTCCTGTTAGCACCGATGACGTACTTCCGTGGACGCTTGATGAGTACGGGTAATAGCAGCCGGCTGGCAGGCCACGATAAAATTACAAAATCAGCATAATAACGCCATCGCGTTAAAAGACGAAATGACAACGACAGCAGGCAGAGCAAACGCGTATACAGCAGAGAAATGGGGATCAAATACAGCGCCAGCCGATGTAGTGGCGTCGCAAAGAACTAAAAAACAAACAAACAAGCATGAACAATTTCGGCACGCGGAATTGGCGAGCATAGGCAGGTCGCTACCTGAAAGCCGGTCACGGTTCAGTGTAATGACGAGAAACAACGCCGAATAAACGTGAGAAGTAAAAACGCGGTTACAAGGCCGAAATGTTAATTACACCCCCACGAGATGACGAAGAAATTGCAATTGGTAGCGATGTTAACGCATCATCGAAACCAGTGTTGTATGAAACGGTGTTCCAAGGAACGGCGTTCCTGGAACTAGTTCCTTTTGGGAGGAACGGAGGAACGCCACCGTTCCATTAAGGGCCGGTGGAACTGTGACGGTAACTCGTTAGGTTTATGAAGGAACGGCGGGAACGGCGTTCCTCCTGCAAACGTTACATCGCTAGGATTTGGCTGTTTTTTATGCCAAGGCTCGAGTAGAGAAATCCACAAGTCGCTACTGCGTTTCTATTCCTATAGGATAGCCAATTTGCCCACCGTTCTGCGGGACGTGCTTCCTCGAAGGTCAAAAGCAGAATAACCGTAGCTTGTGCTTGCTTTCATGCCAGTTTAGCTTACGCGGCGGCGTTCGACGGGTGAATAGCGCAGCCGCGAGAATGCTTTTTACCTTTCAACGTTTGTCTGGGAAGGCCAGGATGCGAGTCTAGCCGATAGAATTGTTCCCTGTCAGGGAAAGGTTGTTTAAGTCCGAGCGGCGCTGTAGGTCCCTCGTGAAACAACCATATCTGTATATTTTTAGGGGTAATAACTGCATTAGTGCGCGCAAGGCGCGGGTGCGTTGTTGTCGGAGGACTTGCGCTCGCTGTGAGGTCATTCGAAGGATCACCGACTATCAATAGAGCCATGGGCGCGCCGCAGTATCTCCGGATGTTGTACTGCTCGAAATTGCAGAGTACGCGCGCAGTTCGTCACGGCGCGGTCTATCACCAATCTGGCGGGAATGGGTCGACGGGAGTGACAGGTCCGCGCGCGTCGTGTTGACAAAGGACAGGAATTTTGTCATTGTTGAGCATAATTTCGTCGCGCGCCGTATAGGCAATACCTGAGAGAGGCCGCCCGAAGGTCGACGGCCAGCGTTCAGAGTTGCTTTAGTTGCTCGGTTTGAACATCTGCTTCACTTGTGCTTTGATGAATACCTAGGAGTGAGAGTGAGAGAGTGGATCACGTGATTGTTTATGTACAAATCTTCGGGTTTTGTTGACCTGGCCAATGGGGGGCCCAGTGTGTGTTTGTTTGTAGGTCCTCGAGGCGTGGTTTTGTGTAATAAAACTTAAGTGTTTGGTGTTCTTGGACAGTCGGAGCGAGAGCTAAAAAGTCGATTTAGGAAAGCTTGAGTCCGGTGAGTTGACTGAACGAGAGAGAACGAGATGCCACTCGTGAGTTATATATGTTTAGCTGAGGTCATTTAAGCATTACTCTGTTATTTTTATGTGAACTTAGTATAAGGGGTGCAGCTAGACATGTCTGGAGTTTGTCCGGTGCTCCAGGAAAAAAACTCGTCTAGGAGCGTTTCTTCGATTTCTTTTTATCTCCGGATAATCTGCTGCCGGCGGTGTTCATATTCGTATAATATACGTAGTTCGATGTGAGTTTTGATTTTCTTACTTTATTTCGCCTCAGAATTATCCGACAGCGCATTTTGATTTTTAAAAATGAAATGTAACGTTAACGTAACGACACGTTCCAATGTTCGAACAGGAACTGGAACGCGTTCCTTTGGCGATAAAGGAACTTGTAACGGGAACTCGTTTCAAAATTGGGAAGGAACGAGGAACGAGCTTAAGTGGTTATGTCCCTGTAGGTAAGCAATGGTTGGTTTTCCGCCTCTACTGCGGACGTGGCCCGGTAAGTCAGTGCTCGGGCCTGCTGGTGGGCAAACTCGTTATCCTCCAACGCAGAATTGGCCGGGGCCGACACTAGTTTTACTGTTTCCTTGGGGGGTTTTTTTCTCTTTGAGCACTCGGAGGGCCAACCGGGACACCCAGCCATATTGGAAAGTTCTGTAGGCTTGCTGGGAATCCGTAACTACCTTGGTCTTGTCCAGAGCAATCGCCAGCTCCTCTGCCTCTTCGACGCTCTTAACTACAGCGGATTCACACGTCAGCAGCTCTTTCGTGGTCATCACCGTTGCTGTTGACCCGTTCGTACTGTCATTCATGGAGGCGTTCGTGAAGATAGCCCCTTCTTCTTTTGCCAGAAGCCTGTCAAGAGCACGAGCTCTTGCCTCCCGCCTGCCACCGTGGTACGCTGGGTTCATGTTCTTGGGGATCGGCTTGGCTTTGATGGCTTCCAGCCATTCATATGGCAGCTGGTCTCTGTCCTCAGATGTCGTCGCCCTCCAGCAAATTTTCTGCAAGATGCGTCTACCCGCTTTCGTCTGGCTCAGCCTTTGTTTCTGATTGGCGAGATGGGCCTCAATGAGCTCGTCAACCGAGTTATGCAAGCCTATTTCCAAGAGTTTGCATGTAGGCGCGCTCATAGCAACTCCAATAGCTTGCTTGACGGCTTTGCGGATGATGACATCCAGCACCTGTGTGTCCCCTTTGTTGAGGAGGAGATAAGGTGTTACATACGTGATCCTGGTTACCACAAAGGCTTGGACGAGCCTGAGTGCGTCCCTCTCCTTGAGGCCTCGTCTTCTTGACGCCACCCTTCGGAGCATATGAAGGATTTGTTCCGACACACGCTTTAGTTTTGAAACGGCTATAGATGCCCTGTTGTCGGCCTGGACGACTAATCCGACAATTTTTGTGCTGGGGCATGGGAGGATGTCTTCACCCTCTGGGCTAACTTTTATGTTCTCTTTTTGCTTCTTAGGCGCCCTCGGCCGGATTATCACCAGTGCTGATTTAGCTGGCGAGCATCTAAGGCCACACCCTTTGGCGTATTTGTCCAAAACACCCGTGGCTGCGCGCAGCGTGTCTTCGATCCATCCTAAGCACCGAACCTACAATCGGTCTCAGGCGTTACACGAGCTGTTGAGTTCGTCTTTGAGGAATATTTTTTTTCTGAAGTACTTGTCGGGAGGGTGCTCGAGCTGCGGCTTCTGATGACTAGCGGGGTCACGTTGTTGGCGGTGGCATTCTGCGTCATGAAAACCGTATAGCTTAGTGCAGTTTTCCTGCGTTCGCACGGCTGGCGCGCCATCTTTTAGGACCTCTTGTTACTGTTGCGCTAGCCGCTCAAGCCTCGAGCCCAAGGCTCGAGCAGGAGTCTTGTATTGTGTGGTTGAAATATTGTTTTGAGCACGTTTTTTTTTTGTTGTTAGCGTCGCAAAAATTTGCGGCCGAGGCTAAACAACACTGGTACCATCAGTTATGTATTTCTACCCGCCGCGGTGGCTCAGTGGCTAAGGCGTTGCCCTACTGAGCACGAGGTCGCGGGTTCGATTCCCGCCGCGGCGGCCGCTTTTCTGATGGAGGCGAAAAGCGAAAACGCCCGCGTGTACGAGATCTTGGCGCACGTTAAAGATCGCCAGGTGGTCGAAATTAATCCGGAGCCCTCAACTACGGCGCGCCTCATCGTCTGCGTTGCGTCGGCGCGTTAAACTCTACAATCAATCAATCAGTTATGTATTTCTGTTTTGCCTCAAGTATTCGTATACTTTCTTTTTGCTGAACAAGTCACTCATTCATTCATCTTTATTTGTACGTGCCCACCAAAAGCGCGTGGCCTAAGACGGTGGTGCAAAAAATCAAAAAAAAAAGAAAAAAGAAATACCCTTCAAAAGAGAAGAAACATGAATACCAGTATTGCTATTCATGTTTCTTCTCTTTTGAAGGGTGTTTCTTTTTTTCTTTTTTGAGACGCTATAACTCCGCAAGAGCTAGTTTAAATTGTTGTTACAACATCAACATCGTTTGACCTCACACCAGCCATTATACAAATGAAACAGTCGTTGCATAGGGGAACAAACTGTGTTGGTTCCGAACACATTGAATTCTCAAAATGGCTTATACAGTACCCGCTAGTGTATTGACAATGTTGGTAAGTACGAAGTATGCTACCTGATTTAGTATCTTGGAAACTTTTGCCTATACAAAAGTCTCATTCAATAATTCTTTTACCTTTTGGTCGGGCCGTTAAATCAAGGTACAGACAGACAGACAGACAGACAGACAGACAGACAGACAGACAGACAGACAGACAGACAGACAGACAGACAGACAGACAGACAGACAGACAGACAGAAAGTTTCACGTTCAAGTAGTCCAAGAAAAACTGTTGCCTTTGAAAGTTATTTTATAGCAAAGCTGGTAATTTGTCGATTTTCCCATTTCCCGACCGTCAGAAAAATCGGTAGAACGGAAATTTTTTGCCTCCAGAGCTAGTTTTTTGTGTTCCGTTTTTGAAGGTCTCTTGGACGGACATTGGCTTGTGTTTTTCGCGTCTAAGCACGCCCACATCACCGGTCGCCCCTTATGCTTGAGCAGGTGAATGGGGGAGGAGGGGGAGGGGGGCATGCGCGCGCAGCCAGGCCTGGTGCGCTTACCGATACCGATGACATTCCCGCTGTGCTGGTGGGGATTTCAACGGGGACGTCTCACGGCCCGGTGCGATCTGGCTGCTGTCCTCCATGGTCGAGCGGTTTGGCTTGGCGTGTTACACAGACAGTGAGAGGCGTACGACACGAGAGGGAAGCGGACTGCCCCATGTTTGTCCCCTAGAATAAATTTCTTGTCCTTGCAAATTTCACTCACCTAAATAGCTAGGAAGTATGCTGAATCGCAAATTACAAACAAACGTGTTTTGTTTCGTGAACTCCTTGCACTGTGCTAAGCTTCGCTGGTCAGAGTGGAAGGACCCTGAATTTTCGCTTCTGGTTTTAAGCTTAATCTACAACGGCTTATCTAGGTGATCCCACCGGTAAAGTTCCCAACGCACTTAGGTTACGATGACTATGCCTCATTGCTCGCGATTTTGGGAGAGAAAACAGCGATTACCTCGCCGTGATTTTGTGAAGGTGTACGCCGCGAAGTAGTCGCTTCGCTATTATTTCGCGAAGGTGAACGCTGTGCCTAATGTGCTACGTGTGTACCGGCAGGAGACTCCCACCGACTCTGCAGCCCGTGGGGCGGCAGGAGCAGCTCGGAAGTGCCATTCTGCTTATAAAAAGGGGCGCCTACTCGTGGCGGGATAGGTACATCATCGATCACCATCTCGCGCATATTCACGCTATGGGTGGGCTTTCGACGAGCACAGGACGGGGGCGTAGAAAATGCGAGACGACAGCTCGTGCACGGCGCCCCCGAGAGCCGGAGCAAGCGGAGCCCAAGGAACGGACGGCGCATATCGCTCCCGTCATGTACGTCTTCATTAACGCTCAGTGGATTTGAGCTGGCCTCATTTTTCACGAAGCTCCTCTGGCTCCTCGGACGGCTCTCTTTATCTGCGACCGTCCGCGCCATTAATGGCGCCGCTTCCTGGCCAGACGCACCACTTCCGTCGCCTTGGAAAACAACAAGGACGACAACCGGACGGCACAGCAAGCGGTGGATGCGCCGAGGCAAGAGCGAAATGGGCCCATCTCAGCGGCTTCCCCAGAAGCGTGGGATTGAGCGGCGCTGCTCATCCTCCCCGTCACCATCGCGTATACACGGGCCGCAGGCGGGGGACTCCCGCGTATGCGATATAGGGAGCTTCCGGTCACGAAGAAAGATGAGGCTGTGTGTCGGAAGAACTTGGTCCTCACGCTACGCACATACACACGCAGCAGCAGCAGTTGTTTAATAACGGTGATAATTCCAAAAGAGTGAAAACGGCTATCGCCACCCCATACATTTTTCCTCACTAAGATTTGTGACGTCACAAATTCTGACTCATGAAAAGGAATTGACGGGGCTCATTTAAGTGTCTTTATGGAAAGAATTCAGCGGGTAGGGACATCTAACTTTATAATAAGTGTATTTGCAACTTCTGAATAACGCAAGGTTATTCAAAAACACAAATGTCACCTTGTAAAGAAAGAGCTAGTACCTACCTTTTGCCAGTGGTGGTAAGCCATGCTCCAGTTTTGATTTCGGTCAAATGTTTGGCTAAGGGTATAGTTGCGGTCGAACGGTTTGTCTGGGTCATGGAGGAAAGAAAAGCTTAGGAGAGGCCCTGACGTCACGTTTGCGAAGCCCAACCGCCATGACGATGAGCCCACTGAGCACTGAGCCCAGCACTCTTTCCCATTCTCTTCTGTTGTTTCAGGTGTGATAACAAGCTTCGCGGTACGGGCGGCTCGCGAAAGCGAAAGCAGACGACGGGAGCAGCGTTTGGGTCCGTACAGCATGGCTGTCTTTGTGCGCTTTACCTCAGCTGAGATGAATTTAACTTCACGTGAATAAGTGGCTGAAGTGGCTTGTAAGATACCTCACTTTGGCGTGCCGGGTTACCGGTCGCACCCGGCAAAACGTGCCGAAGCTGCCAACGCGCACCATCTCACCGGCAGGCCGCTAAGGATGGAAAACGAGTGTGCGGAATCGACAAGACATCGCCGCAAGAGAACGGCAACTATGCTCATCGACGACGCTAATTATTAACCACCGGATGCTGCCTTCGAAAGAACATTAGACCACAAAGAAAACGGCAGTAGAAGAAACGCTGCGAAATCAGCTGTAGTGCACAGATTGCAGACGACGACGACGCCGCCGTAGCGACTGCTCTGTGTTGTCAGCGTAGCGAGGCAGCCAGGGTCAAAGCGCCGTAGTAAAAAATGGTGAGTGGCGTTTAGCCAGATTTAGCCGCCGCAGCCGTAAAAAACTGGGCAACACTGTCCATGGGCTTAATAAAAATGGCGTCACTTCCTCCACACTTTTTCCAGTGCATTGGGAAGCTAGGGGCCTCTCCTGAGTATTCTTCCCTCCATAGTGTGGGTAAACGCAAGGTATATGAGTACCTTCTTAGTGCCAGCGCATCTGCAGTAGTCACAAATGTTAACAACAAAGGTGGTGCCAAACTTTTCAGAGCGGCAGATTACGATGGCCACCTTCGATACGTATATTCGGTGGCTAACAATCGCCCCTCACGAAGCTTCCCTCTTTCACTCTTCTCCAGCGCATGCGCACACCTGGCTGAGTAGTCTGGGCACTATCCTAACCTTCCGATCTGAGCATAGCCTTGCACCCGCTTCTTCGTTGTTCTGAACACTTTTGACGACTGCACTTACGACAGCCGACGGCAAAAGTCTGGCGCAATACACTAAGCTGACCCAGCTTTTATTTCGGTCAGTCAAAGCATTTTCTGCACGCTCTGTTTCTGCTCGTTCGCGCGGGCTCGGAGTAAACTCAGTGCTGTCTCGTCTCTGTGGAGGAAAGATGGCGCACCTTGTGACATACTCATTGGCGTCACGGAAAAGTCAAAAGAAAAGGAAAGTTCCAGCTGTAGTTGCCATTGTGCGAGCAATAGATAGATCATGTCGACAAAATTTGCGCCGTAGATCTGTGGGCACAGAGCGACAGAGGAACCCAGAACGACACGGCGCGAGCGGAGGGGGGAACAGTCTTTGCAAAAATTTTCTAGGCCATGCCAAAAGTCTGTGGAGCACAAAAAATTCAAAGTACAAGCTTACCTTTTGAACGATGCTGAAACGTGTTGTTCCAGAAACAGGGAGAAAGCAGCTTTCTATCTTACTTTTAAAAACAATTTTGGTAACTGGTAAACGTTAAGGTTTTACATTGATTTCTTCGTGGCGCAAAAACCTTTGGCGTAGCCGAGAAAATTTTGACAGAGACTGCACGTCAAGCTGACCGACAAACTCGCAGCGGCATTGTGAGCTGTGGTGCTGCTGTCTTCCCATTGCCTATGCCCGATGGTCCCCTCAACGCTTGTGCGCGCTGTAAAATTTCAGTGCGACGCGAGTGCAAGGCCGAGTATGCGACAAAAGAGGATGGAATGGGAATGACGTCGACGAAATTCCGACACTGCTAGGCAACAAAAAGAACGACAGGCTAGCCATGCCGCTGCTAAAGCGAGCAAACGAGACCGCTGAGGCGATTAGAACGGAAAGCATGGTTGGCGCGGTGTGCGAGACGCGTGGGAGAAACTCCGTGTTGCGGGCTTCTGAGACCGGAGCAGGGCGTGCTCATCGGGCCGATTCTCCTATTCGCGAGTTAGAGGGGCAAAATGTTCACGCATTCTTAGAGATCCCCGAAAAATTTCAATTAATGTTTACTGCTAAACACAGGGCCGTTTGTCGTCGAACAAAAAAAAAAAAAAAACCGAGAGAGCTGCAGATGGTGGGTATTTCGGTCAAAACAAGAAGTTGCAAGCGAATGTAACGCAGGATGGGCAACTGGAATGGCGTGCAGAGACAACATTGCTAAAGAGGGCGCCCTATAAGAAAACTTTGCAATCCCGTGACTACAAGAATACCAAGTCGTGGCCGGAGCAGGGGTTTGTTTACGCACGAAATACAAAAAGCGCGGTAACTATTGATGTCCCCCGATATATTTTATCGCCGTACGATGTGTGACTTAACCAATCATGAATGTGATGCGTGATTCCTGGAGCTTGCCTATAGGCTCTTAATCGAACAAAAAGTACGGAGGTAGAGGCGTATAAATGTAAAATAAATGTATCCGGCAACTTCCGCTCATCCCATGATTTTAAGAAAATAGACTGTACGCCGCCAACATTTTGGCAGAAACACGAGCGGATAGCTGTGTTTATGTTTCGATATCGATCAAATGTTTAAGACTGGTTGTAAATGTGCACTCATATACATTTATGCGGGGGAAGTAAGAAATACTGTTCCCTCTTTTTGCTACCAGCGTCATGTTATCATAGCAATCGGCTCAGCTACACACCTCTGTCCATGTCTACTGACAGCCATGTCGGCCAATTGCTCGGTATTTTACGTACGATCTTCTAGGTAGCACCACGCACTTGTTCGACTCGAAGGCGGCCCCTAGGCCTAATTTGCAACGAGCTTAGATGTATCACAAAAATGGAAACGACACGGGAGACCGAAATGCTATAACTTTAATTGCTCATTTCTGAACAAAAATACAAAAGTTTGCCGTCGATGTTCCTTCCTTCCTTCCTTCCTTCCTTCCTTCCTTCCTTCCTTCCTTCCTTCCTTCCTTCCTTCCTTCCTTCCTTCCTTCCTTCCTTCCTTCCTCCCTTCCTTCCTTCCGCCCGCTAGATGTCTTGCAACAAAACGTTCAAAATGAGGTTTTGTGCACTATAGTGGGCTGCAACGAATTAATCTAAACCACCTGGAGTAGTTTAGGGGCTCCATAAGCTTGCATACGGACGTGCTTGTTTCTCGCCCCTGTAAAGAAATAGCCGCCGCGGCCGGAAATCGAATATGCCACCTAACGCTCGGTTGCGAAACGACACATTCCTTCCCCGCACGGGGTGATAGATCAAGCTCCTCATGCAGGTCAATGGAGTCCCATTTTACTCTCCAAGTCCATGGCCCGCCAAGGACCCCAAGTGTTTTGTAGCCCGCGTCAAGTAGCCCGCGTCAAGCAACCCGCGTATCTGATTGGACGTAATTTGAGTAAATGCAAAACTGCTCATGTTACGCACACACACACATGCACACACACACACACACACACATATATATATATATATATATATATATATATATATATATATATATATATATATATATATATATATATATATATATATATATATATATATATATATATATATATATATATATATATATATATATATATATATATATATATATATATATATATATATAGGGTTTGGAAATGAGGGGGTCGTTAGGAAATACAGAAAGAAATGCCGGCAGTCTACAATGCCAAAGAAGGCATAGGGGAATGGTTAGACTATTTTTTTACCGTTAGTGACGTTACATTATTTTTTCTTTTATTAATTACGTGAGAAAGAAAGAAAGAAAAACACGCGCCCAGAGTGGGTACCGAACCCACGCCTTTCGATAAGATCTCGAATGCCTTACCAATTCGGCTATCTGGGCGACTGTGTTCTCCTTCACTTTCTGGGGTATTTATTTTTACTACAACTGTATCTGACGCTTGAGGGTGGTAGCCAGCGCCACTCAGACTACACGGGGAGAAGGGGACCTTCTTTTCGACCCCTGGGACGTGACGCGAACGTCTACAGCCTGTTATAAGCGGGTAATTGGCGGGAAACACTCTTATGCTACCTTGGCATCAAGGCTGCCAGAACCGAGGCCCTCGCTAAGCTTTCGCACAATAATAGGATTTGGAAATGAGGGGCTCGTTACGAAATACAGAAAGAAATGCCGGCAGTCTACAATGCCAAAGAAGGCATAGGGGAATGGCTAGACTATTTTTTTACCGTTAGTGACGTTACATTATTTTTTCTTTTAATTACGTGAGAAAGAAAGAACGAAAAACACGCTCCCAGAGTGGGGACCGAACCCACGCCACTACGCTACCGGCGAGGCGATTTTCCCCTCCACTTTCTGGGGTATTTATGTTAAGGTATTTTCGTTTCCTGTGCTTGAGGGTGATGGCCAGCGCCACTCGGACTACTCGGGGTTCACTGAAGGGGACCTTCTTTTTTACCCCCCGGGCCGTGACTCGAGCGTCTACGACATGTCACGAGTGGTCGACCAGCGTTGAACCCTCTTAAGCTTCCTATGGCACCAAGACTGCCAGAACAGAGGCCCTCGCTATGCATGTAGCGAATCAGAATAGAAAATGCGGGGCTCGTTGAAAATAAGACAGAAATAAGAGTTGGCAGTCAAGAAAACCTCGGAAAGCAAAGGGGAGGATGTGGTAGGTCATTGAAACAGATAAAGAATTTGGAAAGAAAGAAAGAAAGTGGATAAAGAAAGTGGTTATCGCACCAGACCGGTATTCTGGAGGTCGTGGGTTCGGATCCCACCTGGCGGGCATTTTTTCTCCACTTTCTTTCTTTCTTTCTAAATTCTTTATCTGTTTCAATGACCTACCACATCCCCCCGTTTGCTTTCCGAGGTTTTCTTGACTGCCAACTCTTATTTCTGTCTTATATATATATATATCAGTGATATATATATGATATATATATATATATATATATATATCAGTATCAGGGTGTCGATCGAACCGGAACCGAACTGAACACGAACCCGAACCGTTTTTTTTTGAGCGCGCGGTGAACCCGAACCGGAACTTAACCGAAGAAAGAAATAATGGTTACCGGTTCATGCCGGAACGGTTCGACCCTCCGTTGTTGATATTGCACAGTCAATGCAATTCAGGCCTTTTTTCTTTCACGTACCATCAACTTCGTACTCGCTCGCGCACTTTCCCCTCCAGACAATTAAACATTATCACGCTCTATGTAACAACAGGGGAAATGAATGAGCCTCAATGTAGCAATGATCTGTTGCTGCTGGAAGCGCGAGCTTAGTGCAAGCTGACCAAACGAAATGTCATTCTCGGCAGCTTGCAGGGGATATAAAACGACTTTGCCCTTCCCTAGCTGCGACTTTATTGCAGCAATCATTGATCGATCGTGGATTTTAACGCGCCGACGCAACGCAGGCGCAGAGTCGTGCCGTAGTGGAGGGCTCCGGATTAATTTTGACCACCTGGGGATCTTTAACGTGCGCCTAAATCTCGTACACACGGCGTTCTTGCTTTTCGCCTCCATCAGAAAAGCGTCCGCCACGCCCGGGATTCGAACCTCTGACCTCGTGCTCAGCAGCGCAACGCCTTAGCCGCTGAGCCACCGCGGCGGATCTATTGGAGCAATCAGGCTGCATGAGTGCTCCACTGCAAAACAGCGAAAGCCCACAGCCGATGTGTGCAAACATTTTGCATTTCATAATTTGTTTAAAAAATCCGACACCTGCAGATTGTTAATACATGACAAGTGTGACAGCAGGACCTGCTCAGTGGCTAAGGCGTTTGCTGCTGACCACAAGTGGCCTCGATCTCCCTTCCCCACGACCGTTTTTCTGAAGTAGATGGAAATCGGGAACGCCCGTGTATCGAGATTTTGATCGACGTTTAATATCACCTGCAGGTTAAAATAAGTCTGCCGGCCTGCAACATAAGCTGCGCCTCGGAGCAGAGATATTGCACGGGGCATCAAATGCGCCAGTTTTTTTTTAAATGTGTTTACACGGAAAACAATAAAAAAAGAAAAGGCGAATCACGTTGTTTTAAAATATTACGCAAAAAGTAAGTCTAACCGAATAATAAAAAAAGCCCCAAAACGTGGATAATGCTCTATACTTTTCTTTGCCCTGCCTTTCACAACCAAACGTGTCATCAATGCGAAGGAAGTGAGTTCCATGGTCAGTTTTTGAGGACAGTACAGTGGACAAGTTCCGTCTTTTACACATACAAGTAACAACAGATATGTCAGGGAAAACTGTTAAGGTGCGCACTTAATCCCTTGGCAAGAAACTGCAGCCCTCCACCTTGTCTTGGAAGCAGAAACAGTAATGAGGCAGATAACACGTGCAGAAAGGCAGGCCGGTACCTCACACTGTCCCATTCGCCCAGCGATCATCTTTTCTGCTTGTTCTGCAGTTTTGTCGCTTTCAGATCTGCTTTTTTTCGAAGGCGCACTTGTACTGACTGCCCAACTCGCTACATTACTTCTACTGTTACTCGTTCCGGAGGGGAGTACTGCTGTGGACGAATTAAAGAGCGTCTACCCGAAACAGTCCCATCTCATGCTCCGCGCGTAAAATTTCCCTTTCATTTTCTAACAGCATAATCTGTTATAAGATTCCGCAATGTAGCACAGGGAACGATGGCCGGTGGTCAGGCGGTACGATGACATACTGATTGTAATGCACACATCCGGTATAGCTATCGCAAAAGGAATTGCAGTGGTCAGAGCAATAATGGAGTGACTGAGCGTTAACTAAAGCTTACTTTTAACAAAAGTGTGGCTAACACATTCGATAAGGTGACAGCTAACAAATTATTCCGGGTGACCAAATAATCTAATTCATTGGTAGTATTTTTGTGCCTGCTGTAGGATTTTTCTGTTTTGTTAAAAATACAAAAAAATGCGCGCCATTGGTATTAAGCGCTGGTATATGAACGCGCCAGTACGCAGGCCTAAATTTAAGGCTTCAAGGTTAGCGTGATGGGCGATTCCATAGCAACGATTGCGATTTCAACAAAAAAGGAAAGGGCAGAAAATATATCCAACCGTCATATCTGTTGACGGTGGCTTTATGAATAGACGCTAGGACAACATAAAGTCTGGGCGAGAAAGTAGGTGGTAAATTGTTGCCACTTCATCTGTTTTTCTAATATCTCGTAATTGTTTAAAGTTTGCTTTGCAATTGCGCCACTCCTCTTGGGGAACAGCAGCATTTTTAATTTTTGTTTGTATTTTGATTTGACTGTCATTTTAAACTACTAAAGGTTTTTTTTTTTGTAATCTCAGTGATCATTAAACTCATCGAACCGGTTCGCGAACCGGCATTTTTTTCGGTTCGACACACAGATATATATATATGTGAGAAAGATTGGCGCCTGGTCGAAACCTTAGAATAAGTTTTGTTATAAACCTTATCGCCGCTTGAAAAATGGCCGCTGCCTTTCCTTCCAATCCCCCCGTTTTCCTTTTCACGCAAATGCAGCTTCAAAGCGTTTTTGACTCTCCGTTTTCATAAAAGAAGGCGGGAAATCCTTCGTACAAATGTTCTAGAAAATTAGAATAGAGGGGCGCAAAGGAATATCATGTTGAAATTGAACATGAACAAATGAGCACGAAGTGAATCGCTGCACTTCCTATCTTATGGTGGTTGTGTAGTTGATTCCGTTCACCCAGAAGAAAAATACACGGAAACAAAACAAGGCTCTCGAGGAGATGGCGCGGACGGCTTCTCCATCTTCGCGAATTCCCATTCCCCGGGGAAGATGGAGAGAACGGCCGCCGGGCTCGGGACAAATTTGTTCCCAACAGAAGCAATATTTAACAGTCCCGAGCCGAATTCAAGACTCCCAGAAAAGAGGGCGAGAGACGATGCGGGCCACGCACAGCGCACAAAGGCAGCCTCAAGAGCGCAGGCCGGTAAATGGAGCTGAAAAGTCTTTCTTCAGACGGCTGGTTCAGATGTCATCCTTCGATCCTTCAAGGAAGCGTGAATCGGGACGCTGCAGGACTTCAATGAGGCAATTTATGGCGCTCAGCTTTTAAAAACGCCCCGCCCCATTCAAGCAGCCGATCGCGATGTGGCCTTCAATCGCGCACTCCCCCCCCCCCCACCCCCTTTTTTTTACTTCCTTTCTTTCTCGCTGCGTTGTGGAGGCCGAAGCTCGAAATGGTGAGACCATTTTTTCCCAATTCGGGCGGGCATGGAGCAGCCGGCGGATGGGGGAACTGCAGGCCGCACGGGCCGCCACCTTATCTCTGATCAACAGCGGGGTCGGAGCTTCTTTACGATAGCCGGCGTCCCTTCAATGCGCGTCGTGTCCATCGGGCCATTAGGGCGAGATCGGAACGTTCGCCGGAAGGAGACGAAAACCAGACACGGCTATCAAACTCGGGCGCACAGCACCGCTTTGTTTTAGGGAAAGATCACTTTCTATCGTTCCCCTCAGGAGTGCACCGCCGTACAACACTCGGGGGACGTTCAAGGAGAGCGGCAAGCAAAAAGGCGGGTTTCGGGCATTTAAGAGCAGAGTACGTCGCGTCCTTTCCCCCGCTTTTGAGAAGGGGAATTTCCGTCGCTTAGAAATGGCTGCTTCAATTCGAAAACAAACTTGGAGCTCAAGACGCGCCGTAGGGGCCGGAATTTTTAGTTAGTTTATTGGCCGGATATAAAAGGCGCCTAAAAGCCTTAGGCTAGCGTTTTCGGTTGGAATGGGAATTGGGATGGGGTATTTTGTTCAGATACAGACGTTGGGTTCAGTGAAACGCTGATATAATGCCCGTGTCCTTAATATCCGGCCTGATCCTTCGGTGATTACTGGTGTACCAGGCCGAATTTCCAACTCTGAAGATGTGCTCTAGGCATCAAGCACTGCCTCTTTCACTTCTTAGTTTCCGATTTTTACAGTTTCATTAGTCAATCAGCTTCATGAATGCAGGCGACCTTTTGCGCACAGTATGCCTGGTGGATTCATATCGCCTGCCAGGTTCAGGTGACACTCCCTCATGAATTGAGAGTTTAGTGCGAGAGTTGTTTCGTCACAAGCCCAGACGAAATGTTAATAAGAGGGGTTTCTTGGGCGAGTTGGTCATTCACCGTATAAGTAAGCGCGAAAGGAACAAGGACGAACGGTACGGGACCCGCCGTGTCCCGTCCACTTCGTTCGTCCTTGTTCCTCTCGCGCTTACCTACACGAAACGTTAATAGTTCTCGCAGCAATTGTCGGTTGTTGCTGCTACGAACTAGCACTTATGACAGCTGCTCATCGTTTTCGTACTATTACTCTCCCCGTGTAAAATTCACTTTAGGCTAGGAGAAAGGGGACTGAAGGGGGGGGGGTGCACATGGCCGTCAGGTAATATAATGGGTAGATAGATTTCGAATTGGGACGTATGATGGCACGTATAGATGGGACGGAACATAAGCAGTTGTGCAAATAGCGGCCTACAAATACGGGAGCATGTGTATACATAGGAGGAGGGAATTCTCCAGTGAATTGACGGAGCTGAATGCCAAAACAGTTCATACACATACGTGCCGAATATGGGCAAGCATTGCGGCAGCAATAAGTAAAATAAAAAGCTTCGAGGAGTCTATATAGGTTTGGCTAGAGAGTGTGTCACAGGAGGCCAGGGCCAGTTGCGTAGCAAGAAATATTTTTCGGGGGGTGTTATATGACGCCCGTAAAAAAAAGAAGCGAGAGTTTGCGCCCAAACAATATTTGTCAGTTTCCAGCCTTTATAAACCGTCATTCTTCTTATTTTCATTTCTATATTTTAGTAATAGACCTTATTCACGCTATCAACCAGGTGATAGAGAAATGCACGAAGTATACTCAACCCCTATATATAGCCTTCATAGATTATGAGAAGGCATTTGACTCAGTGGAAACCTCAGCAGCCATTCAGGAATTGCAGAATCAGGGTGTAGATGGGCATTACGTAAGAATACTAGAGGATATCTACAATGGGTCACAGCTACCATCATCCTCCATAAGGAGAGCAGTAAAATACCTATAAGGAAGGGAGTCACACAAGGAGACACAATCCCTCCAATGTTATTCGCAGCATGCTTGCAAGAAGTATTCAGAATGTTAGATTGGGAACACGTGGGAGTAAGGGTTAATGGAGAATACCTTAGTAACCTCAGATTTGCTGATGACGTTGCCTTGCTGAGTAACTCGGGGGAGGAATTGCAAAGCATGCTTACCGCAGTGGACAAACAGAGTAGAACCGCGGGCCTGAAAATTAATATGCAGAAAACTAAACTAATGATCAATAACCTCGGGACAGCACAGCGGTTTGAGATAGGTGGCGAGGCCGTGGAAGTAGTAAGCGAATATATCTACTTAGGCCAAGTTGTGACTCCAGATCCCAACCATGAGGCAGAGATAATTAGAAGGATAAGAATGGGGTGGATTGCATTCGGCAGACATTCTCAGATAATGAATGGCAGCCTACTATTGTTCCTGTAGAAAAAAGTATATGACAGCTGCATCTTACCGGTACTCACCTACGGGACAGAAACTTGGGGGCCCACTAAAAGGGTTCAACATATATTGAGGAGGACTCAGCAAGCAATGAATCGGAAGATGATAGGTGTAACGTTAAGGGACAAGAATAGAGCGGAGTGGATTAGGGAACAAACGCGTGTTAAGGACATAGTAGTAGAAATTAAGAAGAAGAAATGGGTGTGGGCAGGGCATGTAATGCGAAGGCATGATAAGCGTTGGTCATTAACTGTAACAGAGTGGATCCCTACAGAAGGCAAGCGTGTGGCAGGGGGCGGTAGAAATTAGATGGGCAGATGAGAGCAAAAAGTTTGCGGGGCTAAATTGGTCGCAGTTAGCACAGGACCGGGATAATTGATTTTTATGGGAGAGGCCTTTGCCCTGCAGTGGGTGTAGATAGGCTGACGGCGACGACGACGACGACGACGACGACGATGATGATGATGATTGTAGTAACTCATGGCGGTGTGTAAATAGCATGGGCGAAAAGAGGCTGAAAGGAAGGGGGTGCAGCGCTCAAAATATTCACATCGAACCCCCCCCCCCCCCCCCCCCCCCCCCCCCTCCTCCTCCTGGCTACGCTCTTGGCCAGGGCTGTGTTTATCCAGCATAAAGTGCCCGCTCTCGGCATTTTCTTATTGGCTAAAGAGAAGAAATTATGTACATGCTCCGTCGAACTTCAACTAAGTCTCGCTATGTATATGGCACTGTGAAGGATCCTACATTGCGAAACCCACCCATTGATGACGCATTGACTTTACTGAATAAGCAGGCCCGTAGCTAGATGCAACCTATACACCAGATCTCATAAGAAATTGGCATAATAAAGCTATAATCTTCACATCAGCACCCACGTGTACCTGGTCTCTTTCCTTTATTAGGCTCTGAACAAGCTTCCCCAGGGCTAGGGCTGGCTTATTCCGCAAGTTTAAAGCCCACATTGACCTAAACGGCCACCCTCAATTAGCTTGTAGTGAACCATCGGCGCTCTGAAAAATTCGCTACTATGTGCTAGTAAGAGGTCTCTACCAATCAGTACGAGACGACCCAAACAAACCCCATAACAAAGCATTCATGACTGAGACATGAAAACTTTCCCTTTCTAACAATTTCTCACCCACACAGGGGCGACGATGTCAGATTCAGTTTATAAACCCATGTAGTGTCCGCCCGTGCTGACAACATACTCACTCACTCACTCACTCACTCACTCACTCACTCACTCACTCACTCACTCACTCACTCACTCACTCACTCACTCACTCACTCACTCACTCACTCACTCACTCACTCACACACTCACTCACTCACTCACTCACTCACTCACTCACTCACTCACTCACTCACTCACTCGCTCGCTCACTCACTCACTCACTCACTCGCTCACTCACTCACTCACTCACTCACTCACTCACTCACTCACAGACACACACACGCGTGCGCGCGCAACCGCGCACGCACACGCACACGCACACGCACACGCGCACACACACACACACACACACACACACACACACACACACACACACACACACACACACACACACACACACACACACACACACACCAAAGCAGCCCTGTCTCAACCTCGCAATCAGTGCCTTATAACCAAATTTCTGACCTCACTTCAGTTACATTTATAGCTAAGGGAAATAAACCCAAAATTTGATAAATATATGACGCAATACCGCTTCTCAGAAACCTTGATACCCCTGGAACCCGAAAAACTTGTTCACCAGAGAAATACCTCAGCAGTCTTTATGCTGTTTGGCCTCAGCAAAAGTTGAGGTGGCGGGAATTAATGGCGCACGGACAGATTTCCCGCTGGAACCTGGAGCACAGCACACTGCGATAAAAAGGCGGCTTGTTATCTCGAATCTAAGTGGCAAATCCTCTGGCTAGGCTGCTCTGCCGATGGTTTGGGCCTTTTACGCCTCGCGGACTCCTTTTATGTTCTCCGGAACATTGCCTCCAACTGATAGCAAGCGAATTTCCGGCGCATCCCGGGGAAGAGGCACGGGAGCGTGCAATGCCGAGTCTCCTCCGACTGGGCCCGCCAGCGTTGGCGTCCTTGCTCATCGGAGGAGGAATCGACTCCTCGTCCACTTCTTTCTTTTCCGATCTCCCCGGCGCGTCTCAGGCGCTAGACGGCGCAGCAAGAGGCTTAATTACCTTGATTAATATTCAGGCTCCCAACGAGTGGCACGCCGACCAAGAGAACATCGAGACCGGCGCGGCGCAAAACGGCACATCGCGGCGTCCGAGCGTCGCCCGCCTAATAGTTCTCACGTAATTATAATGGCGCTGGCGGTGAAGCAGCCCGTTTAATGGAATAAGCTCATCGCGTGACGCATCGGGGAAATTTATGCGGATGCAAATTCGCGACGCTGCCTCCATGCTTTTTTGTCTCGCACTCCGAATCCCCTTCCGGCCGATTTCAGACAACGAATAACGGAAAAGAGCGTCGGGAGGAGGCGTTCACGAGGCCTCCGCTGGCTGCCCGTTTCGTCAGTGGCTCGTTTGGAAAGAATGCTTCTGCTTCAAACCACCGGTTTTACACTCCCTAAGTGCGGGTTAGGGGAGAACCAACGCTGAAGTTTTTGAGGCAAGCGGGCAGAATGGAGCTGTCAAGTCCATGAAACAGCGTTGACAGTGCAGCAGCCGACTGATTGCGCACGCGTGGGCAAGCGGAGGTTCGTGGATGCCTTCCTAATGGGTCAAACGGCAGAGGCCTGTGAAACGCCTGTCGCATTGGACCACTAAGTTTTAAACTGGCCACCTAATTTTACCAAAGTGTTTTAATATAGTATTGGATATTAAAGGGGTCCTGAAATACCTTTCGCCGATGCATGGATGTACACGTAACCAAATAAAGCAATGTGTTAGCAATCTCCTCCCGCAAGAATTTTGTTAAAGCGATGAGTATTAGCTGAGAAATCGTAAATCAAAAACCGCGCATTATCGTCGCGCCGCGTTTCCTCCTCCTTTCAACTTACTCTCCGCTGTTGACGGCGCGTCAGCATTCCCTCCCGTGATGCTGCGCTCCTCGGCGGTGACGTACTTCCGCTATCGCGCTGCTCATACTGCCGTCTGCTACGGGCAAGCTTTGTTGACACCATGAATCCCGCAATCCGCTCAAGGCTGGAAAAGCGAACGAAAAATCCGGCCGCATGTGTGTGGCGGCCTGGCCTTGCCCTTTCGCGGTGTACGTTGGTGCAGTTGCTATCGGCGGCACGTGATTTTTATCGGCGGCGAACTCGCAGCTGCACGGGGAGGATCGTGCGCTCGTTCTCTTTGATGCACCGCGCACTGTTTATCCAAAAAGCGCCGTATAAGATGTCGCCCCGCTGGTGCCGGGTGTTATTTTGCGGCGGTGGTAATTCCTGCCGGCGGCATGTGAAAAAGACATTTTAAACCGATACAGAACCCGTGCACAAAACGCTTCAATCATGTGACCAGTTCAGCTTGGGGCGATGCGTGGTGGAGAGCGGCAACGTTGGCAAAACATGCTCCACCGCGGCTCTGAGCTTTCTAGCGCTGGAGCGAGTGCCATTTCTTTGACAATCTCAATCACCGGTTGTCTTGGCAACAAGGCACAAACCACTCTAGAAGTCAGTTACGGTTCCGTGATCCCGGTTCAGCTCGGGGCCCCACGTCGCGACATGTAGGTACTGCAGGCGTACCACTCACTCCATTGGGAAATGCGAGATGCGTTTGGCATTACAGGAGGCGATGGTGTGTGTGTTGTGGACGCCTTTGTTTCGCGATGAAATGCGACGTTGTGCTTCTGCGGGTGGATAGTGCTTTCCATGGTCTGGATTATCCTTCTCGAGCGACGTACGACTCAACCTCGCATGGGGTATGTGCAGTGTGCGTGGCTAAAAGCCATCTCGGCTTGTGCGCCAGAGTTAAGTGACTTGCTGTTCGTCCCCGCAAACCGCGCGCTAGGCGAGTGCCGAATTTACGCGTGCGAGGCGAGTGCCGAATTTACGCGTGCGAGGCGAGTGCCGAATTTACGACGGGCAGGAGGAGGCAACCCATCGTCTGTCAATCGCGGTTGAGACTTGCAACGCTTGTTGTGACGTTGTGTTCGTTCGAAACGCATCTCTGGATTGTTTTGAAGTTGAATAAAATGTGTGCGTCAAACCTGGGCATTCGGCTCAGGGCGTTCTCTGCGATTGCACGAAATAAGTGCCACGGGGCTTCAACGCTTTCTTTATGGAACGTACTCAGGTGAGAAAATATCCATGTCGTGTTATGGCCGTCTTGCATTCAATACAAACGGTTGAGCGTTTGTTTACACTTGTTTCGTTTGTCGTAAAATGTCCAAGCACTCCAGCAGTACGCTGGCAGATCAGCCGGCGAGCCGACACTGAGCAGACGACTCATCTCTTTGCCGGAAGTGCGTGAAAAAGTCGCCCAATAGCAGGATGTCTAGCTCATGACGAACATCTTGGAATCGTTGACGTAGGCATGTGAAGATGGCGGCGTCCAAAAACACGAAGGGAAGGGTGAGAAAAAAGCGACAAACTTTGCAACAAAAGTGTGAGCTTTCCGCTGCGCGTAAAAGAGTAATACTTGGCACAGATGACGTCGACGACCCAATCTAACGATTCCGCTAGTTCATTTAGTGTGCTCAAAACGCCTTTCAGGGCCCCTTTAATGAAACCGAACCACGCAGAAACATGCGCGCCCGTTCATAACCAGGAAGGAAGGTAGATATTCATGTCGCTATTCTGTTTCTCTTCTGGTGTTCAAGTGCTCTATCTCAACATAAATAATACCGTATTTTTCTGCCGAGGGAACTCGGTAATATTGCCCAGTTTCATATCTTACTGATTAATAGGTATTTCATGGGGGTATCGTAATACATTTTATGCGCTTCCATTTTCAAATACAAGGGCTTTTCATATCGAACGACTGTGGCTTGCATTCTAATGTAACTTCCACTGCTCTAATTACGTGCCGTTGGTTCGCTAAATTTCTAATAACCGCGTCTTGTTTACAGCCTTTCTGGTGAATAATTTGTTTGTTTCCTTTGTTCTTTAAAAAAGTTTCGAAGTCTGGCCACTAGGGCTACTCTGCAACTATGATTTGTCTCATTTAATTCACTAGTATAGATAATGACCAACGACAATTTTTTGACGACGTGCAGAACCGCGCCTATTCAGCAGAAATTTGACGTCCGCTCAAAGCTCCGGAAACGAATGTGAGTAGCCGTACGTTAGTTGCCGTGTTGTCGGCAGGTTGTGCACCCTGTTAAGCCGCATTAAGCTCCTTTGCGGAGTTCTACAGTCCTACACTCAGCGAAATCTCGGCTCGCTTTGCGGCGTGTGCGGACCTGGTCCAGCCGCATGCGCTCATCGCCACCACGACGCCGCCACGGTGTAATGAAGTAGTTTATTCCCCTCTGGTTGACAGAAAAGGGAACGCATGAACATTGCAGTACCCAGTAGCCAATAAATGATGTTTCGCAGAAAGCGGAAGGCACAGTATATACCTGAAGAAGATGGCACGCGTCTTGGCGCCGGGCGAGGGAGCGGATCGCCTCAACTACGTCTTACTATACATCTCAGGAAGACAGCGAAAAGTAGGGCTGAGGAGGTGGAGCGATGGTTGCGTTAGAGTGCAGTTTTGCCTTTTGCCTGTGCACAGGAAGGCCCGTGATTGTTCTTTTCATTGTATACTTCAACGCCTTTAATGCCACTTTAAAGCTCATTCGTATTGAGATCTCATGCAACTAATAAGGAATAATGTTTATTGCAAAGGCCAGGAGATTTCTAGGTGACAATATAGCGAGTACGCATGAACTTGTGTTATTTGCATCCCATTCCCGGCATATAAGGTGCCGTATTTCCCTCGTTATAATGGAAATACGTTACTTATACAGTTGACGTAACAATACTGTTGCGTAACTCTAAGCAGTACCTGCACAACAAAAGATGCTCGATGGGTACTGTTGCACCCGTTCCATTTTTTTCCTCAAAAGAATAGAAGAAAATAGGGTTTGCGCAACGGAAATATCGCAAGAAGACCTTAACATAAAACGTTTACCTACTGCGACTGGAAATGTGCTTTTTCACGCTTTTGTCCATATGTTTCTGCTACGTGGAACAATAGTTATAGTCAGTAGCTTTGCAGTAAAAGCGGTTGTATTACCTCAAATACGCATTAAAAGGGAGGTATGAGATCAATGTTACGTGAGATGAGATGTTATGTTATGTTCTCGGTGGTCCTAACTGCCGGTACATTTTCGAGGTCTGGCCATCCTGGATTCCCGTACCCGACAGGACAAAAACCGTGCCCTCTCCCCCCACCCCCCCACCCCCCTCTGCATACGCTATTGCAGCCACCTTGTCAAGATGTAGTACATAAGATCATACAATTTCTTGTGGAACGCATTATGTTTATTGCTCCTAAGCAGTCTACCTTCCTGTGAGCTTCTTTTAACTTCCCAGAGACTCAACGATCTGTATACCATCGTTAACCACTCGGACTTCCATAATCCATCGGTTCATCGGCGTCATCCTTCACTGAGACCTCGTCTCTAAATGAATGTGCAAATGCTTAAAAATATCCTGGGCCCTTCCACTCTGTGAATGGAGATGGCCAGCGAAGCTGGAGTCCGGACTATACGCAATCTTCCCATTACGATTACAGAAGAAAAGTGAAATTCAAAACGCGGTAGCGGACCTTTTCTTGACGACATAACCACCGCCTCGAGAAGCCGGGGGAAGCTAGACGCGCAAGCGTTTGGAACGCCACAAAGCGACGTAAGTGCGAACGTAGAGATGAGCGACGCGGGTCGCACAGTTGCAAATATTAGAGAAACCTTTATTATCTCCCCGAGGGCCTATTGATCTCGCCAATAGGACCTATTGATAAGTAATATTCTCGAAATGCATATCTAAGTGATGAGACGTTTAGGCTTCGGGTCGAAATCCTGTTTTGAACGGCGTGGGACTTTGGTGGTGACCGCGTGCTAGTAGCACACATACTGATGGCATTGTGCTAACAGCACAGCGACGAATCACTGACGCGTGCCCACAGTCTACTAGTTACCCACCTGAAATTAACTAACGTTTATATCAGAAGCTACGTACAGCCCTGTGGAGGCAACATTGTTGTCAGCAGTCCGCCCACGGAGGGCGCCTAACTCACCGTGAAGGAAAGCGAGAACAGACGCCGGGGCCTCGCGGTTCCGCCTGCCGAGAGGGGATACGGAAATGTCCTTTCAAGCCCCCTTCACCGTGAGTTAGGCGTGCTCAGCGGGCGGATTGGTGACACCAATGTAGCCTCTACAGTGCTGCACTCAACTTCTAAAATGCACTATAGTAACCTACGCATGTGTCGCCCGTTATCACTAGTTGGTCACGTGACCCACGCGAGGATAACACGGCACTGCTTTCTCTCTCTCGCTCGCCATTATTTCGCACTGCCACATTGATTGACAGGCTTCACACAACACAGACGCGATTGTACGAGTCAGAGCACTTATCGCTCTCTCGCCAAAACTGCCTTTCGACCGCTGGCTGCTTCCAAATAACAGTGTGTCTCTCCACATCACACATCACACGACAGGACGCTCATGTGCAGCGGCGCTTGATGCGTGAATGAAGGCGCAGAGTGTGCCTCTGCTATTCCATAGAACAATGCCTAATTGAACTGCCTCGCCAGACGTCATCCACCATTACAGCTTCTTGGAATTGTTCAACAAATGCACTTCATCGAGATGACATTGCCACCCAATCAGGTGGCATTTTCTTCAGATTCCAAACACGTCTGGAGCTTTCCTACAATATACAATGCAAGAATGGTTACTGCGAGATACTGCTCGGCATCGCCTGGGTCAGTTAAAAAGCGCTCGTTATGAGCTAAAGATAGAACTTTCAATGCGTGCAAGCCGTATTGGCGTTCTTTGTAATAAACAAGCTTCTCAACTGGTGAAGCGATTCCGTAGAAACGGCGTCCTCCGCGTCAAACCAATGTACTTATCTCTAATGATGACGAATTTTGTACCCAAGTTCTGCCCTCAGAGGTCATCACCATGATGATTAGCAACACGACGAAAAGTTCTCGCCCGTATTCTGTTGATGCCCACCTCCACTCCATATACACCACAAACTTGCCGCATAACACGGAAACTGCGAAATCGTTGTAGTGTTGGTTGGAGATATGAGGCATTTTTTCCCCTTTTTTAGTATTCACCGTACTGTGTTCCATGCACGTGTTGACATTCAGAAGACGACATTCACCATGTGTTGTTGGCATGTCCGTGTTATACGCGCGAGAGATAAGACCTGTACTCCAAGGTACTGGTGTTGGAGAAAAGCTCATTGTCAATCGAAACCTTTTTGGAGTCATGCCCAACCCCCGGTATTCAGAGAAACAGTATGGTTGCTGTAAAACAATTGTTTGATTTCTTTATTATATTATGCATAAGTCTTAGCCTCATTTCCGTCTAGTTTTTTTTATTAGGCATGCCCAGTGATGAAAAGTGACCCTACCCTGGAGTAGCCAAACAACTCGGGGTAAAAATCTCCAACTATTATTTTTGTATTTATCCCTCTTTCTCTGTCGACCTATCTCTCTTTTCCCTCTCCTGGACTGCAAACCAAAAACCATCAAACGCATTTGGTCATGTCGA
Source organism: Haemaphysalis longicornis (assembly GCF_048455015.1). Classification (NCBI taxonomy): domain Eukaryota; kingdom Metazoa; phylum Arthropoda; class Arachnida; order Ixodida; family Ixodidae; genus Haemaphysalis; species Haemaphysalis longicornis. The sequence goes on from NW_027526203.1 coordinate 316,065,969, forward strand.
AGCTGCTCAGGATTGCAGAGTTAATGACACGACCACACATTTTCCCTCATTTATTATCATCATAATTATCATGTCCCCTGCAGGATGCAGGGCTCTCCAATTGACCTCCAACTGCTCTTAACCTCGCTCTGCGAACCGATTCTTCGATACTAAACTTCCTTATCTCAAACCTCCATCGAGTTATCGGCCTTCTGCTTCTGCTCCCGTCTCTCAGTAGCCCCTTCATTGCACTCGAGGTCCACGGTTGTCAGTTCGCCGCATTACACCTGCAGCCCCATACCGCTTCTTCCGCTTCATATAAGCTCTTCAACCTCAGTTTGCTCCCTAAACCACGACGCTCGTCTCCTACCTCTAAGCACCACTGCCATCATTCTTCCTTCCATGGCTCGTTTGGGGTGACCGAACTTTTCTTTCAAGGTACTCAGTATGTCCCTAAGTTTCTGGGTCATATGTCCTCATGGGGTGTAGGTTGCAGATACTTGTTTTTAGTGATAGAGGTAGCTTACCGTTCAATGCTTCAGAGTATTTGATTGATTGATTGATTGATTGATTGATTGATTGATTGATTGATTGATTGATTGATTGATTGATTGATTGATTGATTGATTGATTGATTGATTGATTGATTGATTGATTGATTGATTGTAGGGTTTAACGCGCCGACGCAACGCAGGCAATGAGGCGCGCCGTAGTGGAGGGCTCCGCATTAATTTCTACCACCCGGGGTTCTTTAACGTGCGCCGAAATTTCGTACACACGGGCGTTTTTGGTTTTCGCCTCCATCAGAAAAGTGGCCGCCACGGCCGGGAATCGAACCCGCGTCCTCGTGCTCAGCAGCACAACGCCTTAGCCACTCAGCCACCACTCAGACCATTTACCGAGTTCTCTGCCACATGTAATAATTCTACGCCCGATTTTCCTGTCGTAGTTTGGATCGACCCTCCGTACTTTCCCAAGATAGTTATATTCATACACGTCTTGTAATATATAACGCCCACGTTAAATGAGGAAGTTTAAACGTGTACAGGTCTACATTACTTTCAATTTATTCATATTTATCGTTAACCCTACGAGTAAGCTTTCCAAGTCCAGTTGCCGAACCATCCTTTGCAGGTCTTCGCTAGAATTACTGCACAAGGGCGATGTGATCCGCAAATCTCAAGTGAGAGAGGGTGTCTCATTGTCTGCGCCCTCCCATTGAACGCATCAACGCTTGGTTGAACACTTCTTATCAGCGTTATTATGCCCGAACATCCCATGCATACATCCTCCAAAAGCCATATATACTTTTCCTGTACTCCCTGTTCTCTCAACGCTCTCATCACTGTGGGGGTTTAAACTTAATGAAGGACTTTTACGTTATCCATGAATGCGATTTAAGAAAGTTTACCATGCTCTGCGGATTTATGCGTTAACAGGTTGGTGGCATGAATGCGATCAAAGATTGTGTAGTCTTTCCTATACCTTGCCTATTCACTCAGTTGTTCGAACTACAGGGCGTCACTTAAGCGGTTAGCTTGTATGCAACTTGTATACTTATTCATGAAACTCGTATTCAGCTTAAGCAGTTAACCTGTTAAACAGCTTATATACAACAGAGAGTGAGTAGGCTGATAGGTCGGCAATTCTTAAGCTCTTGGGCATCATCTTTCTTGTAAATTAGAATTATATTGGCATTATTTCCATGCCAGTAGCCCCTTTGTAGTTGAGGCATTCCGAGCAGTATTTTGATAGTTTTCGTACTACCAAAACACCACCATCCTTTAGTAGATGCGAAGATATTCCGTCGTTTCCTGCCGCTTTGAATCTCTTAATTTTTTAGCCCCTTTTCTCCGTGGTTTTTATTTACTGCTGGAACTTCGCGACCCACGCGTGTTCGTTCAGTGAAGTTTCCTCGTCAAACATTGGGAGCCAAAGATCTGCACAGAAAATTTTCCCTACTTTCATTATATCATCCACGTTGTTTGTTATGTTACCACTTTTGTCTCCCAGTGCATGCATTCTATATCTCTGTTAATAGCCAGCTGCTTCTTTGTTTCCCCTAATATCCGCTTTTTGATAACGCTTCTACACTCCTTGCCAAGTTGTCGGCCCGAATGTAACTATTCTAGCTTTAGTTATTCAATCCGATTGCTCCGGAAATTCGATATACTCCTCCGTTGTTGACACTTTCATATTCCCGCGCTTCGCAATAAGCTCCTTCGTTTTCTGAAATAGTTCACCACTTTCAGGTCCAGGTCCTCGACATCAAACAGTGTTGCCGAGTTTGTGAATATTTTAGTTAAGTTGTCATTCAGTATGTCTACGCTTTCATCCTCTTCGTTAAGCCCACGAATTTGTTCGGAAGCGTTACTTGGAACTCCTGCGAAACGTTTCTTACGGATTGCAGGATTTGTTTTCTTCTTTTCGTTAGCTCAATTTTCTTCTTGTCGTCATTATAATAACTCTAATCTGCAATTGTTATCAATATAATCTCTTGCGACAGTGCAGGGTCTGTACCATTATCCAAAACAAAGCATACTTTCCAGAACATGCTGTACCACTGGTCATGCATATGTGGGGTGAACATTTAAGAAAATTCGAAAAATCTTCTGGCATAGTTTAAGAGGGCGGCTGTTCGCCGATGTCGAAATTACAAACGATAGTGTTCCTGCATTCCATACCTAGAATCATATCCTATATATGCGCAAACTAAATAGTATCCGTTTAAAGTGCAAAGATTGCATGGCTTTATTCCAGCGATTTCGTCAGCCCAGCGCCGTCTAAAAGATTACAGCACTGTCGAGTGAGATATTTCACAAATTATGATTTCTGACCCGTTGAAGAGGTTCCCTGCGCCTAAGAAACCCGGGGAATATTCTTCTAACTTTCTTACGTGGTTAGCTAATATGTGCTTGCATTCGCGTTAAACATGCACCTCAGAAAAAAGACCAATTACGCATTATTATGCCCTGTCAAATAAGCTTGTGCCTTGAGAGTTGCCACCGAGATTTCATGTTCTGACACTTCGGCTGCATTAAAATGCTCCAAGGGTCCAAGCTTAACGTTGGATAAGTATTCAATTTGTTGGAAGCGAGGCGCACAATTACACTTTTTTTATTTGTTTCGCTTGGAACCCACCAGCGATTGAAATCGCGAAGTGTTTGACATAAAAAAAACCTCTTTCTGCGTACCCACTGAGCTAGAAAAATACCTTAAACCGGAACAAAATTCTTCCCAGAAAAAAAAAGGGGAGGGGGGGGGGGGGGAGACGTGCGCACATTGAGTCCAACTATGGTCGCTAATTTCGTGTTTTAGCGAGGGCCTCACGTCGCGAGTTTCGCAAATCCTGGAACTTGCAAAATGTTTTCCCCGAAATTGCACAACGCATGCGAGGTGCAGGTAACCCCAGCCGAGTAGTGGACTGCTGAGCGATACGGTGCACTACGAAATATCACCGAGGCACCGTGGTCTTCGTTGCGGTGAATCCTATTAAGGGCGTGCCGTGCGTCTCGGCTTTCACACGAACGAGAAGCCCTACAGAGACCTCGAAGGCTGCTGCACCTCTTGCGCAAACACATTAGTGTTGGGGTAAAAAAAAAGTTTTCGTGTACACAATGCCACCAAAGCAAATTATGTGTGTTAGCTACAGGCTATTCTATTATATAGAGAGGATAGTCTTTCCTGGGCAAGGTAACCGCGGAGGAAACTTTTGCCCGTCTGTCTGTCTGTCTGTCTGTCTAAAGCTAGCATGAGTCATTTCGGAGCTATACGCTACGGCACCTAGTAGCCAAGGTGCAGCTGCAGAACGTTATGGCCCAGTCCGAGCTTCGTTTGCTGATGCCATTAAAAGAACCCCTAGTTCCTAATTAAATTCAACTACAAGGATGGCAAGCGCCTTCTCTCCAGCAGACTTAGTGTAACACGTGGCAAACCAGAGTTTTTGCCCAGTCGACGGCTTCTGACGGGTTGTAAACATTCAACCCGCGACAGCGTGTTAACAGCACAGCCCCCTTAACATGCCTGGAGTGTAGTGCAAGAACCGTTCGAATTTACATACATACGCTAAAATGAGGTATAATACTGCAGTCACCTAGCTAGCTCACTCGGCGCAGCATCGGGCGCCTTTGCGGACATTGTCTTCCCTTCTATCCTGGAGCGGTCATATTTTTTCACATTGTTTTATCTTATTTCTCCATCAGAATTTTCATTTCATACGAATAACAGATACAACACCCTGTTCCAATGTTTCTTTATTGCTCTTGCCTGTTGGCTTTTTGTTATTTTTTTCAACATACGCCTCATTGCTATAGTTCAAGAGTTCTCGAGGTAGTGGTTTCGAATGAAAGAACAGTACTAAGATATTGAACAAAGACATTATCTTCTACAGTTGGTTTAACATAACGTAAATACAGTAACACAAATAATAACGTTTGCGCAAATTTAGACAATTCAGACTGGTAAAGGGCCGTCATTTAAAAGGCAGACAGAAGCGGGTGGAGGTCAATAGGACAGGCCGTTGTCCTGCAGTGGACCTAAATAGGCTGTTGTTGTGTTGTTGTTTTTGTTGTTCTTGATGAGCCCCTAATCTCCGCTGATTATCTGCGTGTGCTGTGTGTGTGTTTCTGCGTTTGTCGGCTTCTGTGTGCTTATTTGCGTTTGTTAGTGTTTGTGTGAGTTTTTGTGCGTTCGCTTCCTGCGCTCATTTTCACTCCTCGCATGTTCAATGGAATAGCAGCCAAGCTCGCTGCCAGGCTGACTTCTCTTCATCATTAAAGGCATCCCTCCTCCTCCCTCCCAACCAAAACATTTTTTTGAAGTTCCCATGGTGCCAAAACGATTTTTTTTTAGAATTGGAATCAATGAATATTTGTAGTTGTGGTTTTTTCGCACTCGTTCGTCCACATAAATGCCAGGAATTTAAATTAAACTTCACTATTGGGCGTTGAAGGGTTAAAGGTAAATATGAAAGGGGTAAAGATAAAAAGGAATAACTCAAAATTAATGCTAAATAGACAAGCAGGAAGCACTATCCTTACTCTAATACCCTAGTTTCACGGGCACACTTAACCATGGTTAAGCAAACCGCCGTAAGACAAAACCGCAGTTTGCTGCGTCACACAACAGACGAAGCTGCGGTTATCCTGATAACCATGGTTAACGCAAACCGAGCTTGGCATACTCAGTTCTGTCACGCTAACCAGAGTCGCCGCAGCCACAGCCGCAGTGTTCAATATCGCGCAAGTAGCGTTGCATAAGCCGAGGCGAAAAAAAAAAAATCACCTGGCGTGTGGAGGAGACGAAGGCCCTCACAGAGCCGAAATAGCCGGCGCCCCAAGCTGGCCCCAAGAGGAGCTTGCGTTCCTTGCATCGCTCTTGCAGTCAGCGCGACTGAGAGTGACCACGTCTGAAGCTAAAGCTGCGGCTGGTTTCCCGATCCACCCAATCAACTACCACAATAGCTTTGCTGAATTTGTAAATTCCGCGCGTCATTCGCAAGAAATGTATAAAGCCGAAATCATGAAGCGTTTTCAGCACTCGGAAACGATCCGCGCGCACACCGGCCATGCCTGCAAACGGGCCGGCGCGCCTGCCCGCAACGGCTCACGAAGCGGCTCGAACCGGCACAAACCACGCCAGCAACAGCTTGTCGCCGCTCTTCGAAATCAATCTGATCGTGGTAAAGAAACTCTACATGCGAGAAAGTGGATGTTAGTGTGGTGAAAAATTGTGCTATGGAATGTAATTCGCAGTTGTAGAGATAGCGACGGTAAAATATCCATCGCGATGCTAAGCCTAAGGTTCCCAACACCGAGCCGACCCGAGAAATGCAAGCCGATTGCGACTCGAGCTGTTTGGGAAGCCCCTCTCCTAAACTTTCCGCACGCTAGTGCGTTACGTTTGGGTCTGATGCAACTGTTTTAACGAGATTTCCTTTTGTTTACACTACTTCTCTTTTGCTTTGTTTTTTTATCATGCGGTTAAAAAATTTTTAATTTAATTTTGTTATGCTCACAACGACGTCATTGCTGCCGCGACACTTGGAATTTCGTGTGTAACAGCCAAAACCGAAGTTTGCGATAACCGCGGTTAGAGTTTAGTAACCACGATTAGGTTTAACTGCGGTTACTTCCACCGAATAACTAGGGTAAATGTAACAGAATACTAGAACAAGTGGACGAATACAACTGCCTTGTCAGTCAACAGAATGACAGCCACAAGAAAGAAATCCGGCGCAGAAGAGCTACGGGATTGGCTGTGCTCGGAAAACACTCTCAAATAATGAGCAGTAGGCTACTTCTATCACTGAAAATAATGTTACATAATCACTTCGTATGCCGGCGATGACATATGGGGCAGAAGTTAAGCGCCTTGCCAATCTTTTAGAAAGAAGACTTAGGTTATCTCAACTAGTCTTGGAAAGAAGAATGATATGTGTAAAGCTTAGGGGCAGGAAAGGAGCGCCTTGGATCAAGGAACAAACTCGGGTGGAAGACGTCATAGCTCAAATGAAGAAAAAAGATGTGGACTTCGGCTGGTCAACTAATGCCATCAAATGCCAACCGGTGGGCCACCAGGGTAACAGGGCGGCTCACGAGAGACGGGACTAAAGTAGAAGACCATTAAAGGAGCCATGAAGAGAAAATACAACTTCGTTTAATTTGGAAGAACTAGGATTCAGTATCTCACTCAGCTCCATTACAGCCACAAAAGATGTTTTTTAACGAAAAAAAAGCAAGAAGTATTTAAAAACTTTCAAATTTCGCGCCACAGTGACGTGTTATGAGCAAGAATGACGTCATACGGGCCAACAATAAAACATAATTTTCAGTGCGTTAACTGCTCGTTAGCATTCAAGTGATGCGCTCAAATGGAACTAGAGGCCCCATTACAGACCTCCAGTCATGTGTCGTCGCGACAGGTCAGTTAGGCGGCCGCCAATCGCAGAAACAAGGTTCCGTGACGTCATAGAAAAGTTGCGGGAAATTGGCTAGGGGGTCGCGACTGCTTCACACGTTTTCTTTCATATCTCCGTTATTTGTTCGAAGATTGCGATGATATTGGTATAATTGTTATCGGGACTAAGCGGTCTTTCTAATAAACCCAACTTGTATTTTGTATTCATGGCTCCTTTAAGTCGATGCAGAGGCAAAATACAGAAATTCGGGGATAAAAGATGCACTCCGCCAGTTCATGACAGGGGCAGTTGGAGATCTATGCAAGGGGCCTTCGTCCTGCAGTGAATTTAGGCTGATGGTGATGGTGATGATGACAACAATGATTATATACTGCTACTACTACTACTACTACTAGTAGTAGTACTGATCAATCAATCAATCAATCAATCAACCTTTATTTTCGGTGCCCAGGAACAACCCTAGGGTCTTGGTGCTGGTACACCATACCAAACGAAAAAAAAACACACTAAAATTAAGTCGATACAACACACAAAAACAACCTGTTTGACATAAACGATAAAGTAAAGATAGTTACAGAAATCTTAGAAAGCAAAAAAAGGAAAAAGAGAAAAAAAGAACAGAAAGTCAAAAAGGAAAAGACAGGCTTGGCGTTGCAAGCCATGACACTCGGCCAGCGAAACGTGCAATAGAGTTGAAAAATAGGAACTATACAAGCAAATATTGGATGAACATGACATAGAGTATACGTATAAATCCAAGGTTTTCTAACAACATGTTAGGAAGTTCCACAAAAAAAAATAAGAGAGAGAAAAAGCTTCAGCGTTACCAATACTGACACTAAAACGTACAGATATTCAAGCAACACAAAACAAGGAAAACTGAAAAACAAGCAAGAATACAGTTTGCATATAACAAATACATAAATTTGGAATGACATAAAGGACTTTAGCTACAACAGTTTTCAACTCATTAGAGAACATAGTAAAAGAGCTCTGGAATATATCAAGACGAACGGAATATTCATTATATGAACATTGTATTCGGCTGATGGACGAGCGTCGGCTATTTAAAGCAGCTGGTCTGAAAGCTGGAAATTTCCTGAAAAGTTTATTTGGTAAATTGACATTGATAAGCGTAACCAAATCGTCACACAAAATATTACCATGAAGAAGCTTATAGAGAAAGATAATATCAGCTCGCATTCGTCGACACCAAAGGGAAGGAAAGCTTTTCAAAAAAGACATGATGCCGTTTGCGTCTTCTTGCACATGACGGAAGCGGTGCTTAAAGATAGAAAGGAACTTATTTTGAACCCTTTCGATACGGTCACTATTGGACTTGCAAGTTCCATTCCAAACAACAGACCCGTATTCGAGAAGAGGTAAGCAGAGAGCCGAATACAACTTTAGGAAAGGAAGCGGACCTTTAAACTCTTTAGAATACCTGCAAACAGCACCCAGACACCGAAGAGAGCGCCGGGTAATTTGTGTAATGTGGGAAGAGAAAGTCAGAGAAGAATCAAACAGTACTCCCAAGTCCCGAATTTCGGTCACCCTCGGCAATGCAGTGCCTGCAATTCTATAAGAGTATTGCAGCTGTTGAGTTTTTCTACTATAGGAAACCACTTTAGTTTTTGAAGGGTTCAAAATAAGGTCGTTGTTGGTGCACCAACGATGGAATGACACAATATCAGCCTGAAGAGAATTACAGTCCTGAACACTACGCACTTCTCTAAAGATTTTTATATCATCTACATACAACAAAAAAGAAGAGTTTTGAATGGCAGAAGCAACATCGTTAATGAAAATAGAAAAAAGAAGAGGACCCAGAACGGAGCCTTGTGGTACACCACTGGTTGCTTTGTACCTAAATGATGTTTGACCGTTAACACTTACATAGCAATATCGCTCCTTGAGATAGCAACGTATAAGACCCACCAAAGAAGCGTGTACATCTAACAGAGTGAGCTTGGCAAGCAATAACGAGTGGTTGACAACATCAAAGGCTTTGCTCATGTCACAGTATACCACATCCAGCTGGCTTCTACCAACGATTGCTGGGACAGCCTGCTCCATGAAGCATACAAGGTTCGTGGAAGTTGAACGACCACGCATAAATCCATGTTGATTAGGAATGAGGACGTGTTTAAATGAGAAAGACAAGACCGTATGAAGAGATAGCTCGAAAATTTTAGAGGCAGAACAAAGCAGCGAGACAGGCCTATAGTTTATAGCATCAGTTTTTAGGCCTGACTTGAAAACAGGGAATACGCGAGAGATTTTCCATGAGCGAGGGAACGTGCCAGACCGGAGACAGTTATTAAATATTGAAGTGAACACAGGAACAAATATATTTGCATATGTTTTTAGAATTGCAGCAGGAATACCATCAGGCCCACAGGAAAGCGAGGGCCTGAGCCGATTGATGCTGGTCCGAATGATGTTCTCGTCCAGTTGCAAACAACCTGAGTTCCCGCCCTGGTGAATAATAATAATAATAATAACAATCAATCAATCAATCAATCAATCAATCAATCAATCAATCAATCATTTATTTGCGTGCCCAGGAACAGCCGGGGGGGCCTTTGTGCTGGCGCACGGAAACAGAAACACACGAAACATAATGTACACATCTCTCAAATACAAAATAAAATACAAAATACAAAAAAACCCGAAAGGATAGCTTATGTTGAAGTTACGGAATGAAAGTCATTTAAGTGCATGAACTCAAGGATAAAAGACAAATGCAGAATAAGAAAAGTTGGCAGTTACGCCAATACAAACTCACAGACATGTTTGCGAAACAGAGTAGGGCAATCATTAAATATATCAAGGTAATCCGAGTACCGATTGTACGTGCATTGCAGTCGGAACACAGGGCAAATATTAATAATAATAATAATATTAATAATAAAAATAATAATAATAATAATAATAATAATAATAATAATAATAATAATAATAACGACAACGATGATGATGATATTTTAGGGTCTTTCGCATATAAGCAGGCTACAAACTTTTCTTGAAGCATAAATAATAACATCTACCGAGTGCATGAACCGCCTCTACCAGCGCGCCGTCCTCTGGCCAGCAGGCGTCCAAAGGACGGCAAGCCCTTTGCCCAAACTGGACGGCATGCCCTGCTCTAAAACGAGGAATTTAGAAATATCGGTGGTCACCGACGCTAACCGTACCTAAGAAGGGACATCAGTATTCAAAACTATTTCAATGACACGATTTGCCAAAGCACTTCCTCTTATTCGTATTGAAATGTGGGACCATTTCCAGAACGAACAACGTTTCGACATATTCCAAGTGATTTTACTAAGCGTCCAGCTCCTACGCCAAATTACGACCCTATTTTCACAGTTTGCGATCGTCTGATACTCGAAACAGGACGAAAAGAGCGCTCATTGCGCTCTGTCGGGAAGACGACAGAGGGGAGCCGACATTTCAGCGATCAATAGTTGTGGCGCCATCTGGCTGTTTTGAGAGCAAACAAGGGTAAATGTCCTTGAATCATGGATCGCGCAGTTCCCCCCGTTAACTGGAGAATCGCTCATGACCTTGTTCGCCTGACTGACACGACGCTTGAGGAGGGTCTGGCGGAGGAGGAGGAGGCAAAAAGTTTTATTGAGGATCAAAAAATGCACTGAAAGAATCTGCCACAGTTCGAGAGCATCTTCAAGGTTCTCGTGATGAGTTTCGTGCAGCATGTCGGTGCAAGGCGTGTTGTACCCTATAGGCTCCGGACAGCGAAGTTTGCCGCGCGAGCGCAGCACCAGCCGCGACAGACACGCGCAACTCTGGGTCGGTCCCGCCGCGCCGACCGCCGTCAGCGCCAGTGAACGCAACTTTGCAAAAAACGTTTGTTATAACGTTATTTGCGCGTATATGTACTACATAGTGCAACAAAGTCATCCAAAATGTTATATAGTCGGGGGAAGCCTCCAAATAAAACGAGGCACTGATAAAATGCTGTCTCCTCGCTGCCGAGCCGTAGGCTAGCACAACTGGGAAGCATGTGTTCAAGGCTTTGCATTCTCCCCCGGATTCTTCTTCTCTGTTTTTTTTTTCGCAGATACCGAGCATGGTTACTGAATCTTGAAAGGCCCACATTAAGCGAGCGGATTACATGCTGCCGTGGTGTACGATCAGCTTGTTAGTAGGCTGGTTAGCAGGCGGTCAATACACATAAGTGCGCTCTGAATTTGGTAACAAAGAGGGCCCCCAAGCACATTTATAGCATTGTAGTTTTATCACCCAGCGGTTCTAGTCTGCTTCATCTAATATTCCACGTGCTTATACCGCCGAATTAAATACATATTACCACATATGGGGCGCGGACACTTCTAGGCGTTAATGTTCCCAAATGTTTCACGCATTTGGATAGCATAAAATCACCGCCTCTTCTTGCAAAAGAAACAATGAAATTGTCGTCTAAGCCACTGAAAAGCAAAGAAAAATAGATCTAAGACGAGCCGCAATCAAAGTTGGAACAATATGCACACAGGCAAAAAAATTTTCGCGTTCGGGGAGGAGGAGGCGGAGGACAAACTTTATTTATCCCATCCGTTGTGATTGCGGTCACTCCGGACGAGTGAGGGGTGTACTCAAGTAACTAAATTTTTTCTCCCGTGACTTTTGTTGTAAAAGTGTTGACGGTAATAAAAGCGCTATTCCTTCCTAACGGAGGTCGCCTGCCGAACCCGTTGGCGTGGAGAGAAAAAAAATAACCGAATATGAATAATCCGTAATTTATTCCGATACGCCTATTAGATGTTCTGATTACCCCTCCCCCATCCCATCCCTGCCCAAAGGAATTTCTTGTGATAGCCTTCTCGTGATGAGTTTCTTTTTTGGGGGCGTGTTTACATATATGCAACTAACGTACTGGGCTACAACTGGAAGCCCAAAACATTCTCGGCGAAGCAGGCACTTAATAACGTCCGCACTTTCGCTATACCTCAAAAAAATGTAAATTTCATACTGTTACATGTATGGAGCATCACATTCGGATCAAAGACCTATATGTAACTCCCGTGTGGTCCAGTCAGTAGTTCTGCAGTCGCATGCAAGTGCACTCACATGGATGGAATACGTCTGATATACGTCTGATGGAACGTCTGATATATTTGCAGACGAAGCCTCCTCTTTTGTGGAGTGAACAATATAAATTACGTTTTCTTTTGAAGCGAAACATGCTGATCTTGAGAAAGGTTTGCCCCGCAGGCAGGCTGTACAAGCGTTTCTCTTCTGGGCATCACGCCTATGCGGCCTTTATATGCCTTCTCATACGCGAGTTCAACCGAATAAATCCTTCTCCATTCACAGGCACTGTGTGGCAGGATTTTTAAGGCAGGATAACTTCGTTTTAAGCCCGAAAGGGGCGACTAATATGCTTAATCCGCGCTGCAAAAAGAAGAGCGCCCCCGAGCCAGCAGCGCACCGGCTTGCGGGGACCGACCCAGTGTTGCGCATATCTGCCGAAGGGGCGCTAGGTGTCGCGGGCTCCGTGTCGCCCTCTGGGCGCTGTCCGGAGCCTATAGGTGACAGTTCATGTAGCTCAGAACTTGTGGCTTACGCAAGGTTTCATTTGGAGGTGGAGGGAAAAATAGCATGATCACGGAAGAAAAAAGAAGAGGGGGGAAGTTATCAGGAGATAAAAAGGAAGTACATAATATTGCATATCAATCCGACATTATATAAAGACAATAACATTCCTTTACATTCCTTCGTTTCCGGTTTTCTCTGCGGACTTCAAAAGGGCTGATCGTCGTACTGAGAGAGACGCCAACGCCGCGCAGGCTTGGTACACCATTTCCGACAGAAAATGTGACGGCTCTGTATGACCCCAACACTCCACCCATCAATTCCCTTACTGTATGCACCCGAAATCCGGCAACGGCAGAAGAGGCGGCTATTGCGCTGGCACTAGCTCACCGGCCGTCCCCTGCAATCATAATTTCAGATTCGAAAACGGCCATCAAAAACTTCGCCAAAGGGACTATTTCCCCTCAGGCACTCAAAATTCTCGTACAAAATCCTCCTAACACCGAAGTGGAATTGATCTGGACTCCTGCCCATACAGGGTTGGGGGGTAACGAGGCGGTCAACCAAGCAGCTCGAGAGCTCACGACCCGAGCAGGACCAAGCCTCGTCCCCTTACATGGAGCCCGATCAGCCCGAGACAGTTTACTAAGCTATCAAGAAATCACCGCACACTACCGCCTCTCCCGCCGAATGTATCCGCCCGCACATCGGGATCTTACTAATGCCGAAGAACGTCTGTGGCGCCTGCTACAGACGAACACGCTGCCATGTCGCTCCATACTGCACCATATTCATCCGAATTTATATCTGTCACCTAATTGCCCTGCCTGTGGTGCGAAGGACACAGTCGCCCATCTCATATGGGCATGCTCTGAAGACCCCTTTCCCTTGATCCCCTCAGAAGAGCTCTGGGAGAAGGCGCTGGGCAGCTCGGACTTGCAGACCCAGAAGAGTCTCGCGGAAAGAGCTGCCGTGGTCACCGGCAGGCTGCGGCTGTCGGTCACCGAACGCACTTAGCCGGGCTTTTGAATAAAGTGTTTTCTCTCTCTCTCAAATTGTCGGTAGTCGTCATCTGCTGATATGCGGAGTCAGGGGTCTCGTCCATTCCTTCCAAACCAGCGCACTGCAGTGCACGCGACCAGCACAGTGTTGATGGTTGCACAAACGTAGATATGTAAAAAGCCGTATACGATGACGAGTTCCAATCGTTAATGAGTCTAATGAAACTGAATAGTCATAATAAAGTCGCGTTTACAATTGTAGTGAAGTAATAGTGGTACAAAGTCAGCGTACCGAAAAGCAACGGAAATACAAGCGATACACAACGCGTTTGATAAAAAATGGACGCCATCCCGTCCTGCGAAAGTAGATGTCCAGCACAGCTTTTGTAAGCCACTACATATGCTGGTGAGCGGGAATATGGGATGTTCCCCGTTGTCTCGGCGGGCTTGTCGCATGCACTTGGCTTCGCTGGCGGCAAATTCTGGGTCCTGACGCATGCGCTCGGCGTCTTGAGAGAGAACTGCTCGGTTCTGCCTAGCTTGACGCATGCGCTAGGACTCCAATGACATCAACCCCCTTCCCCTTTCGAGAGCAGCTGCAAACCGTATCTTTACCAGAACACACCAATAAGCGTAAGACAGCTGACATACGCAAGTATAATATGGAGAGGATCGAATACGCTGTAAAGAACGGAAGTAGCCTGAAAACAGTGAAGAGGCGTCGTGGAGTGGGGAAAAATCAGATAAATGCACCTAAAGACAAGCAAGGCAATGTCATCACAAATAGAGATAAAATAGTCACAGTAGCCGAGGAGTTCTATAGGGACCTGTACAGTAGCCGGGACATCCAGGGTAATGCCGAACGAGAAAGTAGCTCACAGGAGATAGACATCCCACCAGTAACTACCGAAGAAGTAAGAGGCATTGAAAGAAATGAAAGGGGGCAAAGCACCTGGTGAGGATCAGATAACAGGAGACCTCATGGCGGAGAAATTGTACTTGAAAAACTGGCAAACCTGTATACGCATTCCCCAATGACCGCAAGTGTACCGGAATCTTGGAAGAACGCGAACATCATCCTAATCCATAAGAAAGGTGACATGAAGGACTTGAAAAATTACAGGCCGATTAGCTTACTGTCAGTCGTCTGCAAGGTAATTACCAAGGTAATCGCTAACAGAATTTTTGCAACCTTAAATTTCAGTCAACCTAAAGAACAAGCAGGGTTCTTTAAAGGCTATTCAACAATGGACCATATTCACACGATCAATCAGGTGATAGAGAAGTGCGCTGAGTATACTGAACCCCTATATATAGCCTTCATAGACTATGAGAAAGCATTTGACTCGGTCGAAACCTCAGCAGTCACTCATGCATTACGGAACCAGGGGGTAGATGAGCATTATGTAAGAATACTAGAGGATATCTACAATGGGTCCACAGTTACCATCATCCCCCATAAGGAGAGCAGTAAAATACCTATAAGGAAGGGCGTCAGACAAGGAGACACAATCTGTCCAATGTTATTCACAGCATGCTTACAAGAAGTATTCAGAACGTTAGATTTGGAACAGGTGGGAGTAAGGGTTAATGGAGAATACCTCAGTAACCTCAGATTTGCTGATGACGTTGCCTTGCTAAGTTACTTGGGGGAAGGAATTGCAAAGCATGCTTACCGCACTGGACAAACAGGGCAGAACCGCGGGCCTGAAAATTAATATGCAGAAAACAAACTAATGATCAATAACCTCGGGACAGCACAGCGGGTTGAGATAGGTGGCGGGGCCGTGGAAGTGGTAAGCGAATATATCTGCTTAGGCCAAGTTGTGACCCTGGATCCCAACCATGAGGCAGAGATAATTAGAAGGATAAGAATGGGGCTAAGTGCATACGGTAGACATTCTCAGACAATGAATGGCAGCCTACCATTGTCCCTGAAGAAGAAAGTGTATGACAGCTGCATCTTACCGGTACTCACCTATGGGGCAGAAACTTGGAGGCTCACTAAGAGGATTCAATTTAAATTGAGAACGACTCAGCGGGCAATGGAACGGAAGATGATAGGTGTAACATTAAGGGACAAGAAGGGAGCGAAGTGGGTCAGAGAACCAACGCGTGTTAAGGACGTATTAGTAGAAATTAAGAAGAAGAAATGGACGTGGACAGGGCATGTAATGCAAAGGCAAGATAACCGTTGGTTATTAAGGGTAACAGAGTGGATCCCTAGAGAAGGCAAGCGTTGCATGGTGCGGCAGAAAATTAGATGGGCAGATGAGATCAAGAATTTTGCGGGGTTAAATTGGTCGCAGTTAGTCCAGGACCGGGGTAATTGGAAATTATTGGTAGAGACCTTTGCCCTGCAGTGGGCGTAGATAGGCTGGTGACGATGATGATGATGATTAGGGGGGTTCCCATTGTTCACAGGCGCCTTATCATCCATCATGTGGTTTTAAAGCAAAGCTTTTTACCTCTACCCATAGAGTTTCTTACAATATACACAAGAGAGGAATCTGGCGCTAGCGTCTATGCGGCTCACATTGCAAGGCCGTCTGTGTCGTCATGGACCGCCATTATACATCGCGCTCGCCTTAGTTTCATCATTGGCTTGGATTGAAACATTTTAGTGACCGCAAATTTAAACAATGTGCCACAAAAACGCGAAGAATAATGTGCGATTATGTAGGTGGAAAATAAAATCAGGCTGTTTTTAAACTAAGGAAAAAGGAAGTAAAGCGTATTTTTGCCGCAACGGTTGTGCCTGCAATTTCGCAGGCCAAGGTTGTAGTTACGAACAAGGTTAATATTTGTGGGGGAAACTCATTAGAGACTATGATTTTATTAATTGTACCATTATTGCAAATAACAAGTTGCTTGAAGAGTTTGGAAAGTTTTTTGAGCGTGCCTATTAAAACGTTGCCTTCGTGGTGAACCGGTGCACCGACCGCCAACTAGTTTAACAAGAAAAGAAGAAAACGTGGCGTTAAACAGTCGTGCACGATGACAAGATAGGACGCACACAAGCGCCCGTATCTGTCGTATCCCCGTGGTCGTATCTTGTCTTCGTCGAAGTACGTTTTGTTTCTTCTTTTCGTCGGCTACAAATTTCGCGGTGGCATATTACCCGCTCAGTCATGCGTCCTTCGACTGCGGCATGAGCAACGTCAGGTGCGATAACGCACTGCCTGCTGTTTCACTGAACAGGGCTACCACAGAATAGGGAGGATTTCGGCTTCCTTGTAGCTCATAAACGTGTTAAGGCATAGTGACGAAAGCAAATCTCAAAAACCGCTTAAGAATCCAATTGTCATGCTAAGCCCAAGCCAAAAAGGGGGTCTTCCCATGAACCCCCACGACGACATGGCTTACAAGGCGCAGTTTCCTCTCTAGTAGACTTACTAAGAAACTCTATGCCTCTACCCAACAAGCCTACCCAACAAGCCTACCGGAATTACCAGTCAGGTTGGGTGTCCCGACCTGCACTGCGTGTGCTAAAAAACCACTCCCCAAATTGTTCCATTCACCTCATCTGGACACCCGCTCACGCTTCCATGGAGGGCAACGAATACGCCCACCAACAACCCTCCGGTTTTACCCCCCGTGCTATGGAGCTGCACGAGAACAGTCACCAGTTTGTCTCGCTCAGGTACATAACACAGCATTATCGCCTTCCGAAACAGACCCTATCTCGCCTTAGCCTGAGCTTTCCAGAGAACAAAAAACTACCCTCGGTGTATACAACCCGGCTCCTTCCCCCACCCGACGCGTCTTCACTTAAAGGGACCATGAAAAGCTCTGTGAAGGTGGCAATCAAATGCATTCAGGTGGTAGAACACATAACCAGGGATGTTTGAGCGAAGTGTGAGCCCCATACGTTGTAGGGATAATTTGTAAACGATTTTTGAAGATCGCCTTTCTCAGCCGAACAGCGCGACGCCACAGCGAGCCGACCGCGGCTGACGCAACTCCGACCGCGGCTGACGTAACGCCGGTTGCGGCTGACGCAACGGCGAGGCGCCCCCCTGATTCGGCCGATCGTCAGCCGCCGGCAACGTCACTGCCATTGCCTTCCGGCTGCTCTTCCTCCTTCCTGTGCGATCCCGAGGGCAGGGCAGGTCCGCAGCCATTGACGCGTGCCTAGGCGCAGGAATGTAGCGAGCAAAGAACGCAAGTCGAGCGTCGCGATGTCACATGGCTATTCCCAGTGTTTCCAGCTGCTTTGAAAGAAGCAGAGAGGGAGGAGGAATCGATCGGCAAGGGGAGAGAGATGCACTTAATTGCTTCTCGCACAGCTAATACTGAATGTAGATCAATAATTCCAATGGCATTGCATCGCTATATTGGTACTACGTGACAATACAGGCCTTTTGTAACTTGTACAAAAGGTTTTTCTGGGTCCCTTTAATGCACCCGAATCGTTACGACGATGAATGTAAAGTTTGCTCAGAAGTAGGAACACTCCACCACATAATGGGAGTGTGCGACTTTAGCCCTGAGCACCCTCCTCTCCGTCAACTGCTGTCCATGCTGATGCTGCTGTCCACTGATGCTGCTGTCCAGTCCCTCTCTACCTACCCAGCTTCAGCTGCTGGATAGAGCACAGGCGGCGCGGACTGCATATGGGCCCAATGCCTTACCATAAGCTCCCAATGCCTTACCACGGGCCTGTAAGGTATGGCCAAAAAAATTCTTTTAGGTGTATGCTCTGAAATGAAACTATGACTGCTGGCATTTATTACGCTAAATTATTTCGAGCTATCCTTTAGCCCAATTTAAAAACAGGCGCATTTTAAGCTTGACCAACGTAGTTTGAGTTGCCTAGGGGTTCAAGCTGTCTCGCCGTGCCAGTTAATATGGCTCAGAAATCCAAATATTATGGCTCAACAATTGTATTTACAACAGAACGGCGTTGCCTTGTGGCACTACCTTCCCCACGGGGTGAAAAAAGAAAACATTAATCGAATTATTAAAAAAAAACTAACTAACTAACTGACTGACTGCAACGGCTTAGTTGCACGAATGCTTTGCTCTGTGGACAGCCAATGCACTCGCCATTTGTACAAGTGCGGCACGCACACACACAGCTGGCTGGCGCCGCATCTTTTCAAAGTGCTACGAGTTGTGCCGCGCCTCCGCCAGATGGCGCCACGGGTCCCGCGACCGAGAGAAGACGCAGTGAAACACCCCCCTCGCGAGGGGCACGATCAAATGCAGAGCATTTCCGGGGGCGCACGACGTTAAGTAGTTTGCGTTACGTTAATGTTGTTGCACTTTGGCAACTGCTGACGAGAGAGCGCTCGTCAGCAGTAATTTGAATGAGTCAACGATACAAGGCGCGTCGTAGCGTCACATTCTGTGTCGGCTTTGTGGCGCAGTGGGTAGAACACCATGTACATTGCGTTCCGCCCGCAGGGTCGAGGGATCGAAACCGGGCGCCGGCTAGTATTTTGTTTTTATATAGTAGGGAGGGGTGCGGTGCGGACTACGGACGTCAACGCGGGTGACATCGTGAGTTACTGAAATGCTCTGCATTTAAAAGCCACCAAGGCAGCAGTCGGCGTCCCTATCAGTGCCGCCACATACCGGCTGCTAGAGATGGGCATTCAAAACCCCTTGGACGAGCTCATTGAAGCACAACGTACGTCCCAATACAATCACCCGCCGCGGTGGCTCAGTGGCTAAGGCGTTGCGCTGCTGAGCACGAGGTCGCGGGTTCGATTCCCGGCCGCGGCGGCCGCTTTTCTGATGGAGGCGAAAAGCAAAAACGCCCGTGTGTACGAGATTTCGGCGCACGTTAAAGATCCCCAGGTGGTCAAGATTAATCCGGAGCCCTCCACTACGGCGCGCCTCATCGCCTGCGTTGCGTCGGCGCGTTAAACCCCACAATCAAAAATCATCATCAAAATCATCACGTCCCAATACAATCGTTTAGCAGTATACCATCACCGGTAGAACCATCCTACAATCCTTGCGCATTCTTTATGCCCATCAACACGGACACAAGACCACGTTACATCGGGAAATTCGGGAGCACATCAGTGTGGCACCGATCCCCCGCAACATGCAGCCATCAACCCACCAGGAGCGCCGACAAGCAAGGGCCATGGCACTACACAAGCAGTACCACTCCAACCCAGAAGTCTGCTACGTAGACACGGCAAGCTGCCCTGGCCGAAGCGCGGTGACGGCAGTGGTGGTTGACCACCAAGGTAATGCGGTGTCCTCGTGCTCAGTCAACAAGTCCCGCCCAGATACGGGAGAAGTGACCATCACCCTCGCCATCAGGGGCACACGCGCCAGCGTAATCATATCGGATTCCAAAACCGCCATGCGCAATTACGCAAGAGGGAGAGTTTCTATGGAAGCGGCGCATATACTACGGACCCGCTCTGAGACGACAGCAAGACAAGTCCGTCTGGTTTGGACACCAGCGCACTCGTCCCTCCCGGGGAACGAGATGGCACACGAGGCAGCCCGAGGATTCTGCAACCAGGCTGACTCCGAGTCCGAAGAGGTGCCGTCTGACACGTGGGGAAGTGTTAGGCTGGGGTCATATCAGGAAATTACACAGCAATATAGGCTGAGTCGCCTTAAACGTTCGGCAGCTCGCAGATCCCTCACAAGAGGACAATTAGTAGCGTGGCGTAGGCTGCAGACATTCACTTTCCCCCACCCCGCCCTATGCCATCGACAGTACCCAGAAAGGTACCAGGACACATGCAAATGGTGTGGACTGCCAGCTGCTTCACTCACCCACATGGTTTGGGCCTGCCATCTCAAACCCCAGTCCGCCAACCCCGGATTCCACATCAGTAATTCCGAGCAGTGGGAGGCCGCGTTGCTCAGTGCATCCAGCTGGCGGAAGACGCCGCCAGGGTCCATGGGCTCCTGGCCGCCTTCTGACGAAGCGCCCATCCGGAACCTCCCTCTTGGGTGGTTACGCTCAGCAAAGATGACAAATAAAGTTTTCTCTCTCTCTCTCTCTCTCTTTTAATAACTTTTCAAGTAGGCAATTCCACGTTTTTAGCGCTAAAATGAAGGAACGAAATTATCGTTCAAACTCTTATTAGCTTTATTGGGTGTTAGCTTGTTTTGTAACACTGAAAAAGAATCCGCGCGCCTTGCGAATTAAAGTGGCTCATCATGCAGAAGTTGCTCCCATATATTCGTGGTAAAGCAAAAAAAAACACAAATTAAGGCCGTGGACACAACGGGGAAAGAGGATACAAGCTCAGGTGCTCAATTATCTAAATTAGCGCTAACTAGCAATCAAGAGGCTTTACTAAGTTAGTGGGAAAGTTTCTAGTATTAACGGCATTCTCGCTTTAAAAAATTGCACTTTTTTCTTTTCCTCTTACAAGTGGAGTTTGTAACGATGTGGAAGTTTCGGTGCGCGGGCTGGGGACGATGACTGGCCTCACCCTGCAGACATCTTCGTACAATTTCCAGTTTACACCTTTATTTTACAGATATCTCACAAAGTCACTCATGAGGATGGCGGCATGAACTGCGCATGCAACAAAGCTTTTCCGGAAATAGCGGCCGAACTTTTGATGCCGAAGAAAAACCAACGTTGAATTTCGTCAGTCATGTGCTTAGCTCGAGACGCATCTGATGTGACTGTGTCAATCAATGTATCCATCAGCCTTGCTAGCGTAACTGCTTAACCTGGCTGCTGAACATTGCTGATTAACGCGGCCGAGTTGAAATACCATCAAATTCTTTAACTGAAACACATACGAACAAAACTTACCATACATGCATGAAAAGAAGTTATGCTCATCGCGCACGGGTGTTGGAGCCGCGTAACCCAAACGTGGAATTCTGATTCTGGCTCTCTTTTTTCGCCTACTGTCGTTCGGTACAGCAACGAAAAGGTCAAGGACCATTCCCTTTTAATTGCAGAGCACTTTTGGGGATCCCCTTGTCGTCGCAGATCACTCGCTGTCACGCTGCTCAATGTCAAGCGACTGCCGGAATCAGGCGGCGCAGCGAGATAACGGATCCAAGTAGAGCCACACGGCGTACCGTAGGTGCGTAACTGAGAGGCTTCGAAAAACAAGCGGTTTATATAGTCACAACCACTCGAAGCTCGTGAACCGCTGGCGCTTCTCATACATCTACCCGTTGTTTAGCGCAAATAGCGCGTTCCAAACTGAGCCGTAAAGCGCCAGCACGTGCGGGATGAAAATCAAGTGCAAAAAGAACAGAACTACCGCTGGCACTGTTTCAGCCAGGGGGTGCGCGAACACTGGGAAAGCGGGAAATTTAAAATGTGTTGGACAAACCTTCATTCAATTCATCAAGAGAGGAGTGAGACATGACGGCGAAGAGTGTGATGGGTGGTAGCAGGGAGCGGGTAATGGCACCACATCCCATTATGGCGAATCACTGCTCTGCACTTCCGACAGCTTTCACGTTGAGTGGAACGGGTTTATTTCTTTTTATTGCGCGAACAATATCTAGGCTATGTAGGCAAACATTTCTCGCTGTCGATCCGTGTACAGAGAGATGCAGTAGAACAGAGGACAGCAGAGCGCATACGGAGTAGGGCGAGGTCGGCCAAGCTGGCGGTGGCATCGGCTGCGGTGGCGCTGCGTTCCATTTGCTAAGGAGACAGACAACCTCGCTTATGCGACAACCTCGCTTATGCGACAACCTCGTTGATGCGACAACCTCGCTGATGTGCGCTGTTATAGTGTGAACAGCTGTGGACATCGATTCGTTGGATTGCCTTGAAGTTGTCGCGAAGTCAATTGTTCAGATTACTTCTTCGCGTACTAGAAACCACTTCGGTTTGTATTTGGCCCGTTTAGTATGCGGTACTCCAGGCTACCATTTTGCTAATAGGAGATAAATATATTTTGATTCAGTGTGCTTGGTTTCCGTATGTTTGTGTGGTTAGATTTCCATCGGCATACCTGTGCCTCATCGTGAAAGCGGCATGATACTTTGTCTTAATGCCTGGGGCTTCTCAGAAGCGCTGTGACAACACGCCAACCGCCAGCCCGAGTTTTATAACTGCACAACAGTTGCGCACAACAGGTACACATTTTTCGATATACACTTTTGGCATGTTGGGAAGTCCGCAAAAATCAACAGCCGACAGACGTAAAAGTACGTACTTGCGAAGTTAAGATTTGTTCTGCTTCTTATGTATTTGTTTCTGCACTTTTGTTACATGTGGGAGACTCTGCAGGCTCGCAATGCAAAGTTACTATCGTGTGTGAACTTTTCCGCATGAAGAGTTCTGCGCTAACATCTTAGCTGTGTATCTATGGCTGCTAGTGTTGATGAACTTTTATTGGAGCCGCGAGCCGTGACAACCGCTCTTGCTCGAGACCCAAGGTTAGCCTGCGTGTCTGGCAGGCAGCTGATCAGCTCGCACTTCCACGGCTCCAAGAAGGGGTAAGGGATGGGGTTTGGGTGGTAGAGGCAAGCCCATACTAGGTGATATGGGGTGTGGGGGGTTTTACAGGATGGGCATTTGTAGGGGTACATGGTCAGTGATACGTTGTGTGGATCTGTTGTATTGTAGTGCGTCTGGGTTTGTCGACGTCGCCAAAGGTGTGCGTCGTTGGTGTTGAGAGACTGATGAGGGAATGAGTAGATGAGACCATTTTGATAGTATTAGTAAAGTAAATTAGTGTAATTACTTGGGATTGAGAGGTGGTCGAAGGATTCCGGTGTGTCTTTTCTCCGGGGAGCTAATTAACGGGCAGCGGCGTGGTCCACCTCATTCCCTGGTAGGTTATCGTGGCCTGGTGTCCAAGCTGTGTAGATGGTGGGTAGCTTCATTATGTATCGTAGTATGTTGAGGGCTTGAGGTGAGATACATTCTTTTCGACAGTGGCGACATTTTTCCTGGGAGTCCGTGATGATTATGATTATGATGGCTGTGGCTGTGGTTGCGGCTAGGACTATGGCCGTTTCTTCTGCTGTCGTAGAGGTGGTAGTGGCGAGTATGGCAGACGTCAGTACGGTTTCATGGGTGTTGAGGGATACCGGAGCGTGAGCTTGGCGGTTATTCCCAAACTAGAAGTTTATAATACAGTCATGTCTCGTTAATATGGACGTTTCCGTTCCCCAGCAATATTGTCCATAATGTGAGTTGTTCATAATAGCGAATCGAGGTCAAAAACACGAACATTAAGGAATACATGCTGAAGGCATGTCACTTTTGAACTGGCATATATTTCCTTTTTATGCTGACTGGAAAACTGTGTCCGTTTACGCTAAACAGCCGCCATTGCCTCCGCCGAACTGACCAGAGAAGCGCACAGCCTTGCCTTTGTGCACATTGAATATTGGCACGAACTATAATCGTCCTATTACTTTGTCCTGAGCCTCAGGATTTGCTGTTTCCGGCGTATGCCGCACCGGGCAACCTTGTTTGATAGGAAAAGGGTGTCACCCTGTCGTCATTACCCTAGAGTGTTGTTCGCTGATCACGAATGTTCCAGATCTAATTCGATGGTAGTGAATGGAACAGCGTTCCGAGATGGTACTGGAAGGAAGAGCGTCCAGAGATAATTGCATGCTTGTGCTTTGTATGCTATATAGCCAACAGTGTATTCGTGGTACTTGCTGGGGCCTCTGGGGGTCACCAGTCATTTGTTAAATTTTTTATTTGTGGACTCGTGTCCATAATAACGAGACAAAAATGCCCGTATTCAGCCGTTTCGTCCCCAAAATGGCTGTCCATAGTCCAGACTGCGGGTTTCCATATTAACGAGGTAGAATTGCATGGCGAGAGACCGGTCGCCTAAAATTTCGTCCATATCGCGGGGTGTCCATATAAACGGGGTCCATATTAACGAGACATGACTGTACACTGTTTCATTAGGTAATCATAGCCACCCCCATTACCAAATGATGAAAAAAAACATTTTCTAACCATGTGCGTGAAGGGTGTTTTATACAGCTTCGCTGGTCATCTACCTTCCCAGAGTGAAATGGCTCTTATTTTTTATTATTCGCCAATTATTATTCGCCCTAAGTTGAACATGCAAGTTCTACTGCAATTAGCTTCCGACGTGCACATAAATGGAGCAACGACAATGGAAAAAGTAGCGTAATGAGCCTTAAAACTTGCCTTTCTGGCCGAAGGAAATAGATATGAAACTAATACAGACCCCTTAACGGAGTACCTCTATGTCATGAAAAGAGAATGCTCCAGACATCGAACCGCCGAGAACTCATCAAGGCCTTTTATGAGCCTTTTTGGAGGGAAAATCGCTCCGCCGCACCAATCTCACGGCCAGAAACGAGAAGCTTGGCCGTCAAGATTTCGCCACACTCCATGCCCACAAGGCGCGCACCGCAAGGAGAGCACGCAATCATCGGAGGATGAGAAAATGAACGGGACTCGTTCCCCACCGCGGGGAGACGACAACTATTCACCGCCTTCGAGACGTCCGCACTGCTCGCAGGCGAAAAACACCTGGGCGGAAACCCTCAAGGGACCCTTCATGCGTGATTTCTTTCTCACACCATTCCCGAATCATCTCAACGACGCCAAATCATCGCACCCTCCGATGCTTGTTCGCCCCCCTTTTGCGCCGCGCACGCGTCGTCGCGGGAGCCCTACAGACGCAGTTTCACGGCTGCTGTGAATTTTCTCACCTGCTGCAAAAATGCATCCCGGAGAAGTAATCTCGGCGAAGATTGAAAACGGTGCGCGGGCCTTGTCCCTTACCGCTGTCGAGATAACTCCCCGAGTTAGTCGCGTCCTCGCGATCGCCGCGGACAGTCGCCCACAAAAGGCGTTACGCGGCGCACACGTATGCGTGCGAACACTCGGTGAGCTGCAGAAGCGGGCATTCAGGCTGCAGGGTGCCCTCCGGGCCAAACCCGTGCACGTTCGTAGGGAAAGTAAAAAAAAAAAAAATCGGGACAAAACGTCCCCGCTCGCTGCTTTGATAGGCGCTAAAATTTCGAAAGGCGTCATGGAACTATTCATACTTTAGAGCCCGCCCATAACGGTCCATAAACGCTAATAACGGCACTACCAGATTGCCGCTGAGCAAGTTTTTCCGCGCTCAGAGGGCGGGCAGCAGCAAGACGCTCGCGACGATGAAGCTTTATTAGGGCCATCAACAAAAATACTGCCGTCGCGATCGCGTTTCGAGCGTGCTATGAGTCCTGGACGAGAGTTTAATGTGCGAATTTTGATATATTCACACAGCGAGCTCAAAACGCCCTGTCGGCCCTTTGATAAGGCTTCGCATTGCAGACGCTTTTGCTCGGAGCATTTGCTTAGTCCCTTTTTTTTGTAATACCAAGGCCTACCAGAGTAGTGAGAAATATTTCATAAAAATCCATGCCTACGGTAACGAGAACTTTGGGTAATGTTTGCTTTCCCTTTGATCCTTTAGGCTTAGAGCCGAAATAGTTTTCAGAGGAACAAAAAATGGCAACAACAATTGATGGGGAGGCATAGCCGACATCAACACAAACTAGTCTTGAAATTGTGACCCACCGGAAATTCGCACTTTCACGAACACGGACCAGTGGTTAAGCATACGGACCCAAACCCATTTTGTCACATAGAATAATGACCGCCTATTTCATATATGTACCCGCCGCGGTGGCTCAGGCGCTAAGGCACTGAGCTGCGGAGCCCAAGGACACCGGTTCGATTCCCGGAGGCGGCGGCCTCTTTTCTGATGGAGGCGAAAAGCGAAAACGCCCGTGTGTTACAGATTTCAGCGCACGTTAAAAACCCCGGGGTGGCCAAAATTAACCCGAAGCCCTCCACTACAGCGCGCCTCATCGCCTGTTTAACGTTGGCGCGTAAACCTCATAATCAATCAATAAATAAATTAGTTCGTACATGTAAAACTACTCATCTGATTCACCTGCGTGACTCTGACCGTGTACGTAATAACAAGGTTGCGCAAGTTCTTGGTGCGACGTGTGTTTTAAAGGACGTCCTTGCTTTTACTCAGCAAACTTCTGCGGAATCCCCCCAACTCCTTCGAATTCCAGTTCACCGTAATGACCGACATACGTGTAGGTGTCCCTACAATTTCACTTATTTTGCTACTCCCCCTAATCAGACATTACTTGTCATTTTCCGAGCGTTAGCGCCATCTAGTGTTGTGATTGAATAAGGGGTTAATACCATTTCTATCTTGTTTATTGCACAACATCATTCCTTCACGTTTCTTTTTCACAGCGGAGTTGCTTGTCGTACGTTTCGTGGAATAGTTTTTTCCTGTCGTTATCCTAAACAAACAGACTGCGCTTTGAGGCCAAGTCAACTTGTTTTTTTTTTTTTTTTTGCGGTAGCTTTGTAACTCTTAATCAAACGTTGATACTTGGGGGTAAAATGATAGTGCAAGAAAGATCGCACAGAAATGCTCAACTGAAAGAACAAGAGCCCACCACCAGCAATCGCGAAGTGCTCAAGTTGGCTAATTATATTATAAAACACGGTGTTTAGCCTCAGGAGATTAAGAAGCAAAAGTATCTTTAGCCGTGCCCTCAAAGCACCAGCAATAAAAATTACCACACATTCACCCCTTGATGATAATGCGTTGAGAATTGATGAGAAGTTCAACTTTTTTTAAAGGGACACTTTTTTTAAAGGGAACTTTTTTTTAGAGGCTGAGTAACTTTTTGTTTCAACTGAAAGATCGAGTATTCCGTAGCCCTCTAAGGTTTTTTCGACAGCCAAGGATGCCTTGTTTGCCGCGAAAGAAATAATTAGAGCTGGCATTTCTCTCTCCCGTTCCCTTCCATTTTTCAGTGACGTTTCCGAGCACGTCACAAAGCGGCCAGAGCTGGTCGAGCCCGGTATTACTCGATCGTCGACATCTTCCTGGAGGCCTGTCCTTATTGGCTTTCAATTTCGTCGCAGCCAAACAGGATGGGTGTCGTTGATGCGAGCTTGACCTGGTGGCGTACAGCAAAATAGAGCACCAAGCCGCCGGTTTTTATTGGCGGGGAAGGATGACGTCGATGAAGCTTTCCTGTGAATGCCCTGGACGTGCCTCCACCTGGTAGCAGGTGCTGAAAATAAGTTTGCCGTTCAAATAATTTCACGGCCGTCTAGTTTCTGGTCGATCGCGTTAAAGGGGCCCTGAAAGGCATTTTGAGCACACTAAATGAACTAGCGCAATCGCTAGATTGGGTCGCCAACGTCACCTGTGCCAAGTATTACTCTTTTACGCGCAGCGGAAAGCTCACACTTTTGTTGCAAAGTTTGTCGCTTTTTTCTCACCCTTTCCTTCGTGTTTTTGGACGCCGCCATCTTCACATGTCTACATCATCGATTCCCAGATGTTCGTCATGAGCTAGACATCCTGCTATTGGGCGGCTTTTTCACGCACTTCCGGCAAAGAGATGAGTCGTCTGCTCAGCGTCGGCTCGCCGTCTGATCTGCCAGCGGAGTGCCGGAGTGCTTTGACATTTTACGACAAACGAAACAAGTGTAAACAAACGCTTAACCGTTTGTATTGAATGCAACACGGCCATAACACGACGTGGATTTTATCTTACGTGAGTACGTACCATAAAGAAAGTCCCGTGGCACTTCTTTGGTGCAATCGCAGAGAACGCCCTGAGCCGAATGCCCGGGTTTGACGCGTACATTTTATTCAACTTCAAAACAATCCAGAGATGCGTTTCGAACGAACGCAACGTCACAACATTCGTTGCAAGTCTGAACCGCGATTGACAGACGATGAGTTGCCTCCTCCTGCCCGTCGTAAATACGGCACTCACCTCACACCCGGTTTGCGGGGACGAGCAGCAAGTCACAACTCTGGCGCGCAAGCGAGAAGGCTTTTAGCCAGGCACACTGCACATACCAAATGCGAGGTTGAGTGGTACGTCATTCGAGAAAGATAATCCAGACCATGGGAAGCACTATCCACCCGCAGAAGTACAATGTCGCATTTCATCGCGAAACGAACGCGTCCACAACACACAGGAGGCGATGCACACACACACACACAGCTTCGGTCGCTGCATTGGCTTAGCTGCAAGCTTCGTTCGGACAATCAGCGATGCTACGACGATACAGAGCTGCGTGAGGACGACGTGCTAACCACTTCACGTATTTAAAAACACAGGGGCAAAGAACTAGGTTCATCGGAAGCAAAAAATCTTTCCTCCATTATAGTGCCTGAAATATACTGGCTAGTGTGCCGAGGGCGGGCTCCAGGCGGGCGCCGGGAGCGATGTACGCGGCCGTCTGCCGCTTGGGGCGCAGCCGTGCGGGAGTGTGCGCGTTCATCCGGCCCGAGCAGATCGCGCGGTTACCTCCGAGCTGCGTAGGAGACGGCAGCGGCAGAACTTTCCATTCCCGCTTGCGACGAAAGCGAGCGAAAGCGACGGGAATTCTGTCGCGCAACCAAAATTTGTCCCGACCATTCGACAAAAACGATCGTCGCGCGACAAAGCGACGGAATTCCTGCCGCTCTCACTCGCTTTCGTCGCAAGTGCGAACGGGCCTTTATGCGCAATCTCCGCCCCACATAAAACAAGCTCTTGCTTGTCGCCTGAGCATACGGTTGATATCTGACTACGTTACACTGTGCTTGCCAGTGTATTTAAACGATGTCACTAGGTTTGAAACGTACGCGCTCGGCGTGCAGCTTTGTAAACGCAAGCGGTTTCACATACGCACGCTATTTTGCTGCTAATAGAGTTTTAGTACAGCGTTTGTGGCCTTTGCATACGCTAAACGCAAAATTTTTGCGTCCCGCTACGTGACACCGCGATGGGAGTTTTAGTAGAGCGTCTCATCAGTTTTGCGTAGCGACAACTAATGCATACGGCACCATCTGTCAAATGTTTTCCGAAATGTCTCGCCGGCTGATCTGCTAGCGGAGTGCCGGAGTGTTTGGACATTTTACGACTATCCAAACAAGTGCACACAAACGCTTTCCCGTCAGTGTTGAATGCAACACATGGGTGCAGCTTGTCAGAACACGGGTTCTCGCTGATCGAGTGCAGCGTTGGTTTGCTCTTCGCCTTCACGTTCATCGCCGCTGATAAAGCGATCCGATCCGGCGCGTTTTGTGCACGGGTTCTGTGTCGGTTGAAAATGTCTTTTTTCACATTCTGCCGGTAGTAGGAATTACAACCACCGCAAAATAACACCCGGCACCAGCGGGGCCACATCTGAGACCGCGCTTTTTGGATAAACAGTGCGCGGTGCACCAAAGGGAACGAGCGCAAGATTCTCCCCACGCGGCTGCGAGTTCGCCGCCGATACCAACTGCAAATACGTACACCGCGAAAGGGCAAGGCCAGGCCGCACACATGCGGCCAGGTCATTGGTTCGCTTTTCCAGCCTGTGTCCATGGTGTCTACAGAGATGAAAAAGCCGAAAGAGCTGGCCCGTAGCAGACGGCAGTCTGTGGGAGCGCAATAGCGGAAGTACGTCACCGCTGAGGAGCGGAACATCATGGGAGGGGAGGCCAACAGCGAAGAAACAGTTGAAAGGAGGAGGAAATACGGCGCGACGATAATTCGCGGTTTTTGATTTACGATTTCTCAGCTAATACTCATCGCTTTAACAAAATTCTTGCAGGAGGAGATTGCTAATACATTGCTTTATTTGGTTACATGTACATCCATGCATCGGCGGAAGGCATTTCAGGACCCCTTTAATAATATCTGCGTTTGCCTCTGTCTGTTTCATGTACGGGTGCTTTAGTGGTCAGCAGTTGCGGGAGGCTCTCGCGTTCACCCGCATGCATTCATTTTTGACTGCGCTCGCACGCAGTCCGAAACATATCAATGAAATCGAAACTGAAACGCAGCCTACGGTTTTAGATGTGGCACCATATTTTATGACGTGTGCGTGCTGTGGTTAGTGGAACAGGACTCAAGCCGTTCACAAGAATCAGGCGAAGAAGTCTCAGCCAAGACCGTTCGGCTGCCGCAATTTTGGGAACGCAATCCGACGACTTTGTTTCTGCAAGCGGAGGCGCAATTCCAGCTGGCTCAGATCACCTCTCAAGAAACCAAATTTCTTCACGTCGTCGGAGCTCTTCCACCGACAGCCGCAGAGGAGATCGCCGACATCCTCGCTATGTTCCACCACAACCGCCCAGCAGCGCATTACGACCAGCGCAAGGCTGCCCTCCTGAACCGCACAGCTGCTTCGGAGTGCACTCGCATCCAGCAGCTTATCTCGTCCTAGGAGCTCGGTGAGCGCAGGCCAAGTTCACCTACTACGGCGCATGACGCAACTCCTTGGCACGCAATCCCGGCGTGAGCTTTTTCTTCAGCGCCTACCTTCAAACGTGCAAATGGTTCTTGCCACCACCGCAACTATCAAGGCCCAACCACACGCACGTGTAAAACCGACGTACTCGCGCAACGACGTAAACCGGCGTAAGCGCGTAAGGAACCGGCGTACTCCGGCATGCGCCGAATGCATTGATACGCGCTTGTTACGCCCAAGTCAGAGCCCGCCAGACATCGACGCAAACTTTCGGGCGCACGGTGTTGACGTAGACCTCTGGCGATGATGTTATCTGGCAGTCAGGTCGCATAACAAGACAGAAAATTGATAAATAAGCAAACTTTACTATTAATTATGCTATAAAACGATGTAATTTGTAAAATACGGAGAGCAAACAACCAGACAAAGCACGCGAAGCAACGAGCAACTATGGGAGCGAGGCAGTTTACGCCAAATATTTAGCGGACGGTTTTGTGCCTGCCGAGTATGCATGCTAATCCTTTGCGATTTTTAATGCCCCAAGAACTGTTTTAGTTGTTTCTGTAATAAATATACGTATTTCTGTGAGAATAGGCATTATTTGTTTAGTTTGAGTTAAAATGTAGTTGAATTGGTCGCCACAAAGCTGAGTCCGGGGTAGTCGAGCCACAATGCGCGGCGCTTGTTTTACGCGCTCGTTGCGGCGATATGTGGTTACTCGACCTCTCCGGCGTCGTCGGTCGGCGTAAAGGCAGCGGCGTATGTCGCCGCAGGCGTACGTCGTTGCGCGTGTACGTCGATTTTACGCGTGCATGTGGTTGGGCCTTTAACATGCAGTCACTAGCCTTAATGGCAGGCCAAGTCCTGGAGGTCGCCACCCCCTTTGATGAAGTGGCTGCGGTTGCATCGGCTACGCATACGTCTCCTCCCTGCGCCACGAACCCCGCTTTTGTACACAGTGATTCCGCGTCTGAGTCCAGGCTCGACAGCCTTTGTGATAGTCTAAAGAAGATCGTCGTTGCTGCAACATGCCGCGATAGCTCGGCACATCGGTCCCGTCAAAGTTGTCGCTCGTCATCGCAGCGCCGACGCCAGGAGCGCCCACGCAGAGACTCGCCCAACCACGGCATTTGCTATACTACCACCGGCGCTTAGGCGCTGACGCCTGCCACTGCCGTTGCCATGCGCCTCGACGGGAAACGGCCTGGCCGACCGCTAACGGCGACAAGCGATCTCGGCCCAACTCAGGAATGTCGCCGCTTTCAGGAAACCGACCGCACCACCGGGCAAAAAAAGGTTTCTCGTTTATACCGATGCCCAGGTTAGCGTTTTGCCCGCCACACGCTCTGACCGTGCTGCCCGTGCCATCTCGAATTTACAAGCAGTGAACGGCACGCGCAAACCAGTGTACAAGCAACACACACTCCCTCTGAATCTGGGCTTGCGCCAAGTTTTCCGGTGAGTCTATCGTCGCCGACGTTCGCACAGCGATCCTAGGTGCCGACTTCCTCGCAAAACACGGCCTTCTCGTCAACTTGAAGCGGCAGCGAATACTAGATGCTACAACGTTCCTCTCAGTGCAAGGTTTGTCTGCGGAGGAAGCTGCTATATGTAGCACCATCCTGTGCTACAGTTGCCGATGGACCGTTCGCCACCTTGTTGCGTGACTTCCCAACCACATCGCCACCTCTGTACCCAGCCTGCTCGTCACGACATCCGGCATCACGTTGTCACCCTTGCCGCTCCCATTTTCTTTCGACCACGGCGACTCGCGCCTGACAAGTTCGAAGTCGCCCGCGCAGAGTTTGAACATATGATGGAACTGGGCATCATCCGTCCATCATCCAGACACCATGCATCACCACTGCACATGGTGCCAAAGAAAACTGGTGATTAGCACCCCTGTGCAGATTGGCGTTCTTTGAACACCTAGTCCGCGCTACCCAACCTACAAGACCTCACCGCCAGACCGCACAGGGCCAAATATTCTCCAAAATAGACTGAGTACGTGCATACCACCAGATCCCTGTCGTTAGAAGACTGCATCCACAAAACTGCCATCCCAACCCCATTCAGCCTGTTTGAATTTGTGAGCATGCCTTTTGGAATCCGCAACGCTGCAAAAACTTTCCACCATTTCATTGATGCCGTAACACGGGGGCTCCCGTTCGTCTACGCCTACGTTGATGACATTCTGGTGGCCAGCACATCCCTTGAAGAGCATCTAAGGTATCTGCGGCTTCTCTCCGAGCGTCTCGCTGCTCATGGCGTTGTCATCAACGTCTCGAAAAGCGAGCTTAGTGCCACTGATCTGGATCTCCTTGGTCATCGTTTGGACGCCACAGGCATCCGTCCACTCCCCGCCAAAGTCCAGGCAATCATCGACTTTCCGAAGCCAGTGCCGATGAGAAAACTTCGCCAGTTCCTAGGACTGGTAAATTTCTAGCGGCGCTTCATTAGAAACTGTTCCACGCTGCTCGAACTTCTCAACAGGCTGCTTTGCACCAAACGCTCATCCACTTCTCTTGATTGGGACGCTGCATCTGGAAGTGCCTTTGGAGCCATCAAACGGGCTCTCGCCGACGCTGCACTGCTGCCTCATTCGAATCCCGGTTTTCCGCTGGCACTCGTGGAGGATGCGTCAAGTTCAGCAGTAGGAACTGTCCTTCAGCAGCGCGTTGTAGGCGTGTGCCAACGGCTAGCATTTTTCTCCAAGCACATGACTCCGGCTCAGATACTATATAGTGTTTTTGGACGTGAACTGCTATCCATGTACCTCGCTGTTCGTCACTTCAAACACCACTAAGAAGGACGCAAGTTCAGGATCTTCACCGATCACAAGCCGCTCACGTTCGCCTTAAACCGCCCTGACACCCTCTTACACTCCACGAGGGGTGCGTCAATTAGCATACCTCTCGGAGTTCACGTCCAACATTCAGCACGTCAGTGGCGCGGCCAATTTTCCACCGGACACATTGAATCACAGGATGATATAAATATCCTTTCAACGAGAACGCAGGAAGCATTTACCGACACGCTTGACGTCCACGAACTGGCTGCGACGCATGCCAACGACATCGAGCTCCCTCGTTAGCATGCAGCACCTACACCAATCAAGTTTGAAGACGTACCGTTTCGTGGTGTGAGCATTGGTGGCGACATGTCTACAGGTGTTCCCCGTCCCTTCCTTCCTGCCTCACATCGTCACCACCTGTTTGACGCCATCCACAACATGGCCCACCCCGCATTCGGGCATCTCAGAAACTGGTTGCGTCCCGCTACGTTTGGCCACGTATGAATGCTGACATTCGAGACTGAGTACGAGCCTGCACGCCGTGCCAGCGTTTAAAAGTCATACAACATTTTGTGCCTCCTGCCAAACCATTCATCAGGCGCGATGAACGATTTTCTGTCGTTACCATTGACGTCGTCGGCCCCCTGCCTCCTTGCCAAGGTTACCGGTACATCCTCACCTATGTTGACCGGTTTACCCATTGGCCCGAAGCCTGCCCTGTTGCTGACATCACGGCCTCCAAAGTAGCTTCAGCCTTCATTTCTACCTGGGTGTCGTGATACGGATGCCCTCCAACTGTCGTCACCAATCGCGGCCGACAGTTGGAGTCACCCCTGTTCAAAGAACTACTACACCTTATCGGCACGAGTCGCCTCCGAACAGCTGCGTACCACACGCATTCGAACGGCCTCGTCGACAGTTCCCATCTACACCCCAAGGCTTCACTCACTGCACACGGCTGCCCAACGGAGGGGATCCAACGACTACCTCTGACGCTCCTCGGAATCTGGTGTGCGTACAAAGTGGACCTTTCGTACACGTCTGCTGAGCTTGTGTATGGAACATCTTTGCGTTTTCCAGTGGACCTTTTCCACGAGTCTTCGCACCCTGCGTCTGCCAACGACTACATCGACCAACTACGGGAGGTGTTTCGGCAACTGCGCTCTCAGTCCACGCGCTTAGACAAGCACCACACGGCTTACACGCATCCAGACCTTAAAACAGCATGCATGTTTTTGCGCGCTATGGACCCGTCCGAGGACCACTGCGGCCTCATTACCTTTGTCCGCACCCTGGCGTTCCCCGACACACGTCGACATTCGTACTGGACATTAACAGCTCCCAAGACACCGTCCCAACTGAACGCCTGAAACCCGTGTACCTCGAGTCGCCCGAAGTCCCTTCGTTGGAACCTGCTTTCACCCTTCAACAACACCACCTCGACGTGTCGACTGGAAACCCGAATGACCTTTTTGCTCGTAACTGCCGCTTCTTTCTTTGGAAGGGGGGGGGGGGTTTGTAACTGGAGGGTTTGTAACTGGCTAGCGCCCGTGTTTGTCGCCTCTGTTCTTAGTCCCGTCCCTGCGCTGTTAAACTTCATGTCCTGTAGCAGCAGCTCGAGCTGCAATGCTGGATCGAGCGCCACCCCTGGTCGGCAGCCCGAGCGAAATGGCGTGACATGTGGCGCGGCCGCGTGAGTGCACGGTAACGGGGTCTCGCTGAGTGCCGACAAAATAGAATCTGTTTTGCATTGCCGACGATCGGTCGCCCTGAACGAAGCGTTCGAAGCTCCTTTCTTTCGCCTCGACATAGAGCCCTACAGTGTATTTTCAAAAGAGCGTGATCATCACACGTTTTCGTATACGTTTTCTTTTTTTTTCATTTGCACACCACTGCTGCCTTCATGTTTTTCAAACGAACACTTATACAGGCTTCATCAAACCCGTTTAACCATGCATTCGTGGTTCGTGATGTCACAAAGTGTAGTGCGAGAAAGTGGAGGGGGCTTAGACACCTGTTTTTACAATTTTGGCATTTTCGGTTTCAATGAGCAACTGCTGCTCCTGCGAGTGGTATATTTGCGTTTACAGCGCTGTAATCTACAGGTAAAGACCAACTTGATTTTACTTTTAAGCGTCCCTTAACTCAACAAGCGCTACCCGCTAGTCTGTCAACACCGCTGAGTAGAAAGCAATAATAGGCACGCTCCTCTACACTCCCAACAAGTCGACACGACACGAATGCACACTTGGCACATCTTGCAGTAGGCGATAATGACGCGCATGAGTCTAGCACTTGTTGGCGCATGTAGCAGAGTCTTCGTTGCTACGAAGTTTGTTGGTACACAGGAACCAGACAACACGCGAGGTAGTTGATCCTTTCTACATTGTTAGGAGGTAAATTTTTTCATTCCCCCTTGCACTGTGCGATAAAGTTGTAGCCTATCTAGAGAAGACTTGGATCGCTGTGTTGTCATTAGGGTACATTCCATTGCTTTGTACTTTCTATTGTCTAACCACGCGACCCCATCCGAATATCTCCGAATTTTCAATCCCTTCCGTTATGAGATCGCCGCCTGTCCTGCGGACCTTTCTTTTTGTTTCACGTCTAGTAACGCGCTGTTTTTACGAAATGAATATTAGTCAATTCACCCAACTTAACATCCTGATTCATGATAGATTCACCTTGGCGGTCAATTGGAATGGTTTTTCCCAAGCTATTTACATTACATTGACGGCTACAGAATTTGCCAGAAAAAGTTGTGCCGCATAGGGTATTTTGCCCACAGACGCTGACGG
Source organism: Haemaphysalis longicornis (assembly GCF_048455015.1). Classification (NCBI taxonomy): domain Eukaryota; kingdom Metazoa; phylum Arthropoda; class Arachnida; order Ixodida; family Ixodidae; genus Haemaphysalis; species Haemaphysalis longicornis. Next base: position 316,102,198 of record NW_027526203.1, read on the forward strand.
CACTAAAGATCTCGATGAAAGTGACACCAACAACTTCACTGCAAAAGTGACCGTGACCTTCAAAGGTGACACTGTGACGGATAGTTTAAACCTACCTGTCACACGATATTTTAGCAGGGGCTGTGCATGAGGCATCTTTTGAGACTGCAGTGTAACGGGCGTACGCTGCAAAATCAGGAATTCTGCACCGGGCAAGATAAAACCGATTCGCACTGAGCCCCTGTGTAGATCTGCCCGACACTTTAACAACTGCTTCACTGATTTCAGGCCGAGTTCGAAAGTACCCGGTATAATTTGTCCGGATGCTATTCTTGCTTACACTATTCGCCCCTCTAAGCACCCATAGCTTTTTTCTAAATCTTTTTATAGCCAAGCAGCTCTGCATTGATTCTGATACACCGATAATTAGGGACTTCAGTTACGCTTTCCAGAGGCATCAGCGACTTCACCTTAGCTTTCAGTTTCTGCCCACCAGGCCTAATAGCGGCAGAAGTGAAAAAAACAAAGCAGCAGCAAGGGTGACAAAGAAGGAAAGAGGGACAGTGACCTGAGCGCGCGTAATTCCTTTTGCTATCTACCCGCCCCTTCCGTTTCCCTTTTCCACGCACCCATGTATCGCCCCTATAGACGACACATAAATTGGACGGGCAAAGTTTTATCCGCTTTCCGGGCTGCGCGCTGCAGTGCGGGGGCGCAGTAGGCGCCTTCCTTTCCCACGGCATCCCTAATTATCGAGAGCGCAAACGACGCCCTTTCCCTGAATCCCCGCGTGCACCACGAGCAACGAAACGACCACTGGGTGGCCGTTAGGCGCCGCTTTCCGGGAGTTCGCCTTTGCGCGCCGCTCGCGGGCGCTACGCAGCAGCAGAAAGAGTTTCCGCGCCAGAGGTCGATTCTGCGAGAGCGCTGGAGCTTGATGATCTGCGGGCGGCGAAACCTGGAGCGCAGCTGGCACTGGGAACAACCGGGCCCGGATTCAGCAACCCCAAAAGCGCGCTTCCCCAAGAGCACATGGCAGCCGGGGAGAGAGGGGTCGTCAAGAGGACGGGGGCTCGGGGAGGGCAAGAAAAGAACCTGCGACAGAACATCGGCAAACGTTATCTCACCAAAACACGCTATCGTTCACAGCCACGCTATTGTGGAGCAGAAGAAAGTGCTAAAGGCGGAAAAAAAAGTCATAGCGGGCTCGTGCACACCCAAGACGTCGTTAAAAGGCCGGACAGAGGGGACACGCGTGTAGTAGTATAAAAATACGTTACTAGAGAGCGGTGTACTTTTCTCGAATCCTTTAACATTCAGTGCAAAGCATCCCTTTTGGCCCATTTTAACCTTGGCAGGGTCAAAAAGCAAAGAATAAAAACTGAGAAATCCTGGAAGTTTAGCTTTTGAAGGAAACAACAACAGACAGCAAACTTACCATGCTCATCGGTGCTCGCGGCCGGAGGCGTAGCTAACTTGTTTGCTGCGCTAATATCACCAAGCCCACGATGTACAACTTCGGCGCGGAGAAAACAACAACAAGATAGCGGTGCTGATATACAAAGAGAAAAGGGACCTTTTATAACGCACGGTCAACCAATTTATGAAGTTTCCTTTAGACACTGACATTTTTTATGGAATCTTACACACAAGACTCAAAGTGGAGCAAGTCCAGGACAGCAGAAATTTGGATTTTCTTATGCGTAGAAGGTTTCCTCTAGATGTAATTTTAATAATCATAACCACAATTATCAGCACCAGCTTCTTGATCTTTACGGGAGGACGTAGTCTTTCCACATTCCCTATCGTGACATCCTCATCAAGTCTGTTCCCCGAGCTCTCCGTCTCCCCTGACTTCTCACGCCGTCCCTCAGTTACCATTGCGTTACTCGGGTGGCCCACGTTTTATCCGTCCTCCTCCGCATCACATGTCCTGCCCGATTATGTTTGTTTATTGTTTGTTTATTTGACTGAAGATGTCTCCCGCACGAATTTTCCCCAAATCCATCACGTTCATTTTTATTCCCGAAGTGTTACATCCATTATCCTCATTTTCAAGACTAATTGGACAGATCTAACCTGTAATTGCGAAAGCAGTTCTTAGCATCGAAACATGGTTATTGGTGCAGTTGTTTCTGTATTTGTTGCCGGAGGGGAGGTTGGCGCAGGCTGTGATAAGCGGAGAAGAGAAAGGCTCCAATCGTGCTTCGTCGCTGAACACGCACGCACGCTTCACGTGTGGAACAGAAGAGCGGGAAGCACGATACTGCAAGTGCGTCGCTAGCCGGGGCGAGCCGTATTACGAAGACACGTAGTATGCAGCGAGATTCACTCTTGGTACATGTACGCTAAAATGGCTGCCACGACACCAGCGGGCACACGGCTTCGCTCGGAACAAGTAACACGGAGGCGTCATGCTGCTCAAACACCCGTTCAACGCTGCACTCGAATGAAAAGTTTTCACGTAGCAATCCGCCATTGTTTCCACAACAACGCGGAAGAAAGCGAGGCTCTGTGTTGCAACTGCACTGGTCGTTGGGATTCGCGTTGCTCATAACGGTTTCTCTAAAACATCTTTACAGTATTCACGCAAAAAATAACTACTTGGCGGCGATATTTTGAAAAAAGCTTGCCCCGGTAACGACATCCCACACCAGTTCCGAATGATAGCGGGGCCCCATCGGCTTCGCCATTACACCTCTCACTTGGTAACATGAGGAGCACTTATCTTTTCTTTGAAAGTGCTTAGCAAGACCCCAAGGTTTTTCCCCTGTGCCGGCAGCGGATATATACCCATTCGGGCCACGCCATTCGCTTTAGTACATAGTGGCTGTCACAAGCCGTGTGAATAACACTGCACCATCCCGATTGCGCGAGGCAACAATGTAAATGGAACCTTATCCCCAATTCACGAAGCTGAGCGCAGGTAAGATATTGTAAGAGCAGACTATTGTTGGTCGCCGCAGGTGGCTATCATCTCGAATTCCACGGGGAACCAACCGCTCTCGAGTGCAGGCCAGTCAGACTGCTCTTACAATATGTTCCGCGCGAGCAGCTTTGCAGATCTTGAGAAAGTGCGCTACCAGCTCCAGCAGGCGTCGTCAGGCAGCGCCCGCCGCCAATTAGATAAATCACAAGAGCAACGACGCGCCGCCCCTTCGCCCACTGGGAGAAGCCTGCATGCGTGCGCTACCCGACCTCGTTGGCTCTGGAAATTTTGGGGCGAGGAGTTCGCCCGCCCGAGCAGTGGAAGCTCTACACGGCAATGGTGAACCCGCTGACTTAAGGTGGCAGGGCGAGGAAACGAGAAGTTCCCAGAAGATGTGTGGTCTCATATCTAAAAAGGCTCACTCTGCGCCTTAGTCAATCTGGGTTTCGCTCTCCGAGAAGCTGAAATGCTGCTGAGCTGCGTTCCTAGGGGTCGCACATTACGGGATATAGTCGGCGCTCCCGAACATTTCGGTGTCTCTCCCGACGCGCGAACCCCGAAGGACAGGCTTCGTCGACGTTTGACGTGATCTATTTCCCTATATATACCAATTCTGCCTTTTATATTTCTGTGCGCTAGCGCTGTTGGCGCACCTTTCAATGCGTGATTTGTAAAAATTTAGTTTGTGTCTAGCATTTGCCCCGCGTTCCCCTCACGTGTCCCATCTTTTAGCGCTAGTAATATGCCGTTATTATCAGTAGCCAGAGCATGAAGGCCTGTGTTTAACCTCATTTACTCATATCACTGTTGGTATAACACGCTGCATGACCATATTCCCAGACCGGCAAAAAAAAATAAATAAAATGGAGCCGCGTACTTTTCAGTCACTTCTTTTTTTTTGTTTTTCCATTTCACCTCTAGCGAAACCAAGGCCCCTGATATAGGGCCGGCACGAGCAGCTGACCATACTTCTCCCCTATGATGATATTTTCTGCCGTTTGTTACATTGCAACAGTCGCATACTTCGAAACATGTCAAAACGCGGAAGTTCTTGCGAACGAGCACTGGAAGATCAATCACTGAGAGAAAACTAACCACATGACCAATAACAAAATTCTTTGCGCCGCAGTGCACGTCATCGGTAGTAGTTGGTTCTGCATAATTTTTCACAATGCGGTCGTTACCTTGTATTTTTATTGCTTTAGATACACCTACCCAAATTGCATGTAACAATGTAAGATAATTTAAGGCTCCTCCACTCGGCGAATGCTAAACTCACACAGGCGTCCTTTTACATAGTCACTCTCAAGTGCGAGCGCAGCCAATGAGGCGTCCATGTCGTCCTTCCCTTTTCCCGATTTTCTACCTCAACAATGTATAATGACATAACACAGCACGTGTTTTCTGCCTGGAAAATGACACTTCTAATTGTTGCTACAACAGAAGAGTGTTACTTGGGACAGTGATGAGTTTTGTGACCAACGCACGACACCTGCGGTGTTACCAACACTGTGGTACCATATTTTGCATATTTTTCTCTTTTTAACTTGCATTTGTCATTACGACATTACAATCCTACCCGTTCTAATTTTATTTCCATTACCACAAAAGCCGCAGGGCAGTGTCACATTCCTTAATGAAGCTGCGACCACTCCGTTGTGATTACTTCAGTTTTCCTTTTAGCCGTCAGAATGCTGTGCTTCTAGTTTTTTTAGTAGGAGGGATGGGCGATAGAATTTGTATACTTAACTTTGATTGTCCTGCTAGGCCCGGTATGCCCTATAGTATCATGAAATAAGTTGCGGAGAGCGGCTTCAATTCTGGACATGCGCTCTGTGGTACACGCGCAGTCGTGATGAGTTGTAATGACCATCAAACCACTGGTACGTACCATGCAGGCGTTAGGAATGAGTACAAGAATCAACATCGGGATGGAGCAGGTAGACGAGAGTGCGGCCGCGGCACCATAGCATGATTGCAGGCGGGTGAAATGGATCAAACAAAGTGGTCTGGGATTGCCGCAAGTCGCTGCGGCATTTGTTCAGACTTTTCTCCTAGATGTGCAAGTTTACGAACGCTTTTTTCTTCTGTACTTCGTTTGGTGATCATCGCCCTCCTACACTCAAATTATCACACGCTTTTGGAGGAGCAGCTTTGCTATTTAAGCTGATTTTTTTAACCATGGGACATTTTCATCCTGAGAACGAAACTGTAATCAAACAGTAACAGCTATCAAGGTGCTGGAAAGCACGATTTAAGAGATCCTGGCCGAGTTAAGGAAACTCAGTACTGTCGAACGAAGGTGGAAAGGAAGTGTTCCAAAGGCTCTGTAAGTAAAAACGGTACTGTAAGAGTAGCTGCCGCGCGGTACGTTCGAGAAAGCCGCGAGATACAATCAATGACATTGTTTAGAGTAATCGAAATCTTAATTGCCACGTCTGAAACGGGTGTAATATAACATGCAAGTATGGAAACATAACAAAAGTTCCACGTGGCTAAAAAACTATACGAAATTGCGACGAATGCGCTACATGAATAACATTACTTTTTTCCAGCACACATTAAAATATTGGTATACTTTAAACATGCATTCTAAAATTGCCTCTTTAGAAAATTAGAAAATTGCCTCATACTGATACCACTTTGAAGGCTAACTGTACTCAAGTAAGCTATATAACGATTAATACAGATAATAGGCATTCGAATCAGCAACTACTTTCCCGAACTATAGTTTGAGAAAGTAGCTGTTGGTTTGCCCGCCTCATAAGTATATATACTTATGACGCGGGCAAAATCAAACGAACTTCCCTGCTTCCTCCTTCCTCGAACTATACTTATGAGGCCGACAAAATCAAACGTAAATAAACAGGAATAAGGAATTCACAAAAGCCAACTTTTCGCGCTTGAAATTAAGTGCATGTGCACTTAATAGTAGTAGGAATGGTGGGGCAAACAACGATAGGTGTGAACAAACACGTAAGCGTGTACGCGTCCACACCGATACGGAACTACCGCCGGACGACGCTGCGAAACCCTCCCTACCGGCCGACATACGGACGACTCTGACCCGGCACCAGCTAATTCGCATAAACGACAGTGCTTCTTACGTCCCTCGGTATATCGACTCATGCCCAATGTTTCACGAAACGATTTCTATCAACCATAACCAAATGCGGCGCACGCCGTCTGATGATAACCCGAGCGATCGTCGAGCTCGCCGAGGTAACCCTGAGCGGCATCGCTGCGCCATCTGGGAAAACTGACGGTAAGAAATGTGGTGGTTGGGTTGGGGGAGAAGGGGCCTGAAACTCTCCGGCGGCGGTGCCGGCACCTTGTCAGGCCTGGCGGTAACCACATGTGCGTTAGCACGGCTTCCTCACATTTTGCTGGTTTCTCTCGAATGGCTGCGTTTGAAGACCACGTGGAGACAACCTACTGACTTTTCGTTTTAGGTACGTGCGTCTGACACATCAGTGCTGACATCACGAAACATGCGACACGCAGAAGAACGGACGTTTTGGCTTCAATTTTGGAATTCTTAGTGAATAAAGCGTCCTTTTTTTTTCGCACGAGCGCTGAGGGTACTCTAAAACACCAAATCTTTCGAATAAAACAAAGTTGTATGCTGTCTACAAGGACCCTTCTAAGATGCCGCTGCACTTTTCTCCCGTTTAAATATCCCCACCGAATACGGGTATTTTAAACCTTTTCTACGGGCATTTTCTCTCTACATTCTGCAACGTTAAGCTGATGCGTCAAACCCTTTGCAAGAGACTGAAATGTCACCACTATCTCACGTTTATTCCCCTAGTTCTTCATATATATTGTTTTCCTTACCAAACGTTACGTTTCGGTTTGGCTCAGTTGATGGTTCATTTTCAGTGAGCGTTAAGAAGATTATGAACTCCACTCTAAAACACATCACGGACTTCTGTATGCCCAAAGGGAAGAGCGATATCTCCTCGACCAAGCCAATCAGCCTAACCGGATGTCGAAACATATATCACCATCTGATAACAGAGGACAACGCCAACCTAACGTAAGAATAAAACTGTTGACACTTGATTAGACAAAAACCTTTAGGAGGTGCCTAATGTGGTGACTCTTTCTTCGGCTTAGAGATCTAACAGCCGTATACCCAAGGACGGGAAAGTTTCGAGTCATTCTTCGGGGACTTGAGTAACCAGGGACTTCTCGTGGATGTTAAAACGGGACGGTAAGTTTTGTCACATATATTGCACACTTTGAACGCATCATGTGACAGTACTGAGGCCTGGTTCCGGGGTTAAAATTTCTGTTTGGACACGATTGTCTCTGCCAAGATTGAACGAAATGCTCAATGTCGTACATCTGAAGTTGCTTCGGAGGTAACCAGTGCTATTTTGCCTGATCTTAGGCTATTTCTCTTCGGTATAACTTTTAACCAAAACGTTGATCTGCAAAGCAGGTAACTAGGTCCAAAGTGGAGTATTGTAAAAACCCGTGAAATAGGAAAAGAGAAAGTACGGAGAAAACTCATTGTAAATACACAACAATGAAGTATCGTTGCACTTTTCTCTTCCTCTTTTTATGAGGGTAGCGCAATTATCCTTCTATCAGTATTTCCTGCACATATCTGTAGTTTGTTCATCATCGCTTTAACGTCAAATATTCTGTGCTAATTAAATTTTTATCGCTATGCCTCACCATATTCTTGGTCTTCTCATTTTTCCCAGTAATTACGCTTTCGCCATGCGTGATAGCCTCATGCGCGCAGTTCATTTGTTTCTCTTTTAGCACAAAGTACTCCCCCACTCACTTTCAGCAGGGTTTTTGTTTGTACATTCAGCTTGTCCCTCTCACCGCCCCTGCCGGTTGATCTTGATCAGGTGGCTCAGTCGTTTGAGCTTCACTTGCCCAAAACAGAATGAAGCCTGAAAACAGCGAAACACCGTTTTTCTGATGAGTGCCTCATTCGGTTGTTCCGAAACACCTCATTGTACACAGTGCTACGGATGAGAGCGACGCATTCAGGTCTGGTTATTACAACCGCCTTCGGTTGCGTTTGCTTCTCAGCACTGCTTTTGTTCCGAAAGGCAGAAGTTCTCTGTACCGCCCCCTCATGTTCCCGGCTCCGTATTGTAGGCTGGTCGTTTGCAGGACATTTACGTCCGAAAAGGGATGGGCGGGAATAATTCACCGTAATGTATTACTAATAATATCCTGTTTTTAACTACACGGGCCTGAAAATTTCATAAGAAATAGTATGACTCGGGCTTAACAGGGGTACATGTGTACATGGGTACATACGTGTGCGTGTGCGCGCGTGCGTGTGCGTGTGCGTGTGCGTGTGCGTGGGTGCGTGCGTGTGTGCGCGTGCGCGTGTGCGTGTGCGTGCGTTTGCGTGTGTGTGTGTGTGTGTGTGTGTGTGTGCGTGTGCGTGTGCGTGTGCGTGTGTGTGTGTGTGTGTGTGTGTGTGTGTGTGTGTGAATTGTAAAAGGCACAACGATGACGATTTGCCTATGAATGTTGCACATTTTATTAGGCTACATGCCACCGATATCTCTTCGTCTGAAACGCGAGGCACGATGTCCTACATAGATAGCTATGGTGCCATATGGTGTAGTTAATGTAAGGTCCTAGGGCCTCCCCATTTTGATGCAAGGCTGCTTCAATTGCCCCTAAAAAAATTTCCTGCAAAGTACTGAGCGCACGATAGTGAAGCCGGCTTTTAAGGAGCTCTATAGAGATACACGTGGCCTTGTCGAGGTATTTAATGAAAGACCCCAGGACCTTCATGTTTTGATATTCGGTCGGGGCACCGTCAAGTTGTTCAAACAACGTTTTGTCTCGCCTCCTTCCGCGAAAAGAAAATAAAGATGGATGATGATGAGGATGATGGTAGAAGACTACTTATATTGCCAATCAAAAAATGTCCCCTCACCATTGCACATGTACAGCAATGAACACGAGTCTCAAAAAGATTGGTGTTTAGCAGTCAAGCCGACTTTACAGTGACTTGGCCTTTGTACCATCACCTTGCCCACATTAAGTTCGCGTATTGCAGTGAAGTCTCACGAGAGTAAATGAGCCACGTAAGAAAGCATAGGAAACCTCTGCTAAATGCCAGCAGGTGCGGCCAGAGTGCTTCCACACTAACAGAAAATTCCTGATAAGAGTTTCTTTGCGATTTTTTGTTCTGTTTGGCGCCACTCGAGACAGCACAAGGTGGAATTTTTTGTTTACTGTGGTGTTTTTGGTATGCCGTGTTCTCACTTTGAAGCGCGGGTTTTTTTTTATGTTGGTTTGTGACTGTGTGTTTGGCGACGCTGAGACAGCACACACAGCACACCCTTTTTTTACACCCTGAGTTTCTAATTTGCTTCTATCTCGCCTCCCTTCGGCACAATTTTACACAAGGGCTTTTACTTATTTTGGAAACCCAATCCGACATAAATTTATGGTAAAGTATACTGTAATTTCCGTTGCTAAACATTTTTTTATCTGAAATCTGCCCGAGTAGACTTAGGAGTTGGGAAGAGGGGGGGGGGGGGGGGGGTAGGGGGGCGGTATTGGCCGTGTCGGCAGTAGCAGTAGTTGTGTGTAAGCGGTTTGCGTATTTATGCCTCATCTTCACGGGCTATGGTGTAAAGAGCGTAGACAGCGTCAGTGGTTTGTCGGACCACGAAGAGCGTCAATCAAAATTTGATCTGAACACCCCAAAAATCCGGGTACCTAGCCCAAAAATGATAAGCATTAATAACGCCGTAACTAAGATAAATCTCTTTTGTGGAGCGAGTAAACGAAAAAAAGAAGGAAAGTGACGCTGCCAGCTAGTAGCTTGTGCCTGTGAACGGCGCACTGGTGCTTCGCACTCCACCAAGTGGCTCCGTTGAAGAAGCACCGTCGAGATGGGCAGCCGTTGGGCCTCATCTCGGCATCCCCCGCCACCGTCGTTCCCGTCTGCCTCGCGGCACTTTAATAAAAACACGCGCCCGGAGCGGCAGCACGCCTCAAAAATTCATTATGACTGACAGCATGGTGAATATGCACGACCGAAGAACGGCGAATGCGGCGACGAGAGCTCTGCGGCGCTCGTAAAGGGCGCTCAGGACGAGCCCAAGCCGCGGCCGCTCTATGGGCGCACAGCGACTGCATCCGGAAGCAAGAAACCCCAACAAGACGAGGCACGAGCAGCCGACATCCGGCTCAATAATGCAAAAACCCATTAACCGTCCGGGACCAACTTCGGTGGCTGAGACCGGATTAAACTCGACTTAAGGACGACCTGGCCGCTGTTCTCCCCTCTGTGGGCCGAGTGATGTCAGTACCGATGCGGGGCGCGTTTACCATTGCATCCGGCCTCGAGGAATGCCGAGACGCGACTCCCCAGCCACGGCGGCCATCCATCCATCCAGGCCGACTCGGTGCATAGGGACCCCACTCGGCAGCCAGCCGAGGAATCCCGGCACGATCGATGCTCTGCACCCCCGATGACGTCTACAGGGCTCGTGCGCACTGGCACCTCGCGTAATTTTTTCCCGTACTTTTCAGAGCCCCATTCATGATAGACCCCCGAGTCAGCAGCGAAGAGCAATAACAACTAAAACAAATGACGCACATAATCTGCTCGAACGATTGTCCTGATGTGCTTACGCCGCAACATGCATTGCCGTGGCGTCCAAGGTGACGTAAAATAAAGAACTCAATGCCTTCCTTCAAGATGTACGGCAAGCTTTCGAATAAAGAATAGGTGGGCGCTTTTTTTTTCGCTAATAAGTTTTTTTTCGCTAATAAATTTTTTTCGCTAATAAAACCATAAGGACCTTGAGGAGGATCAACTGGAGTTCTCGTTGAGCTTTTTCCTGCCAAACATAGATTAGTTCTCGTGCCCATAGTTAGAAGGGCGCCCAGGAGGACATTTGCCTTCCTTAGCGTCCTTGAGTGCTAGCTTTCATATGTGTGTTCATTCAACGAGCTCCCCATTCCCAGTTCTTATTCGCCACGCGCGTACCGAGGGCCTCGATTCTGGCCGGCTTGGTAATATAGATAGCATATGATAGCTCCAGACACGTCGTGCATGATGGAGCTTCGGCACGGGTGTTAATAATAAGGTTCTTTGCACCCTGAGTTGTTGGATCGGCGCTGGCTGCACTGCTTTCTCATTCTCTCTCTCTCTCTCTCTTTATATATATATATATATATATATATATATATATATATATATATATATATATATATATATATATATATATATATATATATATATATATATATATATATATATATATATATATATATATATGTATATATATGTATATATAGATATAGCGAATCAGAAATGCGAAATGAGGGGCTGGGTAAATTCAGACAAAATAAGGGTTGGCAGTCAAGCAAAGGGGGGGGGATGCGGTAGGTCATAGAAACAGATGAATTTTTTGAGTCAGAAATAAAGTGGTGAAAAAATGCCCACCGGGTGGGATCCGAACCCAAGACCTCCAGAATACCAGTCTGGCCAAGGAAAGCAAAGGGGACGATGCCGTAGGTCATTGAAACATATAAAGAATTTTTGGAAGAAAGAAAGAAAGTGGAGAAAAAATGCCTGCCGGGTGAGATCCGAACCCACAACCTCCAGAATACGCGTCTGGTGCAGTGACCACTACGCTACCGGCGGGGCTGTTTTTCTCTTTCACTTTCTTTCTCCCAAAAATTCTTTATCTGTTTCAATGACCTACGGAGTCCTCCCCTTTGCTTTCCTTGGCTATCTTGACTGCCAATCTTTATTTCTGTATTATTTCAACGAGCCCCTCATTTCGCATTCTGATTCGCTACATGCATAGCGAGGGTCTCTTTCTTGGCAGTCTTGGTGCCATAGGTAGCTTAAGAGGGTTCAACGCCGGTCGACCACTTTCGACATGTCGTAGACGCTCGAGTCACGACCTGGGGGTAAAAAAGAAGGTCCCCTTCACTACGAGTAGTCCGAGTGGCGCTGGCTACCAACCTTAAGCGCAGACAACAAATCCCTTAACATAAATACCCGTAAAAGTGTAGGGGAAACACAGCCCTGCCGGTAGCGTAGTGGTCATCGCACCAGACGCGTATTCTAGAGGTCGTGGGTTCGGATCCCACCCGGCGGGCATTTTTTCTCCACTTTCTTTCTTCCAAAAACACTTGATCTGTTTCAATGACCTACGGCATCCTCCCTTTTGCTTTCCTTGGCTATCTTGACTGCCAATCTTTATTTCTGTATTATTTCAACGAGTCCCTCATTTCTCCTCCCCATTATATATATATATATATATATATATATATATATATATATATATATATATATATATATATATATATATATATATATATATATATATATATATATATATATATATATATATATATATATATATATATATATATGGCTGGTAATGTTTGGATATTTGGGAGAAGCTAACAGGCTCATGATACATACATACATACAACACAGACACAGAAGAAAAGTCAGCCAGCAGTCTTGCACGCGAAAGAAAGCATCGGGGAATACGGTAAGTAGTGCATGGTAAATCTGTTTTCTCACAATGCATTGCCGATGACGTTTGTTGATGACGATGGCGCTGCTGACAATCGCTTGTTGAAGTGTGGGATACAAGGGGGGCGGTGATCTTGCAGCGGGGGCACACGATAGAAGGGATAGTTGACATCTTGAATGCGGGGCATCAGGGAAGACTGTCGTGCCAGAGCGCCCAGCCCAAATTCGCCGCACCGGAAGACGCGCCGACAGCGGGGCCGTTTCGCGCCTCGCCCAAACTGCGCCGCATACGTGCCCCAACTTGAAGGCGCCGCAGAATCGCCTCTTCTTCCCCCTTCTCAATGGATGGGACGATTCATGCCTCGGGCGAATGCCCCGCGGCTGACACGCAGCTACGTGCCTGGAGACGGCGCCGCTAAGTCGTCTTCCCTTTCCCGTCGCGATGGGTTTGGCTGACGCAAACGCTTCGCCTCCATTCGTCGAATTCAAACTTCGGCCAGCTAGGGTCCTGATTGGAGCAATTCAAACCACTTGCGGCTTGAATTGTGCCATACATACATACATACATTCACACACACACACACACACACACACACACACACACACACACACACACACACACACACACACACACACACACACACACACACACACACACACACATATATATATATATATATATATATATATATATATATATATATATATATATACGTACATATACATACAGAGGTCGGCGAACTCACTCATGAGTCCACTCATTCAGACTCATTTGGACTCAAACTCACGTGAGTTTGAGTTTGAGTGAGCGCGAGGCTAGTGTGGCATGGTGAGTTTGAGCTTGAGTGAGTTTGTGCCGAGTGAGCCCGACTGAGTTTGAGTACGCCTGAGACCTAGGGAATTCTGAGTCTATTTTGAGTTCTGAGTACATTTTGAGTTTGAGCCCATTTTGAGTTCTGAGTACATTTTGAGTTTGAATCCATTTTGAGTTCTGAGTACATTTTGAGTTTGAGTACATTTTGAGTTTGAGTACATTTTGAGTTCTGAGTACATTTTGACTTTGAGTACATTTTGACTTTGAGTACATATTGAGTTTTGAGTACATTTTGAGTTCTGAGTACATATGAGTTTTCAGTCCATTTTGAGTTTGAGTACATATGAGCAGCCTAGCAGGCAGCTATGGTTGGCTGTTAAGTTTCATGCGTCGCTGTGGGCTCGGAATTCAAGTTACCTGCGCGTACGGCACCATTCGCGATCCGCGTGATCGGTTGGGAGGGATTTGGTTTCTGATTTTTTTTTACTTGTTGAATTTTCATGACCCTAAGCACTTGCTGTATACCAAGTTTTCGCGGCTGGCGCGTGAGTGATAATTGACTGGTGAGGTCATAAAAAAGGGTTGTCTTAACTTTTCCTCCTGATGGATCCACTAAGAGGGTGGGAAAGGGTGGTGGGAAAGCACACTGCGGCGCTTGCTTGCTTGTTGTTCGCCTGCTACTGTTAACGGCTTGATATACTAGGGGTCAAAAAGGAAGAGGTGAGAGCCGGGGGGAAAAGGGGGCGGGGGCTGTCCCTTCTGCTGTTTCAAATGTATTAGCTGAATTGACTGGGCAACGCCCCTTTAGACAGAGTAATGACCGTATTAGATTGGGTGAAATGTCAAACTGATGACGCTAAGCCGTGTAAGGTATCGAATAAAAGGTCCGGATTAACGGAATCACGCGGGGTAAATAAAAAAAATTACTCCCACCTCCCCTCGCGGGAACCCCTGTGTAGATGCGAGGCATAGGGGCTTCCGTTGTTGTTTCCGTTAGGTTGATTCTCCCATCGCGTGAAACGTGCCGTGAAGCCCCTGCCGCGGCTATGACGCAACGTGGCGCGGCTATGACGCAACACAATCCAACACAATCCACTTTATTCCACTTTAATCCAATCCAATCCAAATCCAATCCAATCCAATCAATGCCAAGCCAAGCCAAGCCAATCCAATCGAATCCAATCCAATGACCTTCGCGAGAGTGTGTTCGCTATCGGAGAGGAGAAGGGGTGAGCAGCGGAGAGCGCAGCTCGCGCGGCGAGGAGAATGGGGGAGGGGTGTGGACGGACAACAACAACGCCGTATGGAGTGATAAGGCGAGTGAATGAGATGCAGTCGCATCTAAAAATGCTTCCTGATTGTAGTCATCAGGCAGTCATAATGAGTGATAGATTGGGTTAAAATTCAAAATGACGCTGCTAGGGCATCTGGAGAATCAAATTCAAGGTCTCGATGTGGGGAATCATTCGGGACAAAATGAGTTATGGTTATATAATGACGTAGTCATGTCATGGTTAGTCATAGATTCGGTTAAAATTTAAGTTCATTGCGCTAGGGCGTGTGGCATATCAAATCAAAGGTTTCGATGAGGGTAATCACGTGCTTCCTGATTATTATCATGGGATACTCAAGGTGGGTCATAAATTAGGTTAAAATTCCCAATGACACCACTGGGTGTGCGGAGCATCAAATTGAAGGTTCCGATGAGGGAAATCACGTGGGACAAAAATGCGGTATGGCTATATCATGATATAGTCATGGTTAGTCATTGATTGGTTTAACATTCAAATTGATTCCGCTAGGATGTGATGGGTATCAAATTAATGGTCTTGATGAGCGGAATCACGTGGGAGAAATACAAAAAGAGTCGATGAGATCCAAGCCACTTTTCAGGTACTCTGCACATGGCCCGGAGAGCCAGACGAACACCACAGGTTGATGTCGTCGGCGTAAAGGATGTGATGAAGATCAGGGATTTCAGCTAGTTGGAAAGCGAGGGTAGCCATAACAATATTGAAAAGGGTGGGGGAAAGAACAGCACCCTGAGGAGTGCCTCGAGTGATGTGGTGGGGGTCGGGCCGATGGGAGTCGACTTGAAAGCGAGCCACTCGGTGAGAGAGGAAGGAGCGGAGATAGGAGTACATGCGGGAGCCGCAGGACATTGGACAAGCTGTGCCAAGATATTGTCACGAATCCACAGACGACGCAGTTGTCTTCGAGGAAAACACGTTTATTGGAGCGAACTTGTGCTCCCCTAACAACTCAAAGAATACAGAGGCGGTGAAGCAGCAGTCAACAAAGTGACGTACGCATGCGAGCTACGGCTAGCCGAATAACCCGGCTTCTGCTCTGCAGGCTTTTTATCTTTCGGCGCGCGTGGTTCTCGAACCGTCGATTCACATCTAGAACATTGTAAATCCAAGAAGATTATTCTGGGCTGTTCACGTTAGATCGGAATGCTCTCCCTATCAGAACAGATAACACATGCGGCACAGAGAGAAAGAGTGTAATACGCGCTTCCCTTGGCACAGAGATAACACAGACCGGCGCAGCCGGGCGGTAAAAGCAAAAGAACACAGTAACAGCGGATCGACACAAGCATACAATACACTAAAAAAAAAACATCCCCCTCGCGAGGGGCACGGTCAAATGCAGAGCATTTTCGGGGGGCGCACGACGTTAAGTAGGTTGGGTTACGTTAATGTTGTTGCAGTTGTTGCTGTTGGTTGTTATTGTTGTTGTTGTTATAATGGTTGAAGGTCTTGATTCCATCCCGTACAACGCTGACTCCGACGACAGCACCTGAAGAGAGCGCAGGCGATGACTGGATTGGAGCCCCGCACATACCCGATTTTATCTGGTTCGAAAGAAATTGACAGCGAGAGCGAACGCCGAGAACCACCCCATCACGGCACGAGCGCGCCACGACCACGTCACGACTACGTCACGATCACGCCACAACTGTTGTTGCTCCCGCGCCAAACTACGACGCATGCGCGCCCCACCTGTTGCTGAACGCGATCCGAGCACGCAGAGAACACGCGAGGAGCTGCGGAGAGCAGGCGAGGAGGAGTGGGGGAGAGGGCGCGCCTGGAACGGCTGTTGCGGACGCCGAGGCACGCCAACGCCGGGTGACATCGTGAGTTAAAGAAATGCTCTGCATTTAAAATGCTTCCTGGTTATAACCATGAGATAGTCATGGCGAGTCTTACATTGGGTAAAATTCGAAGTGACCCCTAGGGCGTGTAGGGTATCAAATTTACGGTCTTCACGAGGGGAATCACGTGGTACAAATAAAAAAAGGCTTCGTGGTTCTAATCATGAGATAGTCATTATGAGTCATTGATTGGGTTAAATTCCAGGTGAGGTCGCTAAAGCATGTGGGGTGTCAAATTGAAGGTTTCAGTTAGGGGAATCACGTCGGACATTTAAATAATGCGGCCTGGTTACAGTCATGAGAGTCATGGTTAGTTTGACAGATATGAATTCCATATGATCCTGCTAGGGTGTGTGGGGTATCAAATTAAAGGTCTCGTCGAGGGGGATCACGTGGGACAAATATAAAAATGCTTTCTGATTATAGTTATGAGAATATAGCAAATGGTATCTTTCTTTGATTGCTGGGTAGGGTTTAACCAAAATTTCCTGCCAACCCGTAAGGCATTTGTGCTATATACATGCGAGGGCTTGTCCAGAGATGTCCATCAACGCGGTATATAGTAATAAAAATATTGGCGTCTAATTACTGAATCATCGAGGCAGGATGGCATGGGGTAAGAACAAAAGCCATGCCAAGCTCTCGAACTTAATTCACCAGACTCAGACTCTGCTAATAGCTGCCATTCAAACGTTACTTCCTCCATTTCCCCGTTTCCCAACAAACAAGCAAATCCTTCGACACATATGGTGTTGTGGAAATTGTGGACGACCATAGGTAACAGGGCGCATCAGAGCTCATCAGAAAGGCGAATTTCACATTTGTTTATGAATAAGCCTTGCGGCCGCGTTTCGGGTCCGTAATTTTCTTCCCACAGTGTACCAACGTGCACTCGAATCCAGAATTGGCCAATTACATGTGAGACATTAACTCCTTGCTAGAGTGTAGGAGATTGAGAGGCAACACAGCCACCAAGACACAAACAGACATTGTGACAGAAGGAAAACACTTCAGAAAAATAAGCAAGCGCAGTTTGTGTGTGCATTCGAACTGATTTTATTACAATGAGAAATATGCGCAAGATATCAAAACTAGCACATGATGACAATGTAAAGGGAAAAAAAGGAAAAGAATTAACTCGGGCTCTGCAGTTCTCCAACGACTACATCTCAAACAGAATGAAAAAACAGATGACTGACGCAACACACACGCACACACACACACGAACACACACACACACACGCACACGCACACGCACACGCACACGCACACGCACACACGCACACACGCGCACGCAAGTACGCACGCAAGTACGCACGCACGCACACACACACGCGCGCGCACGCACGCACACACGCGCAAACACACGCGCACTCGCACTCGTACACGCACACGCGTGCATGCTGGAAATTAACAGCTGGGTACGGTGGCGGTAATTGCTTACAACGATAGCGTGGTGCTGAGCCGAGCTACGAGAGCTCATCCCACCTAGCAAATGGTAATAAAAACTAATACAAGTGCCTCAGCAAACAACGAGACACTTTTTTGTTTGTCCCACGTGATTTCCCTCCTAGAGACCCTCAATTTGATACCCCACAATCTTTAGCGCCACGTATCTCTGAATTTTAACCCAATCTGAGACTATCCATGACTCCTGTGTTACACGGTTCGCCATTTTCGATATTTTTTCTCATTATTTTTTTAGTTTTTTTAACATTTAGTTTGATCAATCGTCTACATTTACGCTTGTATCATTATTACAGGTTGAACTTCGGTGATATCTGCATTTTTGTTAAATGCAAGGCGTTACACGATCCTGGTGGGGGTAGGGAGAGGGGTACTCAGCAAAGATTGCTACGCATTAAAAAAGCAAAGGCATATCCATGAACGCCTCGCGCTTCAGAGATTCGCGGGGACAGTTCGCTTTGACGCAAGGTGTTTTTTCAGGATGCAGAGCAAGAATGCACGGAACCGTAACCCTAAACAGGTTCGACATAAATGAACGGAGCAGTGAGCGCACATCCCCTCGCCCAATTTTGCTTGTTTCGACCCAGACACCCAGCACAACATCGAGTCTGGACCACCTCTATCATAAACACGAACACGGAGCCTACATCAAGAGTTTGGTATCCAATATATACGTACGATTGCTTGCAACCAGCGCTAGTCATCATGGGCAACAGTTATACCTATATTAAATCTGCAACGAAAATTGTTTCCGACCTCACAGGAGCTACGATGTCATGTCGTGCCGAATGCAAGAGTTTGAGCTCACGAATTTGCACCCGTAATATTTTTACCACGCGTGAATTTGACAACACTGAATGCTAATGAAATCAGAGTCCACACTAAATTCCTAGCACGAGAGAGTTGTGAGGCCATTTGGGTTCTGAATTCTTTTTGAGTTCTCAGCCCATTTTGAGTTTTGAGTTCATTTTGAGTTTTGAGTACATTTTGAGTTTTGAGTCCATTTTGAGTTCTCAGTGCATTTTGAGTTTGAGTCCATTTTGAGTTCTGAGTACATTTTGAGTTTGAGTCCATTTTGAGTTCTGAGTACATTTTGTTTTCTGAGTACATTTTGAGTTCTGAGTATATTTTGAGTTCTCAGTATATTTTGAGTTTGAGTCCATTTTGAGTTCTGAGTACATTTTGAGCTTGAGTCCATTTTGAGTTATGAGACATTTTGAGTTTGAGTACATTTTGGGTTTGAGTAAATATTCAGTTTTGAGTACATTTTGAGTTCTGAGTACATACGAGTTTTGAGTCCATTTTGAATTTGAGTACATTTTGAGTTTTGAGTCCGAGTGAGTTCTGAGTTTTGCGCTCAATGTGAGTTTGAGTGAGCCGCGCCAACTTTGCCGAGGTGTGTAAATATATATATATATATATATATATATATATATATATATATATATATATATATATATATATATATATATATATATATATATATATATATATATATATATATATATATATACATACAAACGGGCTTGTGGTGATGATGATGATGATTATATATTTACATATACACTACTAATCACAATCACACATAGGAAGAGGATTGACCGCCGTCCAGCTGTGTGCGTGCAGTCTGCATGGCCCTGTCCTCTCATTGGTCCCTGCACTTAATACGCCGTCGCAGGCGAAATGGCGCGGTTGATGGTGGTGCACCTGACTGGCGACGCCTCACAGAAATGGTCAAAGACTCAGGCTGCTTCTCGGCGATTGCTCAACAGGGCTCAAACGAACTATAGTCTGCCTACCCCGATGACTCTAACCTACGCGAACCATTAACGCGTGATTGCAAGGCTGCCTCCACCGCGGTGAGCATTGCGTGTTTATATGAGAGTGGCGGAATCTAGAAGTAGCGCGCATAAACACAGCGCAGCTATGAGTGAGTCGCCCTCATTAAGCGATTCGCGAGTCGTTCGCAGGTTAGCAATGTCTCTGGAGTCGGTAAACTTGTGCGTCCTGCGTAAGCGGGGTGATGCGTGATAAGGGACATTTCTCACGCTGAAGACAAATGACCTGCTTGCCCGCTCTATTAGAGGTGTGAAAGCGAACAAATATTTGACCACACTGGTCGGCATCGCACATGGAGTAACGTGGCACGGCTGAGGTTGCGTCACCAAAAGCGGCATGTACGATTCCGACTGCAGGCAGCAGTGAGTTACCGGTTCGTCGTCACGTATGCCGACATATTCCACGCTAACTCAAAACAATCTCCAGGCTCATATCCACCCAGAGAGTGAAAAAACGAGTTAGCCAAACCACTGGCGTGTCGCAACTGGCGAGAAGCCGGACGTCGGGATGTGACGACTGGGGAAGTTCGGCGCTGTACAATCAAGCCCGGCAGTGAGAGAACACTAAGGCGATAAAACGAGGAGGGCGCTGCTAGTAAAAGGTTGCACGCACTCTACTCTCACAGTTGTCACCAACCATGCAAACACCAACAGGCCGGTGCAGTTGTGGGACCGCATTCCAAATGAAGATTTCCGCGCAAACTACATTTACCACATGTTCGCATAATATGAAGCCGTGAAGGCCGACGCCCGGTTCGAAGTCAGTCCAAGGTAAACATGCCATTTTGTATTCGGAACAAATCTTGAAGAACCTCAGTAGATTTTCTGGTGTCGATTTCTTGGTGGTCGTAGTACTGGTGCGATCGCTTTATTTGACGTCGCATCTTTGACGCCAATTTCAGCTCACGATGAACCGGACAATTGCAAATAAGACGTAAATAAATAAAAGTTGAGCAACCAGGATGTCCATGAACGGAAGATGCATACAAGGTACCAAAGTAGCCAAATGCTACTGGCATCGGTGCGAAGTTCTTGCATGTCCCAACTTTTTAAAGTAAAGAAAAGCTTTGGCCCATTTGAGGCAGAACACCGGTGCCTAAAGGATGATTACGGTGGTGTAATCGTTAGAAATACACGTTACTTTTGAGAGATCATCATTATTAAAGACGTCTACTACCTGCACACCCTTATTCTACCTCGGCTTTCCCGAATGCGCGGCATGCACTCGAATCAAGCTGGTAACACGCAAGGTTTAAAACGAGCAGATCAACGCCTTCAATGCATAGGGAGACACTTTCTTAAGGCAGACAATGGAAGGCGCAGAAAACAAAACATGAATGCAAGGACCAAAATAATAAATGTGCACGACCCGAGCATGGTATTGTTCCAGACAGACGCCTACTAAACAATGGCGCTGCAATATAGTCATGGGCCCTAGAGAAATTAAAATGTTGAAGCATGTCTACGTTTGCGGAGAAAAGCATAAACTCTCGTTCTAATGTGGCTTCTATAAAACACTGCATAACGGCTTGTCGCCGCAAGCATGTGATATTTCGTTCAGCTTGCTTCATTACAAATGCATTTAGTAGTTGTTTGCGATCCTTTTGCTTCGGTAGTGACTACGGACACACGTTGGACATGCTTACAGTTTTGAGAAGCTGTCTGATATATACTACTGCTATGCCTACCTCTTACGCACACTCTGTTTATAACGAGAGCAAGTAACTACCTTCTTTGCGTTATCCGCCTTCTTGGAGGGACCGCTTTCTGATTTTTTTTTCATTTCAGGCTTACAAACAGATTTCACAAGTCGGCGAAAAGTCCCTTTTGTGCGCTTGTTTACAGCGTTCTTTTGTCTAACGAAAC
Source organism: Haemaphysalis longicornis (assembly GCF_048455015.1). Taxonomy (NCBI): domain Eukaryota; kingdom Metazoa; phylum Arthropoda; class Arachnida; order Ixodida; family Ixodidae; genus Haemaphysalis; species Haemaphysalis longicornis. The sequence goes on from NW_027526203.1 coordinate 316,123,750, forward strand.
CTGCACCCAAACTCGTTGCCAGTTACTCAGTCGCTGATTTGAACGTTGTGCTGGTTTGTAGGGGGCAAAACAAATGATACACCCCCAACGGTTTCTCTCTCCACACACCCTCTCTCAAGCATAACGTTCTCAGATCCCTTATCCGCGATCGTGTAACGTTGAGGCAACTACAGATGAGCATTTACACACAGGCGCACAGATCGAACCAAGAATGCAACCATCAGAATACATAACAGAATAAGCGCAAATTTTTCTGAATGTGGAAATAACGTACATTTTGTGTGGGTCAATATAGTTACAACATACAATCGATCGCTGCAGCTAGCATACCGTCCGAAAAAAGCAAGTGTATACCCACACATCCGGCCGTGATGCGCGCACGTCGGCCCAACGTGATCATTACTCCCCATTCTGCTCCGTGATACATGTCAAGCGGATCGCCTAAGCGGAAAGAGACCACTGTATACACTGCGTACCATAGCCGAGATTTCCCACCGTCCTGATTACATCCGACAACAGTGACATGCACTCAGATGGATTTTTTAAAGGCGAAAGCGTTATATTCCACATGAGTCGAAAAATACGGCGCTGACCGTCCACAGCGGGTGATGCCTAAAAGTCTCGCGGAGCACAGGGTGTTACAGCAGGTGAGGACAACACGTGTGCCCCAGACTTTCGATGTCAACTAGTGCCCATAGCTCGATGTACAATGAGTACTTTTCCCGATAGCACCGGTTGACGACGTTAGACCTCAAAGCGTGGCGATAGGCGTAACGTCCTCCGTTAAGGCTTAACATAAGGTAACCTTGAAGTGTTGCCTTAAGACGTTTCCTGCAACGTCATACTCGCCGTACGACGACGTGCGGTTGCCGACAGACGGCGAGAGACGTCGCAGTGACCTTAGGACTAGCGACAGGCTTTCGCACTACCCCGCAGCCCACTCATATGCCAGCATCAGCCTTGGAGCTGGTGATTTGTAAACAGAAAAATAAGGGTGGCTTCACCAACGAGGCATCACGAAACAGGTTTCGCAACCTTCCAGAGAAACCGGCAGAGGTAGGCTAATTGTGTTTTCGCACGAAAAAAAAAAAAAAAAAGAAAAGCTGCCGCATCGCCTTGCGTGGGTGTACTTTCGCTCGCACCAAATAAGTGCTGTTCCCTGTTCCCCCCCCCCCCCCCCCGCTTCATTTTTATGTGCCTCAACGAATACCGTGTTAAAGTTAAAGCAGATTACGGGGCTTAAAACATTTGTAGTCCAACCTGCTTCCTAAAACCTTACCTTACGTAATCAGCCTTGAGGGCATGCACGTATGGCTCTGTGCAGTCCTGCTAAATTTATAATGATCGCATTCTTGCCTTCTCACCGCGCGCTTTTTGCATAACTTGGCACAACGCAAGCCGCCCCTTCTCCATTGGATTCGAACTAAAGGGATACACTACGTGAGGTTACACGGAGTTAACAATAGAGCGTTCCTCACGCGGAACGATGTGTGAGGCCTGCTAGTTGTCCAATACACTAAAATAGGCACTTGAAAAAGCTTGCCGCTACCAGCGACCAGAGAGTTTCTCAATATTACTTACAGTGGAAACTGTCGCTGCAGTCGCATGCCACCACGGGAATTCTGGGTTCCGCGGGAATCGGATTGGCAGCAAGTCGCTAGTGCAAAGTGCTATGGATTAGACTTGTCGACTCTGAAGTGTTTGTTAGTTCTGTTTTCGGCATGCTTTTCCGTTTTCGACATTTCACTTCCTGGCATTCAACGGCTATCACAGATATGTCTAAAAAACAGCGTGATTAGCACTGTACGCACGTACGAGCTTTAGCGGGGGGTTTCTTAAGATGAAGGGGAGGCCACATGCAGCGATGGCGACAAGCGACGCGAAAAACGTAACTCAATAGGTACAACAAATAGCTAGATAATATGGGCGATAGCGACAAGCAAAAAAATTAATACAGTGCCGCCAATATGCTCCGTCGTCGTCGCTCGTCGCTGCCGCTCACTCATACGCTGCTTCTGGAAAGGCAAAAAGCGAGCGATGGCGACGGCCCCGGCCTGTGTACAAATTTTTTCGCTCATCGCGGTCGCCCCCATTACCCATTTGCTGTACACATTGAGTTACGATTTTCGCGTCGCTCATCGCCGTCGCTGCGTGTACTTACGTCTTGAAGCATGCATTGCCTTAGACAGGCTCAATGAGGCAACATACATGGCGATTCGACAAGCCGGTATTTATTTGCCATTTAAAGCATTCATGCAATTTCATAGTGCATTGCGCGCGTGCTTGAAGACTTACGGGCGGTAATAGGCTTCGCCTCTAGCTTTACTTATACCTACTTGGACAAAACAAATCAATACAACGCGACGACATCTCTGTTGCATCTCTAGCTGTTGATCTGCTTCGCATGCGAAAGCGCGTAGCAGACGATTATAATGCACTATTGAGAGGAAGCAAGAACACGATTTAAGACAATCTAAATAATTTATTTTCTGCTAAATATTACAAAAAACGTAGAAAACACCATCTAGTTTGTAGTATGTAATATTTTTTAAATATATCCGGGACGGCCCGCTGTATATGGCGGCGTGAGCAAACTGCAGGACTCCTGCTTATGTTTTCTTTCGAACCTCCAAGTTTATTTCTCAGCTTTACCACTCTAACACGGTATTGTTATTCGAGGTCAAATTTATTAACAGTGGCACTTCTGGCAGCAATTGTTTTAACAAAAAAATCGCGGGTCATTTCCACTAACGTGAAACCTGGGGAGGGGCGAAGCATGCAGTATATAAGTGTATTCTTTACGCCATGGCGTTTTTGCCCACGGAGATAAAACCGTTAGGGGGTTTAGGTATACAGCTTTGCTGTAAGTCTCGTGTCTTTGAAGCACGAAGCGTTCTAGAGCGAGGCGTTGAAGAACGAGTGTCCTGGTGTACACTCTAAGAAAAAAGGGTGTGGTAGTTTCTCCCTTAAGTGTGAAACACGAATGTATCATATATTGCTCCCTAAGAGGTAGAAAGATTCTCCCTTTAAGAGGGAGGAGCGCGTTTCTACCCCTAAGAGTGGAGGAAGATTTACCCCTTTCGTGAGCTAATGGAGGAGCGTTCCTCTCCTGGCAGCGTCACCCGAGCAAGGCTTGTTATGCGAGGAAGACCTAGCGAGCTGATCGGTTTGAGAATCGAGGAAGTACAAATGCGTAGGTTACTGTGGTTGTGTGCACTTAAAATGCACTTAAATAACCAAGAAATTACCTACCGAGCACCAGAAATGCGGTTAGCAAGCCATGTCGCCAATCGCATATGCGCGACTTCTTGCAATCGTCGCGCGGCGCGCTCCGCCTACGCGTTCAGGGCTTACGCGCCGCCGTAAACACAGTACAAGTCATACCGATTGCTTTCAAAATGTCGCCTTTATTTCCGAAAGGCTCGTAACCTCGCCGTTCATCGCACACGAGATCACAAGCATCCAATGCGGCCGTTTGAGAACAACCACTTGTTGTTAGTCGCCTTATCTTGCTACAATCGATGCATCAAAACGCGGATCGTCTGCAATCGTAAATCTCAGCGCAGAGGCAATGCAGGCGACACGAAAAACGTATCCGTCGCTGTCGTATCCGTCCGAGCGAGGTGATGACACTGCTCGCCCTCTAGCGTGCTCGAGGTAAAGCAATCGTCAACGTTTTAAAATGACCGATAGATAACGCAAAAAAAAGTAGGGGTGGGGAGGGGCAGCTACTAAGTATCACCATCAGTAGGCTTCAAGGCGCTTCCCTTCGTTTCCTTTATGGATAACGTATATTATTACAGCCAACATCACGGAGGCCGCATGTGGGCGGGCACATATTGGGAAGAAACATAGCACAACACAGCGGCATACACTTCATTAAAGGCATTGCCAACGTACAATACACGCAATACACAACATCACAAGCATAATACACGTATAGGTATACCCCACAACATATAGTACACTTTTCCCATGTCCGCATGATCACAACCCACAACTAAACATTGCAACGGCGACAAAGTATTTATAACCCTGATCTCCGAGAATACAAGTAGGAACAATGAGCATGTTGCTTGTTTCGATAACCCACGGCAGTGCGTAAGCCTTAGGTGGGTTTTGTTATTTCATAAAATGTATCGCGTGAAATTGCATCCTTTTATTAATTTGAGGATTTGTAAGATGCAGTAAAATACCTAAAAGAAGAAAAAACGTTCCACGAAACAGTACGGCAGGTATGTTTGGGTAATGACACTCATTGCCTCGCCTTCGCTCTTTTAGCGTAGAGCGCACCACTGGTCTGGCAACCATTCAGCCAAGATGTTACCGAATGGGGGCCTTTTGTTGTGGGTAACTGATGCGTCAATATGCTGCGGTCCGTGCTCGTTGACGAGAAAAGGGGCAGTTTGCTATCATCTCTGACCTGTTTTACCCTTGGGCGTCAGTATAAAACGTCCACAAATGCAGTGGTAACGTTGAACAGGGCGCAGGCGAGTCGCCCACAGCAAGCATGCAGCGGTGCCCACAGAATGGTCTTCAAACACACGGCTGGCGAGCCGTGCGTTAGCGTGGCGGGCACATGGTAATAATAAAAAAAGACAGCGAGAAAACAAGCAAGCAGCACACCGCAGGGGAGGTGTTGCTCGTAGTCGTCGTATGCGCCCCATCGGCGAAAGCCACAGTGCAACGATGAACGGTTTCGTTTTCGGCGTCGGCGCCGACAGCAGATTGCAGACGACAGGGGAGAATATTTCCTCCCCCGTTTCGGTGTTTCGTAGAGTCCATACAGAGGGCGCTACGTGTAAATAGCTAAAGGGAGAATCTCGCTTGTCCGGGGGAGAAAACCCTCGATTTCCTGCCTTTTTCTACCCTTTTTTCTTAGAGTATTGTTTTAGTACGCATACCGTTCTAGCGCGAGGCATTGGAAAATGAGTGTCCCAGTGTTTTAGTACCATGAATACATGATACTACGACGACATGAGACGCCGACAGCCAGAGCCCCTAAGGGGTTTCGCACTTTAAAATCAATTTGCGTAACCACAAAGTCATTGCCGGCCATGCCACGCCGAACTTTCGGCCGAACTACACGGTATGGCGGCACCCATGGAGACACGGAGCACTTTCTCAGTATCACGTAGGCACTACCGCCAGATTCAACTCTAGGTAAGCTGGTGAGAAACGCTATGCCAGCGACAAAAGAAATGCGAGGGGAAATATAAATCTGGGCACAGAAAATATGATGTGAGATTTATTTCGAGTGAAACAATGACCTGCTCCATTCACAGTCATGGTCATTGCAACACAACATTAATACTCTTTCCATCAGGAACAGCAACCTTAATTTTTGCGTGTAAAGGTTCTTATTTTCTTAAAAGTGTTTCATTTGTCGCTGGCAGTGGACGACGCTTGCCACTTGCGGCCTCACGCAGGCAGAAGCTGTCACCACGCATACCTTGTCCGCAAAAGGCAAGAGCCCCCGCAATGTTAGCGAGTTCTGACAGTAATTTCTGACCAGAACACTCTGATACAGCAACGATTGCTCATTCTTAGGGAAAACGATCACCCAAACATCAAAAAGTCGCTCATGGTTGTGCGCTTAACGTTTCGACACATGTCCTATCAGCCCAGCTCCCCAAAGCTTAACGCCATGTGGGCTGATGCTTCCTGCGAAAGCACCTTCTTTTGGAATTATTGCACAAATTTTCGAGTCAAATCGTACGGCGGGCCTTCGTTATTCGCCAGATTTGCTCCCTTGCACTGGTTGTATCCTCATTTAGGGGCTCTGGGGCCAAACAAAACCCTGTAGTCTTTTTCTTCTCTTCTTTCACATTGTACCGCTCTACTAATAGCTTTACCAACTTTAATGTCAATTTAACGATTCACAAGCTCAACATTCAGATCCATCACAATATTTCACAAATAAAATAGCGGCCATCGCGTTCTTTTATTGAGTAATGCTGAGATAGCAAATATACAGGGCCTATATAATTCAGATAGCGGCTGTGTAAATATCCCATTTGGGCATCAGAACCAAACAAAAAACACTGGAACAAGCACCCAGAAGAGAACTATAACCGGAACCCAGTATACGTCCCTACTGACTTAATAATGTCCTAGGAGCCTTCGGTATTAATGCCGGAAATATGTGGCGCGGACCGCAAGGTGGAACGAGCAGTAAGATTGCGATCAAATAGTGCTTGTAGGTAGCGCTCTTCCGACACACGGCTTCGTTAAAACTTTAATGAAAGCACGGTCGTCCTCGCGAAAGATTTATTAGCAGGCTGCGCCTCTCCCACCGACACGCCCTGCCGATGAGTTGTAATCCTGGAAACGTTTGCCGCTGTGTACTTTATTCAATTAGCAGCACGCATTGCGTCAGCAGCGAAGTTGAATCCTTGGTTGACAGAAATTCTGATTTAACCCCATCACATGCAGTGTGTAAGCAAATTGCAGCGTGTAAACGAGAGAGAGAGAGAGAGAGAGAGAGAGAGAGAGAGAGAGAGAGAGAGAGAGAGAGAGAGCGTTGTTAAGAGTGGCGGGTTACAGACTGGGCGAAAACAATCAATGCCCATACTCATACAAAAATAAAATGCTGAAGCTCGTTTAAACCCGTTTGACGTGGACCATAAAGCCTCGTATAGAATTGTTTGGAAAAGCAAGGATGATTTTTTAAAATTTTTTCTCTTGCATCACGCTAGCTAGGGCATGGGCACCCAGCACGTAAATTCTAAGATTGAGTGCTCTCGAATGCTAGTATAGGCCCTTTGCGTGACATAAATCAGGGAAGAACATTATCTGAATAAACGTTCAGTTGTGTCGAAAAAAAATAATTAGATCATATTTTTGTGCGTATTTGTAGAGCTTATTGTTTGAGAGCATGAAAGCCGTAGAATAGCAGCGCTTCTTGCCACTCGCCAACTCTGCATAATCTCGATTTCTTGATGAGTCGATTACAGAGCGTGCCGAGGCCATCGCTCACGAGCCGCCACCTCCAAAGCCCGCATGTAGGGGCCGCGCTAGCGTGACCGCAGCGCTTATCGATGGCAAGAAGGAATCCGGCGTTAATTGCGGAGAGGGCAGGGGCGCATGGAGACAAACTCGTTAATTAGAAAAGTGGGGACACCGTTACGCTCAGCAGTTTCGGTTCCCCTGCGGACCGTCACCATTGAATTTCTCGAATAATACTTGCCACGCCTCCCGACGAACACGCGCTCGGGTGCGTCATCGCCGGCCCCGTTGGTCTGTTGAATCGCTGTGGGCGCGAACGACATAAATAGTGTGAACTATTTAGCCTATCGCAAGGGGGAAAAACAGCGCGACTGATTGAATTAGGCCCCGCCCTTTTGTTTTCTTTTGTATTTGAGGAAGCAGTAGTGCCCGCAGGTAGGTTTGTGTAGATTTAAAATCTTGGGGCTGCAATTCTCTGTATGTATCGTTAGATGCTCGTATTTTTAGTAATTACATGCATGCAGTGCACGAAATGATTACTTTTTTAGTGTGCGTACCTATATGCACAAATCGTAATTTTTACGAGGAATTCCTTTTTGGCTTCCACAAAACCCTGGTTAGGATTGTTTTGGTGAATCATGGTGACTGAAGCCAGGTCTAATCTAAACTTCGCAATGAGCTTTTGTGTAGCTTACACCGTTAGAGAAAAGGGAAACGGTGCTACGGAAAAGCGTGATGAAGTATTCCTGTGGAAGGTTACGGAGCCAACGTGACTCTTTAATGCGATTAAGATTCTTGAGATACTGCATCAATTTTTTTTTTTCTACTGGCATCTGTCTGTCTAATCGTCTTCCCGAAACTTTAAGAGCGCTCGGAAGCTTCAATTTGACCTTCAAACCGAGAAGGGTGGAGAGAGAGGAGGTGGTTCTGCAGGGAGAGATCGTGAGGGCAGTGTGGGCGGTAGAGAAGGGGAATCGAAGGATCTAGGGTGGATGGGGGAAGTTTATCATTACACTTCACCCATAGTCAGCACAAATCTACCACAACGGAAATATTGCTCATCGCATCGCATCGACGGCCATGTTGGTCGGCGGGGTTCTGCCTGAATGGTTGTTTTTATTCGTAGAATCAGTGGCAAAAACTCTCAGGGCCTCGCTATGAGACGGTTAGACGGTGCTAGTTCATAATGCACTTCTAACCCTGCCTCCCCCCACCCCCCGGGTTCTTTTAGATCCGCCATAACCTTCGAGGAATCGACTTAAGGAACGGTATTCGCACCAGTCGCGTTGATCTAGTCATTTGGGGCTGGTAAATGCCGTTTCCAGTTATTGCCGGAACGTCTGTGAATAATATGTGCGTGATATAATAGTCGGCGCTATTTAATGCTTCCACGAGAACAGAAACTTTTTATCCTCCCCTCCCCCCCGATGGCTTAACCGTGTCTGGAGTCCGTAGACAAAAGTAGACAAAGCGCGATTTGTGCCAAAGCCAACTTTCTCGCGAATGCACTCAATCTCATGGACATATCCTGAAAACCATCTTACTGCAATTGGCGCCTGAGACGACTACATCATTACACCGAGTTTCATTTACGTGTTAATTTCTTCGCCGTGGAGTTGTAAACTATTATGAGTTCCCGTCTGCCATAAATACACGGTCTTCTACGGGAGGCCTAAGGTTGGAGAAAATAGCAGTAACCCGTGTGTTATCGGAACTGTTGCTAAACCAATATCCCGTTATACTGCTCATATGACTGTTTAAAACGGTCGGAAGTTTTATTTAACCAGACATCATGGATAACTACAAGCCTTAGTTTTAATACAAATGGCATGCAGCCACTGCTCCTAAGCCATTCCAGCAACATCCTAAAGCCAGCGTGAAACGGAGAGCTCCATGTTTGTCAGCTGCCAAATTTCATTACACTAATTAACTAAATCACAAATAAAAATTACACCATCTCCCCGAAGAAACTATGTGGTGATGCAAAGCAGAATTGTTGGCGTCCATTCAGCTCTTCAAACGGTGCAGCGTGTGTCAACCGAAGCAGCAACTGAGGAAGCGGCGCGCGGACCGGGTTTATTATATAGAGCAGATGGAGTGGAGAGGAGGAGATGAGAGAGGAGACGCGCATGCGCGCTTATCGCGCAGCTGGCGTGTTGCCGTTATGTTGAGTGATCTGGTGTTTAGTAGCGCCAGAGGGAATTCCACGTCCGGGTCCACACCGCTGGCAAAGGCACGCAAGTACTGTTGTGTTACAATGAGTAGGCGGTGGTGCTCGAGGCGCCGAAACTCGTCCATCATGTTCGTGTCGATGTTGTCATCTAAGTGGTAGAATCGGTAGTCTCCGTCAGCGTTGGTGAGGTAAAGGTTGTTGACGTTGGTGCACCGGCTGAGAGCAACGTACACGCCCTCCTCTTCGCAGCTTTGTCTTCTTCTCCTTGTTCGTCTTCAGTGGTTCACCTACGGGAAGATGACGATGGTGGTTGAACGCGAAGCTATCTCGTGATGGATTCTTTGGTTGGCCAGTCCCTAGGGGCATCCTGCCACAATCATCATCAGAGGCGCTGCCGACGGGGCACGGACGCGGGACATCCCACCGAGCAAGAGACGCTAACATCCTCCTCTAAAGTTTTCAGTTCGTCGTTTCTATTGACGTTCAGCTTCGCGTGCCTTCGTTGTATCAGTAGCTTCTTGATGTAGTTTGAATGAGTCAAGGACATAAGGCGCATTCGTAACTGTTGCTCCTGTCTCGAATCAATTGGAATAGAGACCTAACTTATTTAGGAGTACCCCTCTCGCAGTTTCGCAATACTGACTCGCATTGGTCGGAGCAGGCGGTGAAGCTACAGCGCCAAGTGAATGACTGGCGGGGACGGCAGCTGTCCATCTTTTCTCGTGCTCGGGCGTGTAACACGTTCCTTGTGACCCGACTTCTTTATGTCCTACAGGTGTTACATTGCTCACGACTGAGGATACAGGCTTTTCACCGGATTTTTGCAACCTTCATTTCGTGTTCGCGTAGTGAGCCAATGCGTCGAGATAACCTTTTTCTTCCGGTTGTGCGAGGGGGACTTGGGCTTGTTCATCTATTTCTTTGGCAGCTTCTTTCTCGTTTATTCTACTTTCGAGATGTTCAACATCCTTTTTTGAAAGCTGTACTGCAAATACGTCTTGCACATTTTCTCCCTGATATTGTGGTGTCTTCGCTGTCTGTGGACGCAGCCCGAAGCCCGCGAGGTTTCCTCAAAGAAGTGGTTGACACAATTCGCTTCTTACAGGCTCGGTTTAGCCTTGAGTACATATTTACTGCTACCCGCGATTCTATTTCTGATGCCCTGGTTTCTTGGCTTTTTCCCACACCTTTATATCGTGTTCTGTACCTACAGTGTCCGTACCAGGATGTCCTCAATAGAGTGTGTAAAATGTGTGTTCCGCCAGGTGTTAAAACATTTTTCTTTAAATTACACACTGGCACGCTCCCTGTTAAAACTTGGATGAAAGATCGGGGTCTGTTTATAGCTTGGTGGACAGACTGTCGGCTCTGTACTCGACCAGAGACAATTGATCACTGCTTTGTAGACTGCAGAGATGCTGTCTTTTTCTGGGACATTCTACAGCGAACGCTCAAAAAAGACATGGATATTACGCCTTTCTCTATCCGATTTTTGCCATTCGACTATCCTGGTGAGCCACCTTATGACATGTTCGTGTTGATTGGTTTGTACAGTCTGTGGCGATGCCGCTTATGTGATAGGCATGCTGAGCCACCAAGATCAACTAAGTCTTATTTCAGAGAAACTGTGGCATTTGTACATAGTGTGTATAGTTCGCTTGACCAACCACCTGACTGGTTCCCTCTTTTGAACGCTTGTGTGTGTTTGCCTGAATTTTGATGTATATTTGCTTCTCATAACTTCAGGGTATTCTTTTGTTTGCTTGTATTCCTCGTACTGCAACGTCTGAGCGTATTTTCCCATGTAATAAAGAAAAAAAAGTTTTGTAGCGCAGTGGGAAGAGCGCCGCGTACTTCCCGTTGCGGCCAGAGAATCGTGGGATCGAAACCGGGCGCCGCTAACGATTTCTTTTTTTTATAGTGTACGGGGAGAGGTGCGGACAACGGACGGACGCCGGACATAGCCCCGAGCAAGAGATGCTTTGCATCTAAAACTATCGGGTTATGCTTCGTGCACTCGTTTGAACTGGGCTCCGGTCAATCCTGTTTTGTGTAGTGCACTGGTTTGGCTTCGCTGCCTAACCCTGTTCCCGCAGTGCTCGTCAACGACGCTTCACGTAGGCGCTAGTTAGTATTCAGAAGGCATTTTCATTTGTTTGGAATCCTCGGTATGTTAATACCGAAAGGTTGCGTTGAGTGCACGAATTCTTGAGTCAATATCGTGGCCCACATTTTCGCTGGACATCACCATCCCTTAGCGCAGCAGTTTCAAAGAAACTAAATTTTAATCGATTTTATAATTTCCGCTCCTACGAAATGTTTATGTGTATTTTACTGCGTCAGTTGTAGAGTCACAGAACTTCTGCATTTGTAATGTATAAGGATCACACATATCTAGTGCTCTCGATCGAGTTTGGATCCCCAGTGAACAGTCGGGGCCGAAAATCACCACGTCATAGCAAGACCGGCTAAAGCGGATCGCTCCGTCACCTAACGCGCCCCCCACAAGCGCATTCACGTACTCTGTACTATGTCTGCCCCAGTTCGTGTTTTACAGCACTCTTTGCCTAAGGAAATGGCGTGAGGTGCTGCAACATTCTCCAATTTACAGCTATTCTTTTACTTGAACAGCTGATGTCTCGTTTCGCCACATATCTCCACCATGCCACAGAGAGGCAGTGGAGATCACACTCGGAGCTCCACCGCCAGCATGAAGTGCACCTCAAGGGTGAGCAGGCAGCAGCCTGACAAATAACGGTTGATACACGGTTAAGCTAAGCCAAACTCCGAGTGTAGCTTTCTCGGACGCGGACGCATGTGTGCACTACGCTAACCGCTCTGCCTTCGCTGCTATTCAGGAAAAATATTAACAAATAAATCCAATGCTACTCTCATCTCCGGGCAATTTTTAAAATTGTACCCAACATGGGCATGTTCGTTCTGAATTAAACGGTTTTATAAATTAACACATTAAACAACCCATCCTGCTTTGCACCTTCCCGTGTGCCTTCTCCAGTGGTGCATGTTGCCGTTGTGTCACAGGCACAGAACGCTGAAAGCGCCTAGCGCAATTATACACCGCACTTGACTGCGCTCTATGCCGAAACCGGCCCCGAAGGTACAAAACCACTCCAAATTCCCAAAATAATGCACACAATTATTTTCAAGTGTGGAAATTCGCGAAGAAAATAGTAGAGTAGAGTAAAAAAGACCTTTATTCGGCCGAAGCTACAGGCCGAGCATGCCAACCGCCTGGGCTACCAGTCTGCGCTGTTCTCCTTCAGAACCAAGCCAGTCGGTCCACGTGGGGATGGAAAGGGATGGGGAGGGATACGAGTCGGATAGCTGAGCCACCGGGCAGTAGAATAGGTAATGAGGTAAATCAGCGTAGGCAGTGGGGTAGTTGGGACAAGAGGGGTCAGATCTATAGCGATATAGGAATAGGCGGGAGGGAGTGATCAAGGCATTCATTTGGATGTGCCGGAGGAGTCGAGTAGAGCCCAGCACGGGCCCGGACCGGCCCGAAAGCCCGGGCCCGGCCGGCCCGCGGGCCGGGTCGGGCCGGTTAAGGAATTGTTGGATCGGGCCCGGCCCGGGCCCGGACCCATGAGCTTCGGGCCCAGGCCGTGCTCGGGCCTGAGTCAGGCCCGCATCAGGCCCGGGTCACATACATGTGGGTAATGGTGCGTGTATGCTAATGTTTGGCTTTGTTGGTTCGCATGTTCGCTCGAACACAAAACTACAAGAATGGCAACCCACACAACGAATTCTAAAAGACCGAGAAGAAAGACAGAGAGGAGGTGCCCCGCCCCCACCGCGCCCGTCTCCGTCGGTGAGCCACGGCACCGCAACGGCGCCGAACGGCGAACGCGTGATTTGCATGGAGGAAGAAACATTTTAGGAGGGAACATGAAGTCAGGCGGCCCAGCTTTGGCAAGCGAACCTCGTCTGGTGCCGTATTCTCCTCTCCTCGGGCTCCTCCCGCGCAATGCATCATGGAAGATGCACCTCTTTCAGGCAGAACCGCAGCAGCATGATGAGTTAGACAAGTACTTGCATTGCGACGGCGCTGACCACATCACCAATGTGCTGGAATGGTGGAAGACTCACAGCAAACGATACCCTAGGTTGTCTTCCCTCGCCAAAAGCATTCTTTGTATACTAGCGACAAGCGCCAGCAGTGAAAGAAACTTCAGCGCAAGTGGCTGCATTTTTCAAGAGCGGAGAACGTGCCTCAAGGCAAAGTCCTAGGACAATCTTTTGTTCCTCCACAAAAACCTGCAGTTTTCTATAAGCAAAATCAGCCATTACCATTCCAAGTTGCTGCAATTTTAAACAAACCTGCCAAGAGTGGCATAACCGCTGATACTGCGTAAATTCGCAAATTTGGCTCATTCGTATAGGGTGAAGATACTATTTAGTTTTCATGAGCATCTAGCACCGTTCACTTATATGCATGCCAAGCGCGTGGCGTATTTCAACGGCTAAGGTTACTTATTTTTCTTCTCAAATACTGTTTAGTTGTTGTCGAATGAACCTTTCTACTACGCGTTGAATTGTTTTTTTTTTATAGCCCCTATCTTGGTTTGCAGTAGAATCCGGGGCTATTGATGTTTCACATGTTTAAGGAAAAGGCCGACTGTTTTGATCTGTATTTTCTGCTTAGATTTCATTTATTGTATTGCTGCATTGATTTTGTCTTCAGATATGCTATGTGAAAGGACTATTATGTCCTGTTGTTCAAATACTTTTTTTTTATTCTTATTCGTGTTTGCAGATGCGTTTTCTTGGATTGACTGTATCGTCGTTGTTCTGCGGAGGAGTCGAAACGACAGGTTTAATTTATATAACGCTACTCAGCCTGGCGTAATCCCACAAGGAGCAGTTACAGCGCGTTTCTCTCTCTCTCTCTCTCTCTCTCTCTCTCTCTCTCTCTCTCGTTGCATTGTGCAATAAACGAAGTTTGCAGCAGAATTTTCTGCTGTTGTTACTCAACAGTCCCAGCTTGACAGCAATTAAAGGGACACTGAAGTGAATTTGTCAAGCTCCCGTTTTTGCTTGCACTGCGTAGACTGGCTCAAATTAGCACACTTTTCATCGTTTATTCGGTTGACAAATCGGTAATTATTTTACAAAGCGCGAAAGAAGAAAAACTACCATGCGCGGTTTGCGGCGGCCGCACCAACTAAAGCTGTGACGTTGGGAGGAGCGGGCACCGTGATTGGACGATGCCCAAGGTGAGCAACCAAACAAGTTTCGGTTTCGGTTCTGTAAAACACAACCGGTGGCGTTGTTGGATGGGCATTCTCAATAACTCAGTAATCATCGTGCCGCGCTTTTGCCAAGTTGTCAGCTGTAAAAATGCATAAAGATCAGCCTCCCAGGACGGCTTGGAATCGTAGCATTCACTAGCCGAGACCTACGCAGTTCATGAACGCCCTCCGCGTTCCCGTAGACGCCCAAATGTCATGCGCTTTTCCCCCGTATTTGGAGCTTGCCTCCCTCATGCCTGTATCGTAAAAAGCGTGTTCGCACCAGGCCAAGGGTCTGTTCATTCTGGTCTGTGCCCAGTGCCTGCAAGCAGTCGGTGCTTATGGCAACAGCACGCCAACGAGAACTCGCTAGCGCGCCAGTGCCAGCCTGCGCGCGTTTTGTGAACTAGTTCGTGGAGCCATGAACGTTGCGGCCCCAAAAAAAAGGTGAACTCAATATAGAAAACATCGGCGGAAAACGAAAAAGTTAACTTACAAAAAAAAAAAAAGAACGTACCCGCGGGGATTCGAACTCGTGACTTGCAAAATACTTGCAGTGACATACCTAGCGCCACAAACAACTAGGCCACGGGGCGGGCTCTGCTGCCCTTGGTAATATAGGGTATATATTGTACAACCAGTTTACACTTTTATTTAGTTTTGGCATTTCAAGTAGGTTAGGTGACTGTTTGTTGTATTGCGCTCGTGCAGTAAGCGTCGCCCGAGTTTCCACAATAGCTCACGTCTAGCAATTGCATTTCGTAGACGGAAAAGCGTTCGCAGATGCGTAGTCGTGCTGCTGACCGCTGTGCTTGTTCGCCCAGCGCAAAAAAGTGCTTGCCGCACCCTAGTTTTACGCTGTACGGTAAAAATATCAGTTGATTTATATTGACTTCGCTGACTCTTATCCCGCCTTCAAGAGGCCTTATATTTTCCTACTGGCGTACCAGTCAGCGAAGCGTCGCATGTGCGCTTGTGCAGCGCTTGTGTGAAGCGACCTTGACTTGGAGCTAGATACAGTGTACAAACTAACCAAGTAAAGAAAGGCAGATTCTTCCATTCACAAACGTGTCCTGGCTTCGTTTCAACTGAGCGAACGAATTGCGACGACCCGTCGGCGGCCGGCGGACTTGAAACGCTGGGCCGACTGACTCTCTCTGAAGGCCGGGGAGCCGTGCAGTAGCGCAGCCAATTGCGAGCTCGGCTCCTCGCGACGTCACACGAAAACGCCGCAGAAAATGGGCGAGCGTAAAGAGAGGAGGACAGCATTTTCGAATTAATTTTTATACTAAATAAAATCGCGTAAACGCGCCCAGGGTGGTCGAAACATGGCCTGGGGACTCCGGACTACAATTTGCGCAAGTAATCTCGCAATGTTTACATATCACTTCAGTGTCCCTTTAATGTAAACTCAACTATAAATGTCCACTGTTTTTCCACTTTATGTGGGCGTTGTACGTTGTTGTCGTTCTTTTAAATGCAATAAGAACATTGCGTGCTTAGCACTGCGTTCATGAGACAGCCATCTATGCCTCCGCTTGTAATATTGCCCTGCAATTATTTCGCAAAGGTGTTACGGCGCAATTAACTGAAGGTATACACAGTACCACTGAAAATCGTGATACTGTCACAAGTTCTCACAGCCCTCTCCAAAAAATATCTTGTGTGCTGCTGGTATTTTCGCGATAGCCGAGGATTGGACCGTGCCTCATTTATTGTCAAGGAAAAATTGGGTGAAACGGGCCGGGCCGGTCCGGGCCGGGCCCAAATTTGGGCCCGGGCCGGGCACGGGCCGTATTTAAAAACACCGGGCCGGGCTCGGGCGGGCCGAAGCATGGTGCTTCGGTCCGGGCCGGGCCCGGGCCGGAAAAAAACCGGCCTGTGCGGTGCTCTAGAGTCGAGCCTCCGTTACGGTGAGTGATGGGTGAGGAGGCGGGTAGAGGCGTTTGCCTAGACGGAGCTGAAGGTAGACCTCCTTTATGGTACGGCGCAGGGAGAGCCTCCCACCATCCTCCGAGGCCCCGGGCCTGGTGATCAACGGTGTCCGGTGAAGAGTTTGCGGGCGAGTTGATGCGCCAACTCATTGCCGTCAATCCCGGAATGTCCAGGGACCCAAAGGAGGAAAACGATGGATGTCTGTAGGGCGGAGACCGCTCGTTCGACCTCCCGTTGAAGGATAGAAGGTAGTGAGCGATTTTGTATGTGTATAATAGCGGCGTGAGAGTCAGCAAAGACTGTGTATTCGGGGACGGGGGGAAGAGAAGCAAAGGACTGAAGGGCATGGACAATGGCGAGAACCTCAAGAGACATTGCTTCCGGAGGGTGAAGGTACGAGCCGCTAGTGTGGGTTTCTGAGGGTGGTACAGAACATAACCGCACGAGCCTCGAGGCGCCACAAAGGAGGCATCTGTTTAAGTAATTCCCTGGGTTGCGAAAAGACGAGAATGATGCTGCGCGGCCGCATGACGATGACCTGTATGAAGGAACAGGGGACATGTTTGACGGGAGAGGGAGGATACGAAGGTTGGGCGCCGAAATTGCGTCGGGAGGGGTAATGGGGGAGACGGGAATCGAAGATATACCCGCCTGAACCAGTAACCATTGGCCTTGTCGGGTAAAGCAGAGCCGAGAAAGCTGGGAATCACGATGGAGATTGAGGAGAGAGCGAAGGGATTGAAAAAAGGCCCGTGGAAAAAAGCTTATCTGTATATGTGGTGATGGGGAGGTTCAGTGCTGCCTTGTAGAGTCCCACCAAGGCAGTCTCAAGGACATTGAGTTGAGTGTTGGTGAAGGGGATTTAAGGGATAAAGTACAAGAATTTGTTGAGGGCGAGCGCGTGAGCAACCCTGCAGGCATTAGCTTCGTGGAGACCCGCACTTCGAGTGACCACACGACGCAGAAGGTGGGTTACCGAGTGGCAGGTCGCGACGGCACTGTGTAGGGCTTGTATGTTCTTGGCTGCATGCAAAGGAAAGCCAAGAACCTTGCATTTGGTGACGACAGGAATGGGAGGACCAGAAATATGGAGAGAGATGAGGGAATTGTGGGCGCGCTGGTAAGAGGAACGGTTGAGAAGAAGAAGCTCGGACTTTTCCGGAGCAGGGGAAAGACCAACAGCGGTGAGAAAAGAGTCGATGAGATCCAAGCCACTTTGCAGGTACTCTGCACATGGCCCGGAGAGCCAGACGAACACCACAGGTTGATGTCGTCGGCGTAAAGGATGTGATGAAGATCAGGGATTTCAGCTAGTTGGGAAGCGAGGGTAGTCATAACAATATTGAAAAGGGTGGGGGAAAGAACAGCACCCTGAGGAGTGCCTCGAGTGATGTGGTGGGGGTCGGGCCGATGGGAGTCGACTTGAAAGCGAGCCACTCGGTGAGAGAGGAAAGAGCGGAGATAGGAGTACACGCGGGAGCCGCAGGACATTGGGCAAGCTGTACCAACATATGGTCACGAAGCCACAGACGACGCAGTTGTCTTCGAGGAAAACACGTTTATTGGAGCGAACTTGTGCTCCCCTAACAACTCAAAGAATACAGAGGCGGTGAAGCAGCAGTCAACAAAGTGACGTACGCATGCGAGCTACGGCTAGTCGAATAACCCGGCTTCTGCTCTGCAGGCTTTTTATCTTTCGGCGCGCGTGGTTCTCGAACCATCGATTCAAATCTAGAACATTGTAAATCCAAGAAGATTATTCTGGGCTGTTCACGTTAGATCGGAATGCTCTCCCTATCAGAACAGATAACACATGCGGCACAGAGAGAAACAGTGGAACACGCGCTTCCCTTGGCACAGAGATAACACAGACCGGCGCAGCCGGGCAGTAAAAGCAAAACACAAATAAACACAATGCATGGTTCGCGGCAATGTGGTCATGGCACACACCGTCAAAGGCTTTACGGACATCGACGGTCACCACAGCGTCAAGTGCAAAACACACAGCAGAATTAAAACCTAACCGGGATTCGGGTCAAGGTCTTTGACATAACGCGTGAAATGGTACCTCCACGACGCGCAACCGATGGGTGGCGATGATCTAGCACTAGCCACAAAGATTTCGCATGTGCTCAAAACATGACACTAAGTGGAGCGAGGAGCCCTTGCTACATATCTCTCACATTTCTCCGGTAATATGTAGAAGCACTCTACGCAATCTGAACTTGCTCACATGCTGCTAAACTGCCGCGATGACTTAATGTACCGTACAAAGAGGAAACAAAGACACTCCAACACCCCTTATCGCGCGCTTTTTGCGAATTTTAGCGTGTACGATTCGGCGGTAGTGTGAATATTGCGACATACCATATCAATAGCAAGCACCCATTTAATGGAACTCTCCGCGCGATGCTTTCCGGAAGGTTTGACAGGGGCGACCAATACATTGCATTGCATATGAAGCACGTCAATGAGCCGTCGTTCGGCTCACACCGGAGCTTCTGCTCACACGTTTTCAGCACGAATTCTCGGGCCGAGGTTGAGCTTACGTACCAGCAACATACCTTTTCTGCCTACGGTATGTTGCTGGTAAGTCATGGATAAAGGGGGACCGAGGACATGGCAGTAGCGTTTATTTTCTGGTCATTAGTGGCTCTAGCGCCATCTGGTATGTGTAAATAAAAAAAAATTAGCATTGTCTTAGCTCGGCTATGCTAGGATATACGTAGCGTGAGCTAAGGTTCAGCTGATTATTCTTAGGTTTCCTGATTGTCTAGGATTAGCTTATTATCATGGTTACTGCTGCTAAAACGATTTCCCATCCAATCCAATCCAGTGCAGTCCAGTCCAGTCCAGTCCGGTCCGGTCCAGTCGCTGCTCCTCGCGCATGCGCACCACGGCTCTCCAGGAGCAACGCGAAACGACTATCAAGCGGCTCCAGCGCACCGTCAGACTTTGCTAGAGAGAGAGAGAGACAACTTTATTGGCTAGCCTGCAGAACGAGAGGATCGCCTCCTAGAGAGGCACCCTATCGTGACGCGGCCTGGACGTCCTCGTGGTGTGCGCCGCAGGCGTCGACTGGCTCGGCTGACGGGCAGTGAGGGGGTGGATCCCTCGGCCTCGCCGCCTCCCCGAGTCTCTGCCGTGCGAGAGCTGCCTCGAGCTGCTGGACGGCCTGGAGTTGGGTCGTGTATTCGGACGAAATCATGGCACTCGTGAAACTGTCCGGCAGCCGCGTCGGGGCGGCCGCCTCGTCTGGGTTGCGTTCACAATCCCACAATATGTGGGCCAGAGTCGCGTTTGCTCTCGCGCACACACAGCACTGCACGCTGTCGTAGGCACCCGGACACACGTATTGCGCCAACACGGGTGTGATCACAGAGTTTGTCTGTAGCTGTCTGTAGAGCACGGCCTCGGCCCTTGTGAGCCGAGGATGAGGTGGTGGCATAGTTCGTCGGCTGAGCCGGTACCATTGGAGGACCTCGGTATAGGTCGTGAGGGGTTCGTGGTTGATGGCCGGCTGCCTAGCCGAACGAGAGGCGAGAGGGGTCGCCGCGCGGTTGGTGAGTTCGCGCGCGGCGGCATCTGCCGTCTCGTTGCGATTGGCGTGGCCGTTGCTGGAGCCGAGCGAGTCCATGTGCGCCGGGAACCATCGAAGGGACGTGGCGGACACTGATGGGGTCGTGGTGTTGCTTCGCACTTTCACTGCACTTTCACACACACTGTTTCGCGCATAACTGAGTATCGCGGAGCGCGAATCACTTAGCACTGTGGTGCACTGAGGGTCCGTCAGGGCCAGGGCAATGGCCGTCTCCTCGGCATGACGCGCGACCGGGACGCGGAGACTGCAGGCGCTATAGATGTCACCGGTGGTAGCCCTGACTGCCACCGCTGCGTACGTGCCGGGTCGGTCGGGGTACTCGGCGACGTCAACGTAAAGGGCACCGGTGTCGCGGGCGTAGAGCTCCGTGAGGGCCTTGGCTCGGGCGACTCGTCGGTCGCGGTTGTACTCGGGATGCATGTTCTTTGGTATGGGATTAACCCGCAGTCTGCGCGTGACGGCGTCTGGCAGCGGGCGTGTACTAGAGGTTGAGACTGCTCTGGATGCGTAGCCTAGCCGGTCGAGTATGGAGCGACCGGTGCGCGTGGTTGAGAGCCGCTCGAGCTGGGCCGTGCGGTGGGCCTCGGCGATCTCGTCGAGGGTGTTGTGGATGCCCAGCTCGAGGAGCCGCGCCGTGCTTGTGCTGTCGAGGAGCCCGAGGGCCGCCTTGTACGTCTTCCGTATCGCGGCGTCGATTTTGGCTCGTTCTGGCGTTTTCCAGTGGTGATATGCTGCCACGTATGCAACGTGGCTGATGGCGAATGACTGTATCAGTCGGAGGAGGCTGGCCTCCTTCATGCCGTGGTGCCGTGTGGTCACTCGCCTGATGAGGCGGGTGGCTGTCGTGAGCTTGGTGGTGAGGCGGTTGACTGTAGTGCCGTTGCAGCGATTGCTCTCAAGTATCATGCCGAGAACTCGGAGGGACTGCACTCGCGGGATGACGGTGCCGTCTCTCGTGCGCACGGTGATTGCTGCGGTGGTTATGCGGTGGCGAGGTGTGCCCGGTGGGGGTATCACTAGTAGCTCTGACTTTTGGGGGGAGCAGACGAGGCCGGAGCCTTCGAGGTGTTGTTCGATAGTGTCTACCGCGTGCTGTAGGGTCGTTTCGATGTGGCCGTCGCAGCCTCCGGGAACCCACAGTGTGATGTCGTCCGCGTATATGGTATGGCGAACCTGGGGTATCTCCGCTAGCCGGTTGGCCACGCCGATCATTACGATATTGAAAAGCAGCGGGGAGATTACCGAGCCCTGGGGCGTTCCGGTGCTGCCTAGCGATTTCTGCGGTAGTTCGAGGTCACCCACGTGTATCGTGGCGGTGCGTTCCGAGAGGAAGTCGTGGATGTATGCGAATGATCGCCTGCCCATGTTCAGTCGCGATACTTGCGCCAGGATGGCAGAGTGCCGTACCTTGTCAAATGCGCTCTGCAGATCGAGACCGAGCACCGCCCTGTTGTCGCGGGTGGGGGTGGTCACGTCGAGTATTTCGTGTTGCAACAGGATCATGGTGTCTTGGGTACTCAGGCGCTCTCGGAAGCCTAGTATGGTGTTAGGGTATAGCTCCTCAGTTTCGAGGTAGCGTTGCCATCGTTTCAAGAGGACGTGTTCGAGAACCTTGCCGACGCATGACGTGAGAGATATCGGTCGGAGGATCTCTATGCTAGGTGGTTTGCCCGGTTTGGGGATGAGCACCGTCTTTGCTGTTTTCCATTGCTTGGGCAGCCGGCCCGCTCGCCAGCACACGTTGAAGTATTGAGTGAGGGCCGTGATGGCGCCGTCGTTGAGATTTCGTAGGGCTTTGTTGGTGATGCGGTCTGGGCCTGCTGCAGATTTACAGTTAAGGGTTTGCAGCACTGCTCGGACCTCCCATTCTTCGATGTCGCGGTCTAACAGCAGATTGTCTGCTCCCTTGTAGTCGTCATGCTGTTCCTTGGGGGTGCTGGGAAGGTAGCGGGCGTTGATTCTCCGGCCCGTTTCGTCTTCGCCTAGCGTTCGTATCGCCGCGTGCAGTGTCTGCGCCAGATTGTGGCGTTGGAAACCCTTTGTCTTGGTTTCATCGAGTAGGTGGCGAAGTAAGTTCCAAGTTCTGCCCTTATGCATTTGGCCGTCTGCCTCGTTGCATACGGCGTGCCACTGCTGTGCGCAGAGTTGGCGGCTGTAGCACTCTATGGCTCGGTTGAGTTCTGCCACCTTTTTGCGCAGGCGGCGATTGGTGCGCCGCGTCTTCCAGCGCTGTAGGATGGATTGCCGAGCCTCGAGCATGTGTGCGAGGCGATTGTCAACCTGCGTGACGGTCTCGTCCGTGTCAATTTCGGTTGTTGTATTGGTGACCGTACGAACGATGTTGTCCGTCCATTCGTCTATATCCGTGATCACCGATGCCGATTGTGCCAGGGTCCGTCGGAATAGTTCCCAGTTGGTGAGTCTATGCCGGCGTTGGGGCTCGGTGGCGGTAGGTTTGGATATGGGCAGGAGTACCTCAATAATGTAGTGATCACTGCCCAGATTTTGCCCCGTGTTACGCCAACGCACCCCGCGCTGTTCTTTGGACGTGCGGACGAAGGTTAGGTCCGGGGTGGTGTCCCGCGTAACGGACGTGCCTATGCGGGTGGGGGTCGTTGGATCGGTGAGCAAATGGAAACCTGCATCGGTAGCGTCGTCAATGAGGTCTCGCCCCTTTACCGTTGTTTTGAGGTAGCCCCAGTCTTCGTGGGGGGCATTGAAGTCACCGCACAGCAGGATCGTGTCCTCGGGCGCTAGGCGGAGGGCCTTGTGCAGGAGGGCACGAAACTTTTGCTGGCGGTGCGCCGGGTTGCTGTAGATGTTGACGAGAAGAATGCTCTCTTTGCTTTTCCTTCCGACGATCACTTCGGTGGTGCAGTGCTCTATGGTGCTGCGGCCAACGATGTCATGTGTCGTGAACGTAATACCTTTCCGAACAAAGGTACATACTCCTCGGCCGGCTCCTTTGCCGCAGTCTCGCGCACTCGGAGGGCTGGCATGTGCTCGATAGCCGGGGAGAGTCGGAGTGTTTTCGCTGTGTGTCTCTTGTATCAGTATGATGTCCGGAGCTCGGACGGAGCACTGTACGTGTTGTTGAAGGACCGCTTTCTTGTTGTGGTAGCCGTTGGCGTTCCAGTGCCACACTAATAGGTCGGAGGTTACTGTGGGGGTCCTGGCCATGTTGCTTGCAGGGGAGGCATGTTGTGAGGACCGTTCTCTGGGGCGAAGTGATGGTGGAGGAAGGCTTGTATTTGTGACAGGGTCTCTTGGATTGTTCGTACGTTGTGCTCGAGAGCGGCGAGGCGTCTGTTGCTGTGATCCTCGATCCTGTCCAGACGGTCTGTGATGCGACGAAGGCGGAGGCTTTCGGTTGCTCGGCGTTTGGGTTGAGGTTCAGGTGTAGGTTCCGGGGACCGGGGGTTTTGAGGGCTATTGTCGTCGTTCTCTGGGTCGACATTCTCTGTAGATAACGGGATGGTGGGCGTCGGCGGTTGTGGCGGTGGAGGCTGCCGTTCAGCCAGAAGCTGCGTGAGTTTCTCATTGATGGCGGCGAGCTGCTGTCGTAGCTGAGCATTTTCAGCGCGGAGCGCTGACATTTCTGCGTGGACGGCCGGTGGTAGCATCGGTGCTGGCTGGGGAGCGGGCTTTGGTGCAGCCTTGGGCGCGGGCACGGACGCAGGTGTTCTGACGACGTCTGTCCATGCCACGCGCTCCCGTGAGCGTGACGCTTGACCTTGGCGCCTGCTGCTGCTAGCGCTGCGGCGTCTGCTGGCGGAGCGCTGCCGGCTGCCGCTTCTGCCGCGCTGTCTCGAGCGGCTGCGTCCCCGTTCGCCACGTGGCTGGCGTAATGACGGGAAGCTCGCTGCGTCCATACGTGGCAGTTTGCGTTCCTGCTTCTGTGATGTGACTTTGTGTTCCCACTGTCGTCGCTTGACTACGTACGGCGTCTTGTAGCGATTCGAGCACCCCGGGGAGCCGGTCGGGTGGGGTCCTCCACAGAGCTTGCAATGAGGTGTACACTCAGTTTCGTGGTCTGCCCCGGGATTTGCTTTACCACACGCAAAGCACACCCGGACGTTTGGTTGCGGGCACACATCGGTTCGGTGGCCCACTTTGCCGCATTGTCGGCATATTTCGTAGTGTTGCCTGTAGAGGCTGCATTTGGTGAGGACCGAACCGTATTTAACAGTGTTGGGGACTTTTTGTCCCGCAAAGAGGACGATAACGGTGGTTGAATTCCCAATTCGGTGGGCCTCTATTGCGAGCGGGTTACAGGGGTTCACAATATTAGCAGTAAGGTCTGCGGGCGTATCCTCCACAGAGATATTTCTGATGACGCCCTTTACTGTGCCGTCCGGGGCTGCTCGGTATACGTGCACTTCGTGCGCTTGGCCGCCGATACGCAGCATGCGAATCTGAGAGTACCTTCCGGCGCGTTGCTCGCTCGGGGTGCTTACAACAATAATGTTCTGTGCCACGTTCGTGCAAACAGTGTCCTCCATTGCCTCAGCCTTTGGTATCCCCGTGGCCACCATGATGGCCGACATTAATACAGGAGCCTCTATACGGCCGGTGTGGAGGCCGCCACGTGGTCGCATAACAATCTTGATCTCATCCCGCGGTAGCGTTGACGGCATGCGGGCTGCCTTTGTTAGCGTCGCGGTAACACGCTTAGCGAAGCTGGCTCGGGTCGTGGTTCTAGTCGTATCAGTAGTGGACTCACCGGTGGCTGGCCGGGTCGCCCGCTGTTGCACGTGTTTCCCTGGTGTCGTCCACCCGGCGGTGTCGGTCGGCGAGAGCTCGTCGCCGTGCACTGCGACGATCGTTCGGCCGGTGTCGCGGTCGAGTTGCAGCTGTGGTGCCGTAGTCGCATCGTTGCTGGGTATCGCACTTGTATCCATTGCAGTTGCCATGGCTTCCGAACGCGCCGTGAGTAGACCGGGCGTTAGGCCTAGCGGCCGGGGCCGGCGCGGCCGGGGTCGTACTCGAGCTAGGCGCACAGCTGGGCACGCGCCGGCGCCAGTGCGTCTGACACTGCTATGACGTCACTTCTCTCGAATGCGCAGACCGGCGAATATGCCGACCCACTTCTCTACACACCCGTACTCCAATTCGGTTGGATTCTCAATCCAATCCAATCCAATCCAATCCAATCCAATCCAATCCAATTTAATCCAATCCAAATCTTATTCAATCCAATCCAATTCAAATCAATGCTCCTCGCGCTTGCGCAGTACGGCCCTTCAAGGTCCACACGAAACTGCTCAACCTCGGCCAGTGTAGCTTACGCTACAAAAGCCAACGGCTACCCGCCGCGGTGGCTCAGTGGCTAAGGCGTTGCGCTGCTGAGCACGAGGTCGCGGGTTCGGTTCCCGGCCGCGGCGGCTGCTTTTCTGATGGACGAAAACCAAAAACGCCCGTCTGTACGAGATTTCGGCGCCCGTTAAAGATCCCCAGGTGGTCAAAATTAATCTGGAGCCCGCCACTACGGCGCGCCTCATCGCCTGCGTTGCGTCGGCGCGTTAAACCCTACAATCAATCAATCAATCAAGCCAACGGCTCCTGTAACTAAGGGGGCATACTGAAAATTCATGCCGAAAATCGAGAAATGTGTCCGTAGAAATGCCTACACATTTAAAGAACTGAATAGGCACCACGGGAACACGCTGAATGTGTTACTTTGGGAAATTTGTACCAGGGATGAAGCGACAAAGATAATAATAATAATAATAACAATAATATTAATAATAATAATAAGAAGAAGAAGACGAAGAAGAAGAAGAAGAAGAACAACAAGAACAGCAAAATATTAATCATCTCATTTATCTCCATTTCAGAATGGATGCCTCCCTCATCGGCTTCGAACAATTCTGCGCTCTTAGAATTCATTGCGCTCACTGCGCTCTTAGAATTCATAGAAATGGGGATTCGCGGCCAACGGCTCCCACGGCTAAGTTCTGCTCTCGCTGTTTTAGATACCATCGCCTCGTGCCGCTGATTGCTGTCCGGCCGCTCTCGTCACCGAGGATTGGAGCCGTTTTATTCCGTTCCTGCATCATCGTTGTTCCCGTGACTTCATCCACTGACGTCACAACAAGAGCAGCGCCGCTGTGGGCTACAAAAGGAGTACCGGCCATCAACACTCTGGGATTCGCGGCCAACGGCTCCCACGGCTAAGTTCTGCTCTCACTGTTTTAGATACCATCGCCTCGTGCCGCTGATTGCTGTCCGGCCGCTCTCGTCACCGAGGATTGGAGCCGTTTTATTCCGTTCCTGCATCATCGTTGTTCCCGTGACTTCATCCACTGACGTCACAACAAGAGCAGCGCCGCTGTGGGCTACAAAAGGAGTACCGGCCATCAACACTCTGGGATTCGCGGCCAACGGCTCCCACGGCTAAGTTCTGCTCTCGCTGTTTTAGATACCATCGCCTCGTGCCGCTGATTGCTGTCCGGCCGCTCTCGTCACCGAGGATTGGAGCCGTTTTATTCCGTTCCTGCATCATCGTTGTTCCCGTGACTTCATCCACTGACGTCACAACAAGAGCAGCGCCGCTGTGGGCTACAAAAGGAGTACCGGCCATCAACACTCTGGGATTCGCGGCCAACGGCTCCCACGGCTAAGTTCTGCTCTCGCTGTTTTAGGTAGGCATGTAGTTTGGCACACGTTGCTGTTTCATACGTTCGCTCGAGTTTATGGCCGTTGATCCCACTCTGTTGCATCCTTTTTTGTGGGAAGTGTGATGGGTGTTGACTTGTTGACCTACCGCGTGAGGATTGGCTCATTTGTTCCTTGCCGGCAACCTAGGAACTCCCGCAATGCTCGCTTTAGCTTTGCGTCCGCTTTTGTTAGATCCCTGTGCCCCAGACCAATCTTCCTGCTTCTAGGTTTGGTTATTTCACTCATCCTGCTCTGCTGTGGTGACGTGGAATCAAACCCTGGCCCTAAGATCGACGATGTTCTCGCCTTAATGAAAGATTTTCACGTTGAAACCACGGCTACTCTGACCACAATAAAACAGGAAATCAATAGTATTAACTCAAGAATCTGTGCAATAGAAAACAATCTGAGCAAAATGCCACAAATCGAAACAAAGTGTGAGAATGTAGGCGACTCTGTACGCGAGGTGAAGACAAGCATCGCAAAGGTAAATGAGGAATTATTTGACGTAGTTGATGATATCAATAACAGGATGCGAAGGAACAACTTGATTGTCAAGGGCATAGCAGAAACAGAAAAGGAGGGGTACGAAGAGTCAGAAGCAATCGTGAAAGAATTCTTTGCAACTCACCTCGGCGTACAAGCCGGTGACATCGAACGGGCCCACCGATTGGGTCAGCGGCGCGCGAACGTCGACCGGCCCATAATCGTAAAATTTCTCAACTTTAAATCCAAGATGGACGTTTTACGCAATGCCCCCAAACTTAAACAGCTAGAAAACCCGAAAGTTTGGCTTGACGAAGACTTCTCTCCTAAGGTACAATTGGCGCGCAAAAAGCTTCGCGACTTCGTCAAAGCTACCCGTAATGATAACGAAAGCTATTCACTCCGCTTCAACCTCCTTTACATCCGTAAAAACATTTATAGGTATGAATCTAGCACAGATAGTATCGTCCAAGTACCCGCAAGATACGAACATTTCGCAAATAATACTATAGAGGAACAGAACAGCGCAGGCGTAGCCACAAACCATGAACCTGTAACGGCCTGACACAACCTATCCGCCAGACCATCATCCGCTAAGAAATCAACTGCGAATAAAAAGCTATCAATAATCCTTGCGAACTGTCGCAGCATATATAGCAAACTTGATGAACTTAAAGCCCTTATACACACGTGCAATGCTGACGTTATTCTTGGCACGGAGACGTGGCTAAATTCTGACACGGATAACAGTGAACTTAGCTTCCCTGCGCAGTACGCGATATTTCGACAAGACAGAGCCGCTTGTCGTGGTGGAGGGGTGCTTATTGCCATTAGGAAAGAATTTCGTCCCTCGGTCATAGTTTGCGACTCGCCCCTTGAAATTACGTGGGTTGCGGCACGCTTGGGGCATGTACCGTGCGTCATAGGCGTGTGCTACAGACCACCCGATAGTGGCCCAGAGTTCATTGAACACTTCAGCGATTCTCTTGATCAGGTCTTAAACAAGCACCCAAACTCTGTTGCCATTCTTGGCGGGGATTTCAACTTCCCCGACATAGATTTGATTGATTGATTGTAGGGTTTAACGCGCCGACGCAACGCAGGCGATGAGGCGCGCCGTAGTGGAGGGCTCCGGATTAATTTTGACCACCTGGGGATCTTTAACGTGCGCCGAAATCTCGTACACACGGGCGTTTTTGCTTTTCGCCTCCATCAGAAAAGCGGCCGCCGCGGCCGGGAATCGAACCCTTCCCCGACATAGACTGGTCCTCTTCCACTGTTAGCTGTGCCAGCCGTCGTCAAGAAAGCCTTAACTTTATAAACCTAACACATGTGCACAACATGTCACAGCTCGTGGTGGAACCAACGCGCGGAAACAACATTTTGGACCTCATACTCACTAATCAACCCGATAATGCAGTTACTCATGTCCTGGAGGAAATCAGTGATCATCGCGCCGTACATTGCTCCTTATCTATCCCACTGCCCGATAAAACCATAACTGCCAAGCACATACTCAATTACGCACGCACAAATGTCGAGAAAATGAATCGTATGCTGGAAGAGTTTACACCCCATTTCGAAGCCAGTTTTGAAAATTGCACTGCAAATGAAAACTGGATTAAATTTCGTGACATGCTAAAACAAATCGAAGGTAGTTGTGTACCAAAAATGACTATTAGATCAACGAAAAACGATCCGTGGTTCACACAGGATGTGAAAAGAAATCTTAATAAAAAGAAGCGAGCATTTAGGAAGGCGTCACGGACAAAATTGACAGTAGACTGGGATAACTATAAGGATGTATCGAGGAAAACCGAAGCCATCATTAAAGAAGCTAAACATAATTTTTTCAATTGCACACTGCCTAACCTCCTGAAAAGTGACCCTAAAAAATTCTGGCTAGTGGTAAACCCTAAAAACACTGATTCCCCGACCTTGCTAGACGGTGAGCATGGTGATTCTCCGTCGGCTGAGGAAACCGTGGAAATATTCAGCGATCAGTTTGCATCGGTATTTTCAAATGAGCTTCCATTAGATTCGCAAGACCTACCAGAGACCGTCATTCATGATACTTTTATCCCAATTGTAATCACCGAAAATGGCGTAGCACGTGCCATTGAGCGACTTGAGTACAAGACGAGTCCAGGGCCTGATGGCATTAGCTCCAAACTTCTGAAATTAACAGCTCAAAAATCATCGTACCTATTGAAACTAATATTTCAGCAGTCACTGGACACAGGTTGCGTCCCAGATGATTGGAAGTCAGCGTTAGTGGTATCTATATTCAAATCTGGCTTAAAATCATGTGCTAATAATTACCGGCCAATTTCTCTTACTTCTATTCCGTGCAAAATACTCGAGCATATTCTGTTTACGCACATCGTATCACACCTCAATAAAAATAACTTGCTAATAGATAACCAACATGGCTTCCGCAATAACCGATCTTGCGAAACTCAGCTCTTCGAATTGGTAACTGACCTTAATAATTCTCTGAATAACTCCCGCTACATTGACGCAATTTTTATAGATTTCTGTAAAGCATTTGACCGCGTGCAACACCAAAGGTTGATGACTAAAATCTGTAATCTACAGCTAGACGATAAAACAACCCAGTGGATAAGCGGTTTTCTTACTAACAGGGTTCAGTCAGTTAAACTTAACAACGTTATCTCTAGACCCAGACCCGTCAAGTCCGGAGTGCCCCAGGGTTCCGTACTAGGCCCTTTATTGTTTCTAGTCTATATTAATGATATTGGATCCAACATTAACTCTTCACTGCGTCTCTTTGCTGACGATTGCGTAATTTACAAGGAAATCACTGAACCAAACGACGTAAACATCTTGCAGTCCGACTTGACAAAATTATCAGAATGGTGCCGTTTATGGCAAATGGAAATAAATGTAAACAAAACCAAACACGTACGCTTTTCATCTGTTGCACATCCTTCGCCCAATGAGTATGTCATAAACAACTTAGTAATTCAGACAGTTCCATCTATCAAATATCTAGGTATTTTATTCCACTTTGATCTAACCTGGTCTAGCCACGTAGAATACATTACCGCGAAAGCATTACGGAAACTTGGTCTTCTTAAGCGCCGCCTGAAACTTGCAAACAAGGACACCAAACTTCACGCATACAATACTGTAATCCGGCCAACCCTAGAATATGCTTCCATAGTATGGCACCCCCACACAGCAATCCTTACTAATACGCTCGAATCAGTTCAAAACAAAGCCGCGCGATTTATTTTGTCATGTTATTCCCGCTATGAAAGTGTGTCATTCATTAAGAGAAACTTAAATCTCCCACCTCTTGCCATGCGCAGAAAATATTTCCGCTTATCTTTCTTCCACAAATTATATCACAGTGATTCGCCGTTCCGCCGTACGTTCATTCACCCTGCTATGTACATTTCCGCACGCGTTGACCATGATCATAAAATTGAACCTATATTTTCTCGCACAAAAAAGCACCAATACTCACCCCTTGTATTATCAATAACCGAGTGGAATGCTCTGCCTGCCAGCATTGTAACGCATGCACAGCAATCATCTTTCCAGTCTGCATTATTTGCGTTCCTTGAATGTGATCCACAATCTTAGTCATTGCCACTTTTTTGCTGCTGTATAACGTGTCGTGCAGCTTTTCAATGTGCTCCCCTGTGAAAACCTTGCTGTGTTGTTTTTTTTGCTTATTTTGGTTGACCGACTGTGTATCCTGCGCATGTTTTCTTGTCTTCTTCTTCTCTTGCTAAAAAATTGCTGTTGTCACTGATTACTGTATAAACCCCCCTTATGTAATGCCCTAGAGGCCCTTAAGGTATATAAATAAATAAATAAATAAATTCCTTTCCATAAAATTGGACGACGACGAAGTGCCTCTTCTCCAGGACGCTGCTTCTTTCGTCTGCGACTATTTGTGGTATTTTTTGCTTTCAACCTGCGGGACACGGCTTTTTCTGAGCGGTTATGGACGGGGATCCCCCGGAGGAACCGTGCGACGTCAATCGACCGGCGGGCGCCTCCTCCAGAAAGCGCGCCAGCTCCCCAGCGGACACGGACACCGAGGACACGGAGCTGTACTCAGCGCCCAGTGACGGTGATTCAGACGATGGCTTTCACCTCTACATTGGAAAAAGTGGGACAAGAAGGCTCCTCACGGCATCTTCGTGGTCGAGCACCTCGACAGTGAAACCCATGCCTAGACACCTTGTGCACACGATACCGTTCGTTCCCGAGGCCGAGACGGACAACCTGGGGATGCTCAACAAGCAAGCAGTCTCCGCGCTCCTCGAGGCCACTGTGCTGGAGAAGTCAAGGACGTAAGGACCAATTCTCGGCGAAACATCTTGGATATCGACGTGGAGTATAGGAGTGCACTGGAGGTTTTGCGGAAGGTGACGTCATTGCAAAACAAAAATGCGTGCCCATGACACAGGCGTCATTTATGAAGTCGATGCATCTATCCCTATAAGAAGAACCTGCCAGTGCTAATCAAACCTGCGAATAAAGGTATTGTCATCAGACAAGTTAGCCGCATTGGTACTTCAAGATGCCTGAAGATAATTTTCAAGGGCGACAGCCTTACCGCCCATGTTAAGGTGAGTCATTGCCGTCAGCCTGTCCGACCTTATGTGCCCAATCCCCTTCAGTGCCATAAGTGCTTAATGATTGGCCATGTAGCTGAAATCTGTGGGAGCGCCATTGTATGCCCCAAGTGTGCTGGGCCCCACATGGCTAGCCACTGGTGTGAAGGTACCCTCAAGTGCGCCAACCATGAGGGCCCTCACGATGCCTCATCGAAGTTTACTGTCTTTAAGCAGATGGTGAGGGACCACTCCACGCACAAGGAAGCTGCCGCGACGGTACGACAGCGGTGCCGCCACCGGTCTCAACGCCAGATAACTTTAAAAAAGGCTGGCCATTCTCCAACCAACGCCTCTACGCAAGCGGTTCCTCCATCAGTGCTACTACTACTTCCACCGCGACTACCCCCGCGGCCGCCGCCGCCGCCTCCGCCACTTCCACCACCCCCGGCCCAACAGGATTCGCCGAGCAGCCGTCGCAACCAGGTAAAACAGCCCTCTTCGGAAGACGCGTGGCTCCCACTGCCCCCTATTGTACCTCCGACTGAGCCACAACGCTCAGTGCTGAAGACAGTCATGCGATCTCCCGCCCC
Source organism: Haemaphysalis longicornis (assembly GCF_048455015.1). Lineage (NCBI taxonomy): Eukaryota > Metazoa > Arthropoda > Arachnida > Ixodida > Ixodidae > Haemaphysalis > Haemaphysalis longicornis. The sequence continues at coordinate 316,155,993 of NW_027526203.1, forward strand.
GACTTCAGGCGCAGATCGGCAGGTCGTAGCGGTCCGGAGGTCCCTTATGAATGTCATGCGCACTTTGCTCATTAGCATAAACACCCAATCCAGCACTGGAGGTGCTGGAGGCCCTGAGTCCAGTATTCGCAAGCCTCGAGTGAGCAAATACCATGGCCGACGTGCGCCCTTCATTGAGTGCAGACGTCAAGGACGCTTCAGTTTTTCAGTGGAATGTAAGAGGACTGCTATCACGCATCCCTCATCTTCGCCAATTTGTATTCATGAAGTCGACCCTCGTCCTTGTCATCTGTGAGCCGAACGTGCATGAACCTATTAGGATATCTATGAACTTTTTCAATCAACCACTGGCCCATCAAAGTCGCTCTTTGCATCAGACGTGAGCTGACCTGCGTACATCACCCTGTGAAACCTTACAGGGATAAGGAGTACGTCTGCCTGATCATCAGAAAAGGCAAACACATATTCACACTTGTGGGCGCGTAGATACACCCGGCATCTCGCTTTAATCTCAAGGGGATGGAGATCATTTTAAGCGCAACGACTGGTCCGTGGGTCATTACGGGTAATTTTAATGGACACCACTTGCTGTGCGGACGCTCAAGAATTAGCAGCAAAGGCTGGAACCTGGTGTCCGTTGCCTCAGACCATGACCTGTGCTTACTGAAAGATGGTAGTCCGACTATTCTACGTTGCACGAGCTACGGAAGTTGCTTGGACCTTACGTTTGTGTCGCGATACTTGCCCGGCCGTACACAATGGTTTGCAGACATAGAAACTCGTGGTATTGACCACATTCCAACCTATTTAAGGATTCGTGGACTACGAGGTCACACCAACCCTAACGTCATTCGGGTGACCGATTGGTCACAATTTAAATCCCAAATGGAAGATTTTTTTTGGGAGTGACGTGTCTGGAGATCTGGAGTCTGCCATGGGAAGTACGCCGGTTGCCTGCAAACTTTCCGCCCGCCTGTCTCCTAAAATCACAGAGTTCGACATTGAGCTGGAATGCTTTAGAGCTGTCCGTCGGCGCACCGAATGAAGATACAGACGTACGAAGTCTCTTCCATACTTCAAAGATGCCATAAGGATACAGAAGAAGATCCAACACCGCAATATTCAAGTGCAAGCACAACGTTGGAAGTCTTTTTTGAATCGCTCGACCCTTGAGAGCCTTTGTCTGGAACATGCAGGACTGTGCGAGGGCTAATGACCCCCGTGCAATAGCGCTTCAAGGGTTTGGCTCTTCACCAGAAGCGGGGAGAGCTAGAACTAGCAGAGGACTTCTGATTTCGGATCGGCAGTGAAACAGGCCCTGCTGGCTCATCACTTGCCACTGACATTCCCGCAACGCGGGATCCTTGGATGGACGTGCCGTTTTTGATGGAAAAACTGGAGGCGGCATTGGCTCTGTGCAAGCGATCGTCATCACCTGGGCCCGATGGAATCACCTATACCACTTTCTCTCACCTTGAAACGACGACAGCCACGCCCTTTTGAAATATTTCAACGAACTATGGCGTGATGGCATAGTTCCTGAGAATGGAGGTCTAGCCGCCTTGATCCACTCCTGGAACCTGGAAAACCTCTGCTGGACCCGGTGGCATACCGACCCATAGCAGTTGCCATTTGCGTCGAAAGCTTATGGAACGAGTTATTGCACGTCTGGAGTGGTTCCTCGAGCACTGCAACGTCTGCCCGGCAGTGATAATAGCTGGTCATGACCATTCGTCCTTAGATTGCGTCATCGACCTGGTATCTTTTGTGCACCAGCAGAGACGTGTCAAGCGCATATGCACTGCACTGTTCCTGGACGTTAAAGGAGCATATTACAACCTGGAGCGCGATGCCATTCTTAAAGTACTACATGCAGTGGCGCTTGGCGGCCGTGTCTACAAGTGGGGGCGGAGCTACTTCTCGAGGAGGGCATTCTTTGTAATTACTCAAGATGGCCTTACGTCAATACACTATACCCACCGCAGTGTGCCCCAAGGAGTCGTCTTGATCCCCACGTTGTTTACCCGAACCCTCATCGGCTTGACAACCTCCCTTCCAAGAACGGTTCATTCATTTGCGCGGATAATATTTGAATTTGGTGCATTTGGGCATATGGAGTGACTCGACGGCCTGTGCGCACGCGCCTGCAAAAGGCTGCAGACTTGACCAATTCCTACCTGCACAAAAAGGGGTTGCCAGTGTCTATCAGCGAATGCGCAGTGCTCGCATTTTCAAGAAAGCCTATGCATGCATACCTCTCGCCAAGTAACGGCGAAATGGTCTCTTATGTGAAATGTCACACGTTTCTCGGCGTAGTTGTCGATAGAGATCTTTCTTCGAAGCCCCACGTATGTTGTATGAAAAGGCTGTCTGCAGTAACCCATATTCTGCAGTTCATTGGCGGCAAGACGTGGAAACGCCCATGAAATCAATGTTGCAGCTATATAATGCACTATTAGTGGGCTCTCTAAGGTACATCCTGCCTGTACGTTCAGGTACACGCCGCACAAACATTCAGGAACTTAGAGTACAAGCTCAGACCCTCCGAACTTGCCTTGACCCATCACGGTGCACGTCAACAGCTGCAACTATTGCTGTGGCTCGTGATCACCCTTTGTCCACGTACGTGACAGGTGATACACTCAGAGCGCATTTTAGGAACTTATCCAGACTGCCTGATCATCACCTGGCGAGTATGCTATCAAAACGCCCCCATGCATCTTTCGCAAAGGTCTTAGCTGCCCACATCATTAGCATGCCATCCAACTATACGCGTCTGACGATGTCGCTGCTCCCACTTTGGTGTACGATGCAACCACGAGCATGTCTTACTCTACCAGGCTTAACAAAGAAGAGAGATTGTCCAAGGCTAGCACTATAGCAGCTAACTCTCACTTATCTACATGGCTCTGTAACAACACAGATGGTTCTGTAACAACATGTGCTTCTGCCGGCGCCATGGTTATACCCGATTTTCAAAGTCCACAGAATTCAAGATAGCCCATCCAACCACTTCCACGGCTACAGAACTTATCGCCATCCGTTGCGCCCTCCACACCCATTTTGCAAGCCTCATGTCGAAGATGGGCGATTGTCTGTGACCCCCAGCATGCGCTTCAATCGCTCCAGTCAGTCCTGTGCCATGGACCTCATGAACAACTGCTGGCCGAGGTAAGACTATTGTATGACCGTGCTGCCCACGCGGGTCATGACATTGCCTTCAAGTGGCTGCCCAGTCACTGCGGCATTGTCGGCAATGAAAGTGCGGATGCTGCCGCCGGCTTTGCACAGCAAAAAGCGGAGACCATGTCCATTCAATTACCCAGGACGGACGCCGCTAGTACTCTCCGCAAGCTTGCCCGGGAGACCACGATAGCCAAATGGACCACCCAAGAGTTCACGAGCTCTCGTATTAAGGCACTGGGCCCGCATCTTCAGCGCCCTCTTCCATTAGGCTTCCCACGGACTGATGCAACCGTTCTTGGCCGTCTCTGGCTGGAAGTCGCATTCCCAAATGCTTACTCATATTTGATCGGAATGGCAGAAAGTGAGGCGTGTGAAGTCTGCGACACACCGAAGACCATACGCCATGTTCTATGCGAATGTCCACGTTTTTCATCGGCGAGAAGGCACCGCTCCTCAACTTTACGGAAGCTGGATTCTCGGTGGCCGTTTTCTGAGGAGAAAATCCTGGGCCACTAGCCTTCTCCGTCATCTACGCACAGGGCGACAAAAGTGCTCCTGTACTTCCTAAAAACGACGAACTTGCACCGAAGACTGTAGCACAAAGGCTACTCTCTATGAAGTCACTGGACTCCACCGTCTATAGTGTCGTAACGCTGGGCACACCTCTTTACGCTCTGCCCTTACCTTCCCCTTCTTTTACTGTTTTCATCTATTTTCCCATTGTTCCCCTTTCTAACGCGTAGGATGGCAAACTAGGCCACAGCCTGCTTGACTGACTTTCCTTTACCTTTATTCCTTCCTTCCTTCTTTCTTTCCTTCCTTATTTGATCCCTCTGTCGAGTTATCGACATTTTGCTACTTCTAGTACTGGCTAGTCACTCCGTTATCCTGGTAGTCCATCGGTTGTCAGTTCTGTTTATTAAACGTCCAGCTCAACTTCACTTCTTTTTCTTCATTTTAGCTAGGATGTCTTCAACTTGGTTTTGTCTCCCTCACAGGCTCGTTTCTTTTTTCCAAGCTTTACTCCCAACATTCTTTTTTTTGCATGACTTCTTGGGGTTACTAAAGTCTTCTTTTAATTAAGCTGCTCCTAAAGCTTCTACCGCGAAAGTCACCACTCGAAGAGCGAATTGGTTGTATACATTTCTCTTCAGAGACAGAGGTAGTCTGCTATACTACATTTCTTCAGTGTGTATGCTTAATGCTTTCCAGCCCAAAGTAATTTTCCGCCTGATTTTCTTGTCGTGGTTTGTAGTGGCACTCACAACTTGTTCAAGATAGTTATTTTCATCCGCCTCTTCTCTTATATTGTGGGAGGCTTCATGCATGTCTACTTAAAATTTATTTCGACTTCTTCGTATTTATCTTTAACCCTACCTCTTAGCTTTCCGAGTACAATTCCTGAAGCATGCATTAAACTACCTGAAGTGTGGGGGTAGCGAAAACAAATGTTGTGCCGAATCATGCTGCAGGAGCTTCGGGGCACAGATTAAAGAATACAAAAAAAAGGTCAGCCTTTCTTATTGCTTCTAAGGCGGCCGCCAGAAAGAATATTGCGGAATCTTCAAAGAATTACAAAGAAACAGAAGCATATCGAATTGCTACAACAGGCGCGTAGTGTCACAGCCAAAACTAACTTACTTTTCAACCGAAACGCTTGTTTTCGACACAATATTTTGAAGTTAATCTCAACAAAAGCACGCGAAAAGTAAAGAGCAGCACCTCGATTAGAGAAACAACGACGAAAACAGCAGCAAACAACGTTTCCTTCAAAGCCTGCTTTCAAACTTACTTCCCGCGCCAGATTTCGAGTGTCTTTCTCAAGGATTTCCCATCCGGGATACTTTATCCAACGCTATGTTCTTCGTCTTTTTGAGTAACACACTCTCTAACGGGAGTTTTGTTGTTGCAGTTTCCTTTTCGCATTGCCGAGAAGGAGTTTGCGTTTTAGCCTGAAAAGAGGACCGACGTGAACTCTTGAATTGTCCCGGCAACGCTTTTCTCTGTCATCGCTGGGAAAAGAAAAAAAAAAAGAGCGAACGAGTAGTTGAATTGAGTGTTCAGCTATTTACGTTCGGCTGGTGCGCCGGGCGCCCCCCATTCTCGTCTCGTACTGCGTGTCTATTTCTCTTCGAACAATGACAAGGCGTGGGCGGCTTCTGTGGTCGCCAACGCGGACGTCTGACGCCGCGCAAAGTCGCGACGACACAGTCATCACCGAGCACGATGCCGTCGCGCAAACAGAGGGCCCTGTCTTTCAGGGCCGACTCGCGCGAAGCCCAGCGTCCCTGAACGGAAGGGCATGGGCCGCCGACACAAAGCTGCGCGCGCAATGTAAGCTTGCCGCTGTGGTGCAAATCTCCAGTTTCCCTTGCTCTTCCATTTTTTTTATTCCCTAGGGAGGGCCTCGCATGCAGCGCGATCGAACGCGGAAGTTGCGAGCTCTTGAGGCGTAGTGAAATGGCCGGAAAGAAATGCTGACATAACAACAAACAAGGCCACGGGGAAATTTAAAGGAAAGAAGATGCGTAAGTAGATGAGTAACATGCAGGGAAGCGCCATCGAAGCAACACAGAAAACAGAAGGGGCGAGAGGGAAGGAAGACAACGTCATATTCGTCATCGCGAAGAGAAAGAAATCTACAAGAGAGCCTCGCTCAGCTCGTATACGCGTGCATTCGCGCACTCTTTCGATAGGGGCATAACGACATTTTCCGGGGCCGCGACATCAAGACCCGGGGAACAAATACTGGCGCCGCCCCAAGTGGTCCGGCTCGTTGCCGCGTCTCTGGCCGCGTTGCTGCTGCAACAGCCACGCTCAGCCAAGTTGCGTTTAGCAGCGCTGATCTGAATTTGCTGCTTTCTTCCCACTTTCGCCCGTCTGCTTCCGTTTCAATGCTTGCCCAGAAGTGTGGCTCGGCTGCGCAGCCCCCGCTTGTGCTTCGCTCCGAGAGACAGGCGCCCCGCTGCGCGCGTCCGCAGTACGCAAAAGAAATGCGCCCGCGCTCAGACGGAATCTCTCTGTCCCCAACGGTAGCGCTCTCGCCATTTCCCTGTTCGCTCGTTCCCATACAAACGACGCTCAGCCAGAGTGTGCGCCTTTGAAACCCTACGGCCGCGGTCGCGTGCCACAAAACAAGCTCGGTCGAGAAGGGGTCGCGCGGTTGCCGGCCTGCGGATTCGTAGTTTTCTATGGAAAGTTCTCAAATCACTCTTCAATGAGCGGAGAGCGGGCAGAATCGGTTCTGTTCCGATTGTGCCTTCTTCAAGCGTTTTGGCTTTCTAGAATTTGCGAAGCGCGGGGCCACAGTACTAGAGGCAGAAATAAATGATGCCACTTGTGCGTACGTAGGACTCTTTTTGAAGCCCCCATTTCATGCAATACAACGAGCAGATACGCAGTACGTAGGCTAGCAGCCCATAACGTCGAGGGTGGAGTCTGAATTTACAGCGAGCTTACGTATGCAAAGCGCGAGTTTCGAGCGCCGGTTCACTCTTGCATATAATATAGAATGACAAAGATGGGCCAAGTCACTGAACTATGAACGACAACATCCGCCTACGTAATCTTTACCTACGCAGTGTGTTCCTTCGTTCCTTCGTTTCGGGGCGTACCTTTGTTTTTCCTTTGGGGAAATTGCTTACATACCCAATATTCTGCGTTAAGCCTAAGTGCAAAAGAATACGGCGAGGTCGTTGTCTTGAGGTTGGCCAAAGTGGATGCTCCTTCCACCGTCCGACGGGACGAGAACGGTAACCAGACTACACGGCGAAGCGCACCGCACGGCCGTAAATACCATTTCCAGTAAGAAAGAGACTGGAAATTTCTCCATTCCAGTATTCCTCCCGCGGCCGCGCCGAGCCGCCGAAGGTGTCCGCTCCGTGCAGTGCCTCCCCACCGAGTACATATGGAAGATACTGTAATATACACAGGCTTCTCCCGTTTGGCGAAGGGGAAGGCTCCCAATCTCACTTATTGTGGCTTGTTTACTCGGCATCGCCGTCTGCTACTGTGGCGCCTCCCGCCGAGGCGAGTCATATCCGCTCTTCTTTTTGATTGGTTTTTCCTTCCTTTCGGCATGCCGTTTCCGGCGCATCCCCAAAGTTCGAACGTCTAATCGCTCTACAGCGCCGGTGAGATGTTTTTCTGGTGAGACATTTCACAGACGGATACCGTAGCTGTCGACCTTGCAGGATCATTTGAAAAATATCATTTGAAATTTTCATGAAATAAAGCGACGGAGTGCAATTTCTTGTCTCCACGAGTTCGGAACAAATGAAATGACAAGCTAAACCAATTGCGCCGTAACATTGGGCACACTAGCAGCGCATGGTTCATGTTATGGTGGCCAGATGTCCCATTACGCCCGATGCCTCCTGCCAAGGCGGGTATTTAACACGCCTTGTGCTGGTTCCTGTGATTTCACAGGGAGCGAGGAAAGGCGTCGAAAGTACTTGTGACCATAGAGTTTCTTAGTAAGTATACTAGACAGGAAACTGCACCTCGCAATCTGTGTCGCCGTGTGGAGGGGGCATGGGAAGACCACTGCTTCTGGCTTGGGCTTTGCGTGACCATTGGATTCTTCAGTGGTTTTTGGGAGTTGCTTTCTTCACTATGCATTAACACGTGCTTATCAGTGTCTTTCAAAGCCGCGTTGTCACTCCACTCCTTTCTTTGCTAGAGTGCCTCAATTCACGCGCGTTCGCACACCGCCATTTTGGGGTCTTAGGCCGCCGCAGCAAGTCACTCTAGCAAGACCGCGGTATAATTTTCGCCGCAACATGGTTTACTCGCGAGGTTTGAATCATCTTATCTATTTCGCGTTGCTGGGTCTTGTGGAAAACGAAAACAGCTATGTGTTGGACACTGTGACACAACGGGACCGTTCAAAGCGTGTCTCGAACATGTACGGGAATGCCCGTTTTTCATCTCCGCCTTTTAGTCATGTTTTATGATCGTTTGTTTCGCTTGTGCTTGACAGTTTCACACTCGCCTTTTCCCCTCTCAATTTGCTCGTACACGTTGGCCTTATCTCACGCGCGCAAGGCGGTGGGCAGGCGGGCTATACGCCTCGAGCGCTGCCTGTAGGGGCGCCACTGAAATCCCCCTAGCGGCCCGTTTCTAAAGCAGTCGCGGGAGTCGCCGGCCCGCTCACCACTGTCGCCGTTGCTTTTGAGGCACGTTCGCGACTGATATGTTCCGTTTGTATGCGTTGGAACTACATATTTATGTGGAGCAGTCACTCTGTTCGCCAATGTAGTGTATTTAAAATAGTGTAAATGCTTCTGACGCGATCTTACTGTGGTACATCGGTCCGCATAAGCGCCAGGTGTGTGTCACAAGCCGGCGTCACGAAACCGGCATATATGCATGGAGCTGATTGTAATTCCACTCCCCTGAAGTTTACTAACAGTACCTCCATAAGCAGCGTTCGTTCAGATGCTCACTGCGATTTCAATCGGTTTCGTGTGCTTTCACAATCTAGCGGAGCACTCATTCCTGATAGCCCACTAGTTACGCTTTATACCTCTGATATTGATCACTACCCTGAACAAGTCAACGTGGCATAAGCATAAATTTCACGGACATTCTACGCAATACGTACGCTGGATAATGCAAAATTACATGCGGGAGTCAGCACAAAGAATTTAAGCCTGGGTCGTCTTGTCGCGAGGTGAGCTTTCCCAAACAGTGATCGGTTACATATACTCCCCGCTTGTATCCGCGGTTGTGACTAAACGTTTCTTTCAAACATCATATGGCACACGGAGCCCAGAATTTAACACAAAAGTGAAATCAGAGGGCCATATCAGATACCACACTCTTCCAACGACACCTTTTAATCGCTTGAGAAATTGCTTTGTGTATACTTCAAAAAACGTGTCCGCCGAGTGATCAGCTGCTCGTTAAAGTCAAAAACAATATAAAGGTCAACACGCAGCTTGCGTGTGATTACTAAAACGGTCATTCTTTGATTTAGCTCCGCATTCGTATACACAACGGCAGTTAAGCGCCCCCCTCCTCCGCCTCCTTGTCTTGGAAAATATCAGTGCATTTCGCATCTAGTTGGTCTAGTGAGTTCAACTTTGGTTAAGGTAAGACGAACGTCTCTAGGATTTCCGAAGCTGCACTGGATTTTTTCATTTATTATATTGCTACCGGACTTGGCAGACCATTTATTTTTCTGTGGTTTCATTAACTCTCCTTGGTCCATGCTATCATGCGGAAGTGGCCACATATTTAACGGCCCACAGACTTGGAATATACTTAACATGTTCGCGTGGCCTCTATTTCTATAAAACGCACAAATTATATTCAGGTATTAGGTAATCACCTCTCCGACTGATATTTTTCTACAACTTACACATTCAAAACAAGGCCGAATTCGTTGTACGCGCTGCAAAACGAAACCAACCTCTCACTGTGCCAATATCAGTTCTAAACGAGGCGGTTGAGATATATACTTGCGGCTGAGATACTCGGAGGTGACAGTGGTGATATGCCGCTGCTGTCGCCGACGCCCGTAAGAGGGGTCGTAGATGCGCGCAGTACCGCGTCCCCGGTTAGCTCTTGTTGGCGTTCGATCAGTCTAATCAGGACGCAGCTGATTTTTGAAGTGCCCTAAACATACTATTTGTTTATATACATCACCATAACAAGATGTTTAGGGCGCGGAAAGGCAAAAAGAAGCGAAAGAGAACCAAAACACTGCATGAGCCGCTACCAGCTGCGCAGCGGAGATCCCGTAAGCGCCGCGGAGAAGCGGCGGCAGGCAGCGCAGCAATCAATGAATCAATCAATCAAACAGCTTTATTTCCTTTGAAAAGGAGGAGTACGAGAAGCTCGAGGCGTATAAATAGCGCCGGACGGCAAGGGGGTCGCGTAGCATGCGGCGCTTGGCTGTCGGGCTAGCTGGACGCCATGGAGGGGAGGGGGGACAACATAGGCGTTGCATTTTTTTAAATCTGGGATTATAGGTAAAGGGTCGCAAATCACGCGAGAACGCGCTAAATATAGTAGTTTAAATAAGTTCTTAGCCTACCTGTCACCTGCATTTATCCCGCACCCCGCAGCATGGCCAGAATTTACCCGCACCCCGGTCGTACGACACCCCGGTCATACGATGCTTTCTCGTGGTCCCTTGAAAGTCGTGTTATCGGGGTTCCACTGTACTAACGTTTCAGAACAGGGTTTCCTTTCGTCCTTTTTCTGAAGAAAGGAAGTCCTGTTCCTAAACGTCAGTAAACGTTTTTTGTTATTCTCGTGTGTCTGTCTTACCTTATTTTCTCGGGATCTTTGTGAGTTTTTGGGAGTTATATAGGTATGTATGCATGTGCATGCATGCGTGCGTGACTGCGTGCGCGTGCGCGTGTGTGTGTGTGCGTGAGAGGTGTTCTTTGAAGGAACCCAAAAAGGGAAACCAGCAGTCAAGAATGCAAAGGAGGCTATGCGGAGGCATTTCATCGTTTTTTCATGCTGACAGATTCTTTTTAGTGTTTTCAAAGAAAGAAAGTGGTAGAGAAAAGCATGCTCTTTGAATGGGTACCGAACCCCCTACTTTCGGAATGCCGGTCCCCTTTCTTCCGCCATAATGTAACTCCAGGAGCAAAAATTATAAAATGCTTATGCACTTCGTCGCGTTCTTAACTGCCGTCTTTCCTTTCTGCATAAACAAAATAATAGGCCTTTTGGTGTCTCGTATCATCTGAGTGATTAAAAAAAAGGCATTGCTTGGCAGTGTCCAAAAACCATCTTGTGTCAGACTCACTGCAGATGGGTTAAAATACGCCGTGGTCCCTCGTGTATACTGCACACTGTGCGATGTCAAGGACACAACTGATGCTCAATCTTCAGCCGTCTCGTCAAAGCTCTAATGATTGGAGGTGTCTCACGTACACATATAAAGTGCCCTCAGTAAAGCTCAGACGTGATGACGCAATAAACGTCCCATGAACGTAAATACAAAGCGCCGTGCTACGTCATGACAGCTCGTTTTTTTTTTTGTCCGAGTTATATATTTTTATCTTTCTTATTTTGCAAATAAAGTGTAAATACTTTTAACAGTGCGAAAACTAGCCGCGCAGCCGTTTGACGGCTCTTTCTGTAGCTTTATCTATGCCACAAAAAGGGCATTCAGACAGGCATGCCTTGGGCTCTAGTTAGCCCTCCGGAGCTCACTTGGTAGTCACCACATCCTACCTTTCCTAACTCACTGGACTAGAACTTCCGAGGGACGATGCCGAACGTTTTCTTTGACATTGCGCAGCTCTATTTGTTCTTTTTCCTCTCCCTTGCAGAGCGACCGTGGTTGTGGGGGTTCAGTATCAAAAATAGGATGGCTGGAGGAAAAAAGGGTGCCGCCGACTGGCAGTTTTTATTCCTGTGATGGATGGGGGTGCGGGTGGAAGGAGGGCGTCTTTGCCTCCTTTATGCGCGGTCCCAGGTCGTCCGTCCTCAGACGAGTGTCGCAAAAGAAACCCCGAATACCGCTTTCGAAGAAGTCGGTTATGTTGATGAACAGCCGTGATGTGCCGTGCCGCTGAATAATCAGGAGGGGTGAGCAGGCTGTCAGTGTCGGCATGCGATGGTTCTAGTCGCCAGGAGTTGGGATGGCTCCGTAAGCGACGAGCAAGCATTGCAAATCAACGGTGAGGTAACGCACGTTTTTCCTCGTATGATGCCCGCATAATGTGCTCTAAGGAAAGCAGTTTCGGTTATCAGCGATTGTGTTTTTGGCGTTATTATGGTGTTAGGGAGCTTTCGTTCCTCGTGCTTAAGAGCCTTCTAACCGAAAAAGACGCGGGAATTCCCACCATGTATACCTGCTCGTCTAGTGTAGCATGCAACGCATTTAGGACTCGAAGCATAATGTTTCATACACGGATCATACCTTGGCGAATCCTAGCATTGCAGGTTTTCGGCCAGCATATTTTGGCGCCACTTTTCTGGCATCGATTTTCGGACGTCTGTTTCTGGAAGCCATTATTAGCTTAGCCTTATGGGGTACCACACAGCAAACAAAAAAAGCGTCTCAGCCACCACAGCCCCTGCTAAGGAGATTATAGCTGGGGTTGCAAAATCGTCCCACTACTAAAAGTGGTTCATACTTGCCAAGATTTTTTAGCTCAAAGGAAACATCTATCTGCCATTTACAAAGTAAGGAGCGGATTGGAGAGCGGAAAGTCTTTGTTTCCTGTGATGTCCACACTGACGGTGGTCATGAAAGACTTCCTGCGAAGTAGCATTAACAGCTTCGCTGTAAAAAAAATTAGCAACCTACTTATCATGTTTTCCGTCAAATGGACCTATTGTGATTGAAACTCGAACAATAAAAGTGACGGATTACTTTTTAAGCAGCGTCAGTAACTTAAACAGAGGAGGCATTATACGCGTAATATTGTGCATTCGTTGTCCGGAAATCATAAATACAATTCCTTACTTTTTTCTGTAATGGGTACAGGTCGCGCTCATAGAACGCCGACGGGCTTTACTACAAAAATAAATGTTGTTAGCACGATGACAACATCAGAACAAATATTAAATCCCCGCCATCTAACGACGACAATGCTTGAAACGCGAAGTGTTTATGCATGCGAATATCAAATGGCGAAGTGCCAAAGTCAAAGCCGCTGCAATTAAAGTCAAGACGCCAGCAGTCAAAGGGAAAACCGTCTGAGAGTCAAAGTCCAAGCGTCAACTATCAAAGTGCAAACTGCCTGCGAGTCATAATCCAAACTCAAAGGAACCCGCCGTGGTGGCTCAGTTGCTATGGCGCTATGCTGCGGAACCCAACTACGCGGGTTCGATTCCTGCCGCGGCGGCCGCTTTTCTGATGGAAGCGAAAAGCCAAAAAACGACCACGTGTTCGAGATTTCGGCGCACGTTAAAGATCCCCAGGTGGTCAAAATTAATCCGGAGCCTTCCACTACGGCGCGCTTCATCGCCTCGGTTGCGTCGGTGTGTTAAACCCCACAATCAATCAAATTAAACTCAAAGGACGGACCAGGAAACCACACGAGAAAGCTGAACCCCCCCTGTCTACCGTGTCGGAACGGCGCAACCGATAGACGTCGGCTTCATAAGCGAGGGAGCCAGGTTCGATTCCGACCACGGGAAGCGTTTTTTTCCTTGTGTCATCATCATCATCATCCTTATGTTATCTGATGATGATGATGATGATTGCTATTGGTTTCCCCTTTGAAGCGGGGTGATGACATGTCATCTTACTAAAAAGGACTAATACAACAATGTTTTACACTCTTGGTTTAAAGGAGCCATGAAGAGAAAACACAAGTTTGGTTCATTCAAAAGATTGTCTCGTTAGAATCATACTGACACCATTTTTAACGTAAACTTCGCTCAAATAAGCTACATAATTAGGAAAAACGGGAATGGTCATGCGACCCACCAGCTCATTTCCCGCAACTGAACCTATGATGTCACATGAGCTAAGCTCTGCGATTGGCGGAGGCTGGCAGGAGCAGACGAAAATTAGGTAGAGCTTACAAACTAGACGAACGAGCGATTTGCGCTTAAATTTAGGGCACATTCTTTACAAAGCAATAAGAATGATGGGACAAACAGTGGAAGTTACGAAAGCACATGTAAACATAGAAGTACTGATGCGTTCTGCTGTTCGCACTGCGCACAGCATGCTTGGTTTAGCCAGCTGCACAGCACTACGGGGCTTGGGGTTGTCTCAGACGACACTGGCCGATTGACGCAAGCAATGGTGTCTTACGTGACCCCATTTGTCGAGCGAGCACTGTTTCAGGGAACGAATATTTTCTCCCAGAACAAAAACAAGCCAGGTTTAAATGCGGGCTCAAACAAACCAAACGCTTGCCACGGTATGGTGGCGCCATCTAGGTTACGGAACGTAAAGAAACGTGGGAACAAACCAACACCGCTGTACAGGGTGGAGACAAACTTTGAACAGTCCCGTGCCGCCGCAATTGGGCCAACGGGCTCAACGCGTTATTCTTTTCGTTTCCCACGAGACCCAGCAACGCGAAACAGACAATATGATTCAAACTTCTTCAGTAAACCGCGTTGCGGCGATAATTTTAGCGCGGTTTTGACACAATGACTTGCTTCGGCGGCGAGCGAGCAACCGAAAATGGCGGCGCCAGCGTATACGTGTCTCTACCCTGTACGCCGGATGCGTGAATGAAGGTATTCTAGGCTGCAGAGCGGTCGGTTCCCGTGATGTCACTTGGGACCACGAAAACGCACGATTGAGCGGGAAAATCAAAATTTTAACCTAAATTGTTTAATTTCTCAGTGAATAAAGCACCGTTTGTATCCGGACAAGCGCTGGGGGCACTATAGAACACGAAATCTTTCGAATAAAACCAACTTGCATTTTCTCTTCATGGCTCCTTTAATACTAGCGCTGCTTAGGGCAGGCACTGAAGCTTATTAGGCCCGAAATACTTTTTTTTCCTGTTACAGGTGGTAACTGCCCTAGGCAATATTCCCCTCTCTGCTTTTCGCCCACCAGCATTCTAATCTTCTTTTCGTCCCCTCGACAGCTTTGAAGTTAACTTCCTCTCTGATACCCTTAAATCCTAGGGCTTCTGGAAGCCCAATATTCCCTTCATGTAGATTTGGATGGATACCCTCACATTCTAACACTATGTGCCGCATAGTTTCTGTTTCTTTTTCGCAGACCGCGCATACCCCATCATTTTGAGAATACTTCCCCACAAAACTCTTAGTTCGCAGGCAACCTGCTGTAGCCTCAAAAAGCAAAGCACTGCCCTGGGAATTATCGTAGAAATTTTCCTTTCTGATGTTCAATTTCTCAGCTCTGTACACCTGTAACGACGTTTTAGCTTCCATTTTTTCCCTCCATTTATTCGTTTCAATCTGCCTTGCCTCTTTTTTGGTTACCTTGGCTGTTTTGGATTCTCCCCTGTTCTTTCCGTATTTCATCGTTAGCCTTCTGGTCTTTCTGAACCACTGCGTGTCCACGCTTTTCAAGTATAGGTACCTAAATACCTTAGCTGCCCACCTTCGTTGATCCATTGCCCTCAACCTCATCTCAAAGCATATTTTACTCTGTGCTTCTCTAACTTCAAACGACGCCCAGCCCATATCTCCCTGAACTGCTTCGTTAGTTGTTTTTCCATGCGCGCCTAAGGCCAAACGTCCTACCGTTCTCTGGTTTACTTCCAAGCCTGATAGAACGTCTGATTTTAAGCAAAGTACAGCATTCGCAAACGTGAGACCCGGAACCATTGCTCCTTTCCACATTCCTCTTACTACTTCATATCTGTTATACCCCCACAGAGCTCTATGCTTCATTATAGCTGCGTTTCGCTTTCCTTTAACCTTAAGTAGCTCCTCGTCATGCAAGATAACTTCCTAGTCATGCAAGATAACTTAAGAGAAGGAGAAAGCTCGCCGAACTTGGAGCAATTAGTAATAAGAGCAACCTGACGTCCCAAAACGCGGAACAAGACCTTCCAAAAGGTCGTTTACCACTTTAAAGTGCAGGGCGGTTACTCAACGACCAATGAAGCAGGGCGTGAGACAGGGCTTTTGGACCACCCGCAGTTTTTCTGGCTGCACTGACCGTGGTATGCACCGTTGCTTTAGTTTTAGGCGATACGCCGCCGCTAGTAAAGCCAAAGCCGGTTCATGCTTGGAGCCAGCGAGATCAGTCGCGCGAGTGGAAATGTTTAGCCATTATGCCCACGTCAGCTAAGAATTGCGGCATGTGCTGATGAGCAGTAGCACTTAGTCGCATGCGGGGTTCTCGTCTCTACGTGAGTGTAGAATATACAGCGGCGAGCCTTACACAAATGTAGGGGTTTTAACACACCCCAGCTGCACCTGGCCTATGGTGGGCTATGGATTAATTTCGACCGCCTGGGTGTCTTTACCGTGCGACGAAATCTGGACACACAGGCATTGTTTGTTTTTCTGCTCCGTCAGAAAGACGGCAGCTGAAGCCAAAATCATACCCGCGTCCTCGTGCTACCAGGAAGTCTCGTGGGTGTACCAAGTGGGTGTACCAAGAATTCTCAGTCTAACAAATAAAGGTAAGTACACGAATCTTAACCTCCTCCTTCTCCTTTTCACAGGCGAAGGCTGTGTTGGGTAATTTCTTCCGAAAGTACCCACGCTGTAGCAGCGCGAGACAAAATCAGTGGTCACTATAGTGACCTTGAAGAGAGGGAGATGCTGCCAGGGCTGGGAGGCAGTTGGAATGGCGGCCACGCTTTTAGATGCGACGCATCCCTTTAACTCGCCTTGTCCCTCCGGCGTCCAGCCGTAGTCCGCATCCCTCCCCCATTCTCCTCGCCACGCCAGCTGCGCGGTAACGATGATGATGATGATGATTAGTGGCTTTCCCTTTGAATCGGGGCGTCGGTTGTCAGCAACCGACTTCGCCGCTCTCACCGCAGCGCCATCTGTGTGTTAGCGCCCACTCTCACCGCAACGCCAACTGTGCGTCAGCGCGCGTTAGCGCTCGGTTAACACATGCGCATGCGCTGCTCTCTCTCTCATTCCCCTCACCGTTAACGCGCGGTACATATAAACGCGATAACTGCGCCGCTCCGCTCAGTCGCTGCACCGCCGCCGCTCCGATGACATCCGATGACCACCGATGATTTGAATGGAGACTAACAGGTCTGCTACCGCGATGGTCGGCGCAACCGTAACAAACACCGCCCAGATGCGTCGCATCACCCCATGGTTTCCCCCCGCGGAAAGATGTGGTCAATTCTTTTTGTTATCACGGGAGCCATCGCCATATGGGCGAGGCTCGTGTGTCGGAAAATCAATGGCCCCCAGGCGTGTTCTGGTCAAGCATGAAAATTATCGTACGCGCGTGATGGCCAGCCGAAACTGACGGCTTGGTTGCCATCTCCGGAAGGCCCTGGAGAAAATTGCATGCTGTAGCAGCAAGGCGAGCTCGAAAGAAATGGCCAAGTAGGGCACAGCCAGGAGCGTTTTTAAAGTTCGTGCAATTTTTGGAGAACCGTGCAAGAAAGTATGAGCCACAAAAGTTTACCACAAACCATCGAAGCTGCTTCCGAGCGAGCATTTTCAAAATAACACGGAACCCACATTTTCAAACTATACATTTCATCCAGGGACCACACCTAATACTGAAACAAGACGTAACTCGCACGCACCCACACTAAGCTATGGCGCATAATTTCGTGACAAGATTATCGGATTTGTCCCGAGCCCCTCCAGCGGGGCCTTTGATTCTTTTTTTATTGCTTGAGCCTTTCCATGTGGACTCGACGAGGCAACCAGTCCTTCCGTATGTAATGACGCGATGTGTTGCACTTTCGCCACGTAGAAAATGCTGTTTATAAAAAGCACTACGGCCTTGATATTTGAATATATTTCCCCTAAAAATTTCTTTGCGGAAATGCACTTGTGTATACCAGCAGCCGACTTTTAATAGGCTCGTTGTATAGCGCTTAATAGAAATACATAGGGTCTTATGTAGGTACCTCATTAAAGGCCTTTTGGCCCTGATACTTAGATATCAAACTTCAAAATACTTAGATATCAAACTTCAAATGTTGCCCTCAAGATGTTTTCCCAGCCGTGCGTGGTGTATAGCAGTGAAACCTACTCTAAAGGGACTTGACAAAAGCGCTATACACCGTGCTATGCCCCGCTTCATGAGGTTTTATTGAGGTAGTTGATACAAGGCACTAGGGTCTTCATATCTTTACATAACAACTGTTATATTGCCCATTAAAAAATTCAAAGGAATTGTGTGCGTTTATCGCGCCGCAGCTACGCCTTGGCTATGAGGCGCGCTGTAGAGGAAGCCGCCGGATTTATTTTGACCACCCGGGGGTCCTTTTCGGGCACAGAAATCTCTGCACACGGGCGTTCTAGCTTTCCGCCTGCATGACCATTTAAAAAACGGGCCATCTCCACTAACGTGAAGCCTGGGGAGTGTGAAGCATGCAGCGTATAAGTGTATTCAAAGATTATGAGTCTCTCTCTTGCCACGCGCCACGCGCTGATTGGGCGCCGGAGAAGCGCCGGTGGAAGGAGCAGTTGCGCGCTTGCTGAGGCGGTGGTGTCCCCTCTTGCGCTGAACCAAATTTAAGCAATTTGCATGCCCCATCTGCCCCAGTTTGAGGAAGTGGCAGGGGTCAAACGTGAGTGCAGCGCAATGCCCGCGCCTCGCCCTGGGGGCTCGTCCTGAGCGATCAACGGGGCCCTGGCACCAGGTAAGCACGCATTTTCTTGCTTCGACCGACCACCCGAACTGATGAGCCGTCTACCAATAGCCTCTTGTTGTGCTTGATGATTGCTGGAGCGGACAGGGGGCGTTCCATAAATCTTTAAATCATGTTAGTTGATTTTGAACTGGTTTTATTCATTATACACTTTTCTTTTCGTATGAGTTACATTCTAGCGCAAGGCGTTGGAAAACGTGTGTCGGCGTTTTAGTGCCGTGACTTCAGGAGACGGCGACAGGAGATGCGGACAGCCCGAGTCCCTAAGGTGCTTCACCCCTGAAATGTTCCCCGGTATACATTTCTGCATAGCAGTGAAGCCGACTGTAAACGGGCGTGGTACAAGCATTTTGTAGGGGTGAGGCAGCGCTTCACGGGATTTATGAAGATACTTAGTATAAGGCCCTAAGGACTTGATATTTTCATACAGAACCCCTTATATTTCCCCCCAAAATGTGTTCCTAGAGAAGCATTTGTGTAGAGTAATGAAGCCGACTTTGAAGGGCTCTGAATGTAGTTTTTTGTAGGGCCCGTCTCAAAAATTAGAGGGCCTAGGGCCTTCCTACATTGTTATCAGGCTTCTGACATGGCGGCTGAAAGAAAGAATGGCCGCGACACGGGTCTAGAAGAAGAGGAAGGCCATTCATTAGATGAAGGGACGAAATAAGAAAATTCGGAGGCAACGAACGCACTCGGGCAGCGCAAGACAGGAACGGTTGGAGGTCGATGGAAGAGGCCTTAGTCCTGCAGGGGACCTAAATATATCTGATGATGTTGATATGATGATGATGATGATGATGATGACCGTACGACTTTGAAGAAAACATGGTGTCGATGTCACCTCCTAGTGGGCACAATTAACATCCAATAGAGTAAAACGAGAATTCCGTCGTACGCTAAATATTTCGGCATCAAATCAGTAAAATATTTGTGGTAATTACGCAATAAGCTACACTACCTTACCAAGCACGATTTTAGAGGCGTAAAAGCGCTTTGCCAGCTCAGAAACTTTCCTGAACCTTTGAGGCATGCGCGTACGAGAAGTGGCGGCCATTTTTTTCCCATCTTAGAAATATCGTCGTTTGTAGTACTTTTGAGCATCATTTAACAAGAATAACGTAATACGCACCATCAACTTAGATTAAGTTTATCACCTGTACCAAGCATCAAGCGCCGCGCGCACTGCATTTGCTGTAATCAAGACGCGAGGTACACTTCGCAGGCGCAGAGAGCTCGGTGGAGACGGTAAAACATAACTACCGTGCACGGTAACCGCTCTCGGACGCGCAGTGGCGTCACGGTACGGCGGTAACGGCACAGTAACACGGTTAGCTAAAACTCTCTATTGAAGTAAGTGTACGGAAAAACACAAGAAGGAAATAATTCCTGGAGCTCAGGCTTGAGCTTGAGGTCAGGCTTGAGCTTTTTTAACCTCCAGCTCCCATTCTCAAACAGATCGGAAGTGCTATAGAAAATAGATTAGTTAAGTGAGAATACACCGAAAGTGGTCATAACGTGAGCCACAAAAATATAAAGAAGCAACACTGTCATTTATGAAGAAAACTCACATGATATATTAAATGCTACCGCCCAAGAGTGGCGGCCTACAGAGAGGAGAAAAAAGCCGAAGTTATTAAAAACCGCAGTGTTGGATTTGCACGAGTTTCCGTCCCTTTTCTACGATTCCCCAGAGACGTTTGGAACACCCAATGTATCCTATGTTCACTTATAAGACAGGCCAGGCCCTAGTTGCTCTTGTTGCTTAAATGTTTTAATACTTTCTTCTAGATAGCTCTTCTCTTTTTTGGCGGAGACATCGCACACTGCCTTTGAGCCGTCCCATTTGGCATTCCGTGTTCTTGTGGTGTGCCCGCACTTCGACCGCCCCGAATCACCACCAAATGTTTCAGGTTTTCATTCTGTTAAAAATTTAAATGCTTACTTGAACGGATGTCACAGGCGCACTCGCAGCCTCGTCTTCTGGCTGACCACGTGATGTTCCTGCACAACAAGACGAATACGACACATCATCTTGTGTAGTGTTGAAGGGACTGAATAATATATAAGGGGGGGGGGGGGTGACTAGTATTGGAGTGTATGGTGCACTTTAAATCCTTAAGGGCCATTCAGTGTGTGCGCGTGTTTTAAGCGAGCTGGAAAACATCCGAACACGCAGTGTGCTCATGTTTTGTGGCAATAAAATGCAGCTCGTGCGGGCCTCCCTAGACCATTACGGTACGAGAGGCAACATATTACTTTAACGGCATTACCACAGTCCCACGTACGTGGTTGAAAGCGCAGGGTCTTGTAGAGAATTGATGAGAAACGTCGAGACTTTCCATACCCATATAAGCGTTTATTTTTTCGCAGTGAGCCCAAGTAGGAAAGTTTTAAGCAACATGCCAAAATATTTTCATAATGTCCTGAGCGACTTGGGCACTATACGTGGAATTTTACGCGAAAGTCCGCATATTCTGTATCTCACACAAAACAAAATACAGCGATTAATTTACCGCGTGTTTCTCTCCCACCCGCACCACTAAACAATGCCGGTTTTTGTTCGGGTGCCACCAAGTCGGTGATGTGTAAGGGAATTGTACTTTATTCAGAATAAAGCACTTGGAAAATTGAAGAAGTTCGTTACATTCACGACCACAATTTTACACTATGGAAAGTACATGTATCTCCGAAATTACCTTTCATTAGCGCTGTTGCATGAGGATCGCGACTTGCTCGACAAATAAAAACAAAACAAAGCAGGTATCTGCATCTGAACAACCTTGTTAATCTGTAGCGTATTCAAAGATACACGATGCTTCAAGAAGTTAACGTTTGATTATTGGCGTTGTGGGTCAGGTTTTGATGGGGCCGGGATGCTTTTACTGAGATCTTGCGACTTTAGAGCAGACTGCACGGAAACCGCTGATATACGCCTCGTGAGTATTCTCCGTTCTCCATAATCCAAGATTATAAGGGACCAGGCGCTGTTAATTGTTTTGCAGCCTGCCCTGCAGAACTAATGGGGGGGCGGAGCACCGAGCAGCCGACTTGTAGTGCAAGGGGCAGGGGATGCTAGGTGCACTGGTGGAATAAGCAGCGTACTGCATTGCTGCTCGTCTGGTGGGCTTCTCGTTTGTCTAGATGCCGGATGTGGCCGGGTCGCCCCCTCACGTATAGGTATGAACAAGCAGACTTTGGCGCCCCACCGTGGCTCTCCTCACGCTGGGGACCGTAAATCCATGTCTACATGGTCGATTAGGTCGTCGCTTGTAGCCGTGGGCATGTATGGCAACTTATAGGTTTCGCGCACTGGCTCGGCGGCTCCCGCCCTTGAACTCATTATTTCACATGATTCCTCCTTTCTTTTCACCACCCGGCGGTGGCCGGAGTAATCGCCTCCCATACCCGAATTAAAGCAACCCCTGGTCCCTTCCCACTACCTCCTGCGCGCGTTTCGATTGCGCCTCCAACTTTACAACGCTTGATTCCGAAAACAATCAGCGCATGTGTTTCGGTGCTCATTTCACTTTCCAGATTCCGAGCGTCGGCGCCTCCCGGTGAAAGTTACGAAAAGAAGAGACCCATCATTACTGCGCACTTGAGCCTCCCTCCTGGTGCGAATTAATTGCTGCTGCAAATCGATTTTTATTGCAGGGCGCGCATGGAAAAAGGAGATACATTCTTTTTATTGATCGTCACGATAGCACGCCATCCGCTGTGCAACTGAAGCAAGAGGTTTTATTTTTCTTGAGCCAACCGAGGAACTGAGGTTTGGCATTTTGCTAGGTGTATGTGAAGCGAGCAATTCGGGTTATTTGATTCGTATTTGAATCGGAATTCGAAATTTGGTTTTTATCTACTGGTGAACTTGCTGTAGCGCTAAAACGTAGGGCCGGGGAGTGAATCATGCAAGCATCACATACTGGCGAACGTCAAAGCATGAATACGTGTTCTGCTTTCTCTTCCCGTTCGCATTTATTTCGACCCGAGCTTGCTTTGAAAAATAGGATAGTATATCAAGAGAAAAAAAATTGGTACTCAGCCCGATAGTCAAAGCCATCTTTTCTTCTTGGAATGTTCGAATTTGAAAATTCGCTATTAGAGAACCCATAAATTTTACTATTTATGACTCGACTTCATGTTCCGTGGCCTTCAAGTCAACGCTTTCGACAAGACATCAGTCTTACAAAACATCTCCCCAACTCTTTACACCCCCACTTGCCACTTTTGTCTTTCTCTCAACAACACCTAACACTCAGTATCAGCTTGCCTCAACACTCGACACCCATACCCAAAGCAGTGAGGACCTGTCGACAAGCTTCGGTCGCGCTGACCACCAGGTACACGTGGTTACCCATCGTGGACAGAAGCCAAGGCTCAAGGAAATACCTGGACTGAAGTCCCTTCTTGTAGCGAGTAAGGGCGGCCCTGTCTCCGTTTGTTCACAATAAGCATTTAGTCTCTCTCCCTCTCTCTCTCACTTTACCTTTTATCTCAACAGGAGGGCACAACTAGCCTCCTCGGCAAAGATTGTGCACCACTTCACGTAATTCAGTGTCTATGAGCGCGTTGATATGTTGACCACATTGAAGAGATACTTGCTAGCTCTAAAGCAAGGGGCGAGAAAACAGCACAAAATAAAAACGCTTGGCATTAAGTTTCTAACAGCGGACCTGTTGTACAAGCCACAAGCTCGGCATTGCAGGGAAAAATACCAAGAAAATGCGAACGCCCGTGAGCGCGTGCCCCGTAGTGACCACCGAGCGTCCCCGGCACGCGCAGTGGCTTTAGCAAAAAAGAATGCTGGGAAAGACCCCGAGGAACGCAAAAAAATGCCCAGCGCTCGTGGGCGCGTGCCTTGCGGCGACCGCCGAATCTCCGGCTCGCGCAGTGGATTTAGGAAAGAAAAAAATTGGCCGCGTATCTGCTCCTTTCTTTGCAAATGTCGTCAAAAGACGAAAGTCTTTGTAGACATTTGCCAAGGAAATGCCCCCCTTTGCTTTCCCGCTCACCTCTAACGCTGTTACTGTACTGTCGCGCTCATTCCAAGGTAAACACATAAAGGTTTGCGCTAGGCGATTTGAATTTACCGCGTTCCACTGCTACAGGCCGGGTTCCTCGATGCCAGCGCTGCAGTACCGCGGAGACACGCGTGAATGGAGGCGGCCGACTAGAAGGTTTGTAGAGCCGCGTGGCCGTGCTCCACGTGCGTTCCAAGCAGAACGTGGAACCTAGCTAGTGGAACCTTTCGTTGCTTTGCCGCGTGATTTTAGATGCGACGGCATCTCATTCCCTCGCCTTCTCCCTCCATACGGCGTTGTCGTTGTCCGTCCACACCCCTCCCCCATTCTCCTCGCCGCGCGAGCTGCGCTATCCGCCGCTCACCCCCTCTCCTCTCCGATAGCGAACTCTCTTTCGCGAGGGGCATTGGATTGGATTCGATTGGCTTGGCTTGGCTTGGCTTGGCTTGGCTTGGCTTGGCTTGGCTTGGATTTGGATTTGGATTTGGATTGGATTGAATTGGATTAAAGCGGATTGTGTTGGATTGTGTTGCGTCATAGCCGCGCCACGTTGCGTCATAGCCGCGGCAGGGGGTTCACGGCACGTTTCACGCGTTTCACGAGAATCAACCTAACGTAAACAACAACGGAACCCCCCATGCGTCGCATCAACACAGGGGTTCCCGCGAGGAGAGGTGGGAGTAATTTTTTCATATGCCGCCAGGAGGCGGCGGTTTTCTGCAGTAGATGTAAAATATCATTTGTTCCTGATGTAGAATATCATTTGTAACGCTGTTCCTGTACCGTCGCGCTCATTCCAAGGTAAACACACTAAAGGTTTGCGCAAGGCGATTTGAATTTACCGCGTTCCACTGCAACAGGCCGGGTTCCTCGATGCCAGCGCTGCAGTACGGCGGAGACGCGCGTGAATGGAGGCGGCCGACTAGAAGGTTTATAGAGCCGCGTGGCCGTGCTCCACGTGCGTTCCAAGCAGAACGTGGAACCTAGTGGAACCTTTCGTTGCTGTTGCCACGTGATTTTTCAATGCCGCCAGGAGGCGGCGGTTTTCTGCAGTAGATGTAGAATATCATTTGATATTGAAAAACCAAGCACCCATTAATTTTTTAATAAAGGAACACTGTAAATATCCCTCGTGTACTAATTTCCTGTCTTATAATTGCGTAATGTCTTGTTCTTGTTCAACAAAGTTGACAAGTATGAACATATAAACCGAGCTTAGACGTTTACATGAGGCTGTGAGTGTATAAGACTATTGCGCAATATCAATTTGACTTTGGCCGGGTGGCTGAATCGAGTCACAACAGACAGACGGACAGACAGACGGACAGACATACAGACAGACAGACAGACAGACAGACAGACCAAAATTACTGGGTTTAAGTAGCCCAAGAAAGACTATCGTCTTTAAAAACTACATCCCTCTCGTCACGCGCTACCGCACATCTCAACAAAAACTCCACCACTAACGCTAAAGATGAAAAGACACCCTGCATGGCAGAGGTCACCGCGGCCACCGCATTCTCTAGAAGCATTATGGGTAATTGGAGACATGGCTACTGTTGTGCCAATCCTTCCCGAGACGACTTGCAGACCCCGCCACCGCTGCCTCGAGTCGATGACGAAGAGCTGGTGGAAGTCTAGAATGCTGAGGATGACTTTGCATCCACCACTCTCCGCGAAGAAGGCATCTGCGATGCATATGACGACGATCACTAGCACCGCAACTATGCAAATAAACAATAAACAATAATACTGAAACTTAACAATGTTTCCGGCAATGCTCACCTTCATCAGCTTCGCCCTTCAAGTCTTGCGCGTGAGTGCAAGCTTCCCTGAGTTTTTTTCTCCCGAAAATTCATTAAGAAAGCAAACTAGACTGTGTAGCTGCACAGAAAGCAGATAAGAGCTGATTGTTAATCTTCCGAGACGTGCACTTGAAGCGGCCACCCCTAAGAATAACATTCTTTAATCCGGTAGGCAAACGGGACACCTGCAATTTAGCGCCACCCAGTACGTCTTTCAAGGGACACTAAAGGCTGCATACCTTCTTTTGCTTTAATTGAAGGATCCCGCGTTCTGTAGCTCTCACGGCTTTTGTTCGACGGCCAATGATGCCTTTTTTCCAAAGAAATACTAGCATTACTAGTGCGTTACTAAGCTCATTGAGCGATTCTCCGGCGACGCTAGCCGTCCGAAGCTGCTGTGGTTATCAGCCGTGCTCATCAAGCGGTCACGGAAAGATGTCATCACAACAACCCGGAAACTACGACTCCGCAGCCAGAAGGAAGCACCCGCATGAAGTTTGAATCGGGCGCAGCGACAACAGGAATGTGCAAAGGTGAAGGCGCCGGTATACAGGATCGCTGACAATAACACTGTAGCGTATGCGAAAGAAAGGAAACGTGATTTCAGTAAGCCGCCAACATCGATTTATATCGAATTTATCTTGTTCTACATACATTACGTTTGATTTTATTAACATAGCATTTTCCTATTCCATAAACGCGTGGCACATCGAATGTTACAGACCGCTCGATAAACGGGCGTACTGGTTGATTCCATATAGAAATGACGCATTTAAAAATGAAAGGAATGATGTCTGTGGCTCCATAGACCTGCGTTAGGAACAAAACGTGGTTGATTTTGTTTTAAGATGTTTAATAAAACGCGAGTTAACGCGGCTTCACAAAATCGGTCTGCTCAAACCAAAATAGGCGGCAGAAACCAATATCTGCTTTGGACATAGAATGTGCCGCGTGTTATACAAAATGAAGCGGCACCAAATATGGTGATCTTACCGTTAGTTGTAGCTTTTCAACCGGGCAGTGCACAATACAGATTATATGACGTTCTTCGCAATATGACGCAGAGAGAAATGATCTTGCCTTCATTCATTCGTTAGATGGGGGGGTGGAGGGGGGGGGGGTGGCGTGGAAGCAGCCGTGGACAAAGCAATGCTGGTATATTACCTCATGACCAGGATTCTAGGACACGGTATTACTTTGACCACTAGGCACTGAGAAATTCTTGAGTCTCCCGCAAAGTTTTTTCTTCATGCTTCATATTGACTGTAAAAGCTGGCTTCGTGTGCAATATTACGTAGGTCAGATGCCTCTACCCGGTTCATATAGACGTTCAGGCAGCAACTTTTTGTGACTAACGTAGCGACGCAAAGGCCTCACAGACGTCTCCAAGCTTTCTTTCCAAAGTTGGCACTCCAAGTAAAAGCCGGTTGCGCGGGAAATGCTGCCATGACAAAGTGGTTCTACTCGCTTCCCGATGGAAACTTCCCATAAGCGAAATTGCTCTGTATGGTTGCGTTATCAACAAAATATACTGCGAAATTGCCACAATATAATGCGCAACTAACGTGCATGGCAGAAGGCAAATAATATCCAGTGCGGTGCCTACGGGTTTATCGCGTACAAAGCAGCCGGTTCAGCATATGTAGCGTTTAGCGTCGCTTCAGGGTGCTTTCGTCCAAAGGCTGACGGAGTTGGTTTCTCAACGTCACGCGGCACCAATGCGGTGGTCATGTGCAAGCGCCCAGCTAATGACTGCTATAGAGGCCCCACATTCACGAAGCCTTGCCGAACTACTTATTGCTTAGCAGGCTGGCGCCCAATTTTGCAAGGGTATCCTACGTTCGTAAAGCATCCAATGGACCGAAACTCCCACTGACTGAAAAGGCTCTGTCTGTCATATGGCTTCTGGAAGGTCAAAAGAAGCATTGGGAAAATGATCTTTCCTTAGGGCGGCCGGCGAAACATACATGCAATCGAAGAGGACGGAGAACCCAGTCACATAAAAAGTTTCAACTTATTAATATTATTACTGAGTGAAAAACCCCAGTCAGGAGATCAGTGAAAGAAATTAATGGTTCTAACAGCACAAATGCTCCCACGCGAGCACTTATTGAGGTTTATGATCAATACTCGAGAAAGAAGCAATATCATCCCTGTGCTCATTCCAGCAAAATAAGGTCAGCTGCTGTGACACATTATTTCCTTAGTACGATAAAATAATCACTTTTCGGCGTGACCTCTAAGTCAGGCTTGTATATGCAAAATAGTCGGTGAATAACGATATGTTACTCATTCACAGTGACACGTAGATTTCTAGAGGAGTTGGAAGCGGGGAAGGAAGAAAAGGTGCATATAAAATTATTAAATTAAACTGATTAAACTAATTAAACTAAGTTACACTAATTCTGGAAGTGTATCGTTACCGGTCAGAGTAGTTTTCGTGCCCGCTTGTTGTTTGTTTAAGTTCGGTAACTGAAGAACTATATAAACAAGCAGAAGTAGACGGAGCTCAATGCGAAACTTTTTAATGCGTAAGCGTTATTAGGATTCCCTTCAGAAATGTGTCCGTCCGTACATCAGTGGGTCCATCCATCTGTCGATAGCGCGTGACTGGATGCTCCCCACAGGCACGCATAAACCTTGGGTATTTATAACTCTTTTATAATAAAGCACCCCAGGCCTGAGAGCCTCCAAGTAGAACGTACGCAAGCATGTGCCGAAGAACTCCTGGAAAGATGCACGCGCACTACCTCATAATTCCGACTCCACAGTTTCTACAAACTCTTCCCTCCCATCACCCCTCCCCTCCACACCCTGCCTTCCCCCTCCACCTGCCCACTTTACCGAAGAAATATAAAGCAAGAATTCGCAGATCACATTCGTAACCAAACTGACAAATACCACCTACATCACTACATTTGCGTCGAAATAGAGGAGAAGGCTGCAGATCATTTTACTCTTCAATGCGTAAAGACCAAATTGATTAGATTTTAACTTCAGTGCTTTTCGTTTTGTTTTGACCAGCTATACGTATGAATTTCATGGGGGCCTCGTGAAACATTTTCGCCAGTTAATTCTGCCCGTCTGCCCAGAGTTTTTCTTTTGTGTCGAAAAAAAAAACGCAGTTTTCCCCAGCTGCGGGGATCACTGGGCTTCACAGGAATAGACTTGTTGCTTCTGATTTCATAGCCATTATATATAGAAAATAACTGAAGACGAATTGAAGATGCATGCTCTGTGAAGATGCGCTGTAAACGGCTAAGAATCAATAAAGAACACCTGCGGCTGCTGTCATACGAAACATTTTCTACGCTTGCCTAGACGTAAACATGGGCGAAGTGGATGTGCTTGCTGCTATTTCTTCAGTGGTTGTTGAAGAGAAAAAAAAACATGCGGCAAAACTAGCAATTTATCGATTATACGCCAGATCATGTCCCTACTGTCCAATAACATTCGACAAAAAATTCATGATGAGGTTTCTACGTGTACAAGTTCTTGAAAATATATTGGGGTGTAGCGTCGTCTTAAAGGCTTGGTAACTAAGAACGGGTAACAATCAATCTAACAACTGCTGGGTAACTCTGTCAACGGCTGGCTAACTGTGGGTAACTAGCCCCCGGTATTCTAAATCCTGCTTCCACTCCAGCCACCAGTCAAGAAGATCATTGAAAGCCATATTCGCATGTAAAAACATTGCGGTATCCTCCACTCAGCGGAGTCGAAAAAACACGTGAAGTGAAGGACAGATTCAGAATACGGCCATAAAAGCGGCTCGCATTGTGGCATTCTACAATGTAAACGACAAATTAAAAACCGTACGCTCCCATTATGGTTCTAAGTGTGATATATGCGTCGACACCCCTTGCTCTACTCCCACTACTAGGGCTTAATAGCTCGATACCTCGAGGCAAGGCAGACTCGCCCTCCGCGTTAGCATTAAGTCGGTCAGGTGTCCTTCTAAAAGCGGACACTGAGTAACCTAATGACCACAAGCACATGGAACCTACGAGGTCCTTACGGAGCACGTCATAAATGAGCTTGGCGAAGGCTGGTAAAAGCGGTAACATCCATCCATCCATCCATCCATCCATCCATCCATCCATCCATCCATCCATCCATCCATCCATCCATCCATCCATCCATCCATCCATCCATCCATCCATCCATCCATCCATTCCCTACTTTACTGACAAGTCTTTGCAAAACATTTTGCCGTGTATCTGCTTGCTTCTCTGCGAAAAGTCGTTAAAAAACGGCAGCTGTCTGCCGTCTTCCAACGTGACACGCTCTTTTCGCTTTTCGCTCTCCCTCGCACGCCTCAGGATCTTCTCTCCGCCCCCCCCCCCCCCGTATGATGCCTCCCATAGTTAACGCAATATCAAATTTCTCAATTTTATTCAATTTTCCCTCTTTCCCACTCTTTGCGTGCCACCTGGGGAGAGATCGCGAAACTTGCCTCAAATTTTTGACGCGTTCTTTTTTTTTTCATTTGCTATCATAAACGCATTATAACGTGTATTCTTAATTTTTCCACGGGTTAAGTACTGATATTCTCGGCCTTCTTTTCTAATAAAGAGCCTTCTCTCTCTCCCATGCCCGAAGTTTCTTTGGCGCTGTGATTAGTATTTTGGAATGGTTTTGCCTACATGTACTCTTCCTTGACTAATTGTTTCAACTGTTAGCTTGGTTGCTAGCGTAAATATCCTATCTTTTCCGACACCACTGCCTTGACTGTTGAGGCTTTACCCTGCGTATGTATTGCAAGCAAACATTTTTACTTTTCTCCGTCACGAACGGCGACATTTTCGTAAGTTGATTACAGAAATTCCATGTACATTTAGAGTTGCGTGCGTATTGAACGTGAACGGCAGGTTGTCTAGGGGCGGCAGGGGTGGTAAAAAAAATTTATTAGCTCAAAAGGAGGCCCCGTGCGCAGGGAGGGGTCAGAGGTATTATGTGATTGATTTGATTGATTGTAGGGTTTAATGCGCCGACGCAATGCAGGGGATGAGGCGTCGTAGTGGAGGGCTCTAGATTAATTTTGACGACCTGGAGATCTTTAACGTGCGCTGAAATCTCGTACACACGAGCGTTTTTGCTTTTCGCCTCCACCAGAAAAGCGGCCGCCGCGGCCGGGAATCGAACCCGCCAGGACCTTGTGCTCAGCAGCACAACGCCTTACAGGGCTATTATGTGTTTTGCTATCAGCTGGACCTGCTGCACCAGTAGTGACCCCTGGTCTACCAGGCTGATGGTGCCAAACATGGCCTCCCACTGCTCAGGTTCTTTTTTTTTTATTATTCAGGTACCCTGAAGGTTCTTGTGTGCATTGCATAGTGGGAAGGATAGCACGGGATATTTACTCACGGGTCGGGCAGCCACAGTCGCCGAAGCTCTACGGTCTTCGGCCACCAAGCTGCGCTAACCCTTGGTTAAATAAAGTGTTATCTCTCTCTCTCTCTCTCTCTCTCTCAGACATTCAAAGGCAATCGGACGGAACCGGCAATTAGAACAACCTAGTGGAGGTTACAAAACACAACAAAAGAGGAGGAGGGGTAAACTTTATTTAGGCGAGCCAAAAAGAAGAAAAATAAATTAATTGAAAAATTAAAGCACCATGAGTACAAAAAATACGAAAAGTGTAAGGCACTTGCAGTGCTGTGCACAACACAAATTTGTTTTATAGGAATGCTTGTTTAACCTGCGCTTCAAATGGCGGACAAATGAGTCATGATCCTGAACACAAGCAATTTCCTTTGGCAATCTGTGCGAGCGACGAAGCAACAAAGAAGGGTGGAGATTGTCGAAAAAGGTTTGTACGCGCAAACATGGGTCGCACTTTGAAGGAATCGGGATGCAGTAAAAAACGACAATGTATGATAGTCTGTAATACTGTCTTTATGATACAGTCTATGATACAGTCCGGTGGAGTTAAGGATAACTGCGCTTGTACTTTCCGACGTTGTTACATGCGTAGTGATATAAAGTAGGATATGCGTCGCTAAGTATGGATTTCAACTGGGCAAAGGTAGGTTCGCGCGAGCCACTGTGCTCCCGCTTGCTTCGGCTCATAGTAGGTATTACGGGCTGGTAGAGCTAGAACCGTTGTTAGGGCAGTGCACGACATGTGGCATTGCGATGAACCCTACAAAAAGCTTTCTGAACGTGCACGTGTCATTTACTCGCTCGTGTCTGGCTCGCGTCTGGCGACCGTCGGCGTCTTCTAGTGGCGACGCGAAACGGACGTTGGAGAGGACCAACTTCAAGAAAATATAACCCAAAATTGACCATTTAGGAGGTTTTTAGGTAAAGAAACCTATCTGGAAGACGGTGGTGCGGTAAATTGTACTCTGCAACGCTTTTCGCGTCGCCGCCAGGAAACGCCCACAGCCGCCATACGCGAGCAAAACGCTCCATGTGCTTGCCGCTTTGCGTGCAGCTGATGGAATATGACCACAGAGTGCACAGCAATTCTGATAAAAAAAACTACGTAGCACCTCAACTGTGCCTCCCAAAAAAGGGGAAAGTGAGAGTCATATCACGGTCCACTTTTTCTCGCCGGTAATTTGCAATAAAACGTTTTCGCGCTAGTGCGCATGCGGTATGCACGTGTGTAGTCCGTGCTACTACCTCGGTTATCGACCCCGCCCCTGCCATTTTTTAAATTCGGAACAACAACCACATCAAAAACGTTCACATGTTGCTTCATTTTTGCATTCAGTCCGCACGTCTTTAAAAAAAATGTATTCTTGCAGTTTTAAAAGAAAAATTTAGAGGACGTTCCCTTAACACTTGTCGTGGCATCTGTAGGGCAGTGACAACGAGAAATGTGAGCCTAATTTGAACCATACAGACAATGCAATCGTAGCATTCAGCAAACGTGTTCTAAAGGAACGTACCAGGGACGCGGATAGCCGCGCGGTCAGAAAACTGGGAGTTTTAAATTAACCCACTGCAGAACCACCTGAGTCCCTCACGCCCAGTTTCCGTCCCTGAATAAAAGGAATAAGAAAAAAAAATGTTATTAGTAACCAGACCGTAAAGGCATCTCTGTGGCCACACAGACTAGGTGAAAGCAACTTTTTAGCGTTCGTGGCATTATGGAAGGCTCTCCTTTTCTGTCCCGATACAGCTTTCCACAGCGAGTAATTTCCACACACACACACACACACACACACACACACACACACACACACACACACACACACACACACACACACACACACACACACACACACACACACACACACACACACACACACACACACACACACACACACACACACACACACACACACACACACACACACACACACACACACACACACACACACACACACACACACACACACACACACACACACACACACACACACACACACACACACACACACACACACACACACACACACACACACACACACACACACACACACACACACACACACACACACACACACACACACACACACACACACACACACACACACACACACACACACACACACACACACACACACACACACACACACACACACACACACACACACACACACACACACACACACACACACACACACACACACACACACACACACACACACACACACACACACACACACACACACACACACACACACACACACACACACACACACACACACACACACACACACACACACACACACACACACACACACACACACACACACACACACACACACACACACACACACACACACACACACACACACACACACACACACACACACACACACACACACACACACACACACACACACACACACACACACACACACACACACACACACACACACACACACACACACACACACACACACACACACACACACACACACACACACACACACACACACACACACACACACACACACACACACACACACACACACACACACACACACACACACACACACACACACACACACACACACACACACACACACACACACACACACACACACACACACACACACACACACACACACACACACACACACACACACACACACACACACACACACACACACACACACACACACACACACACACACACACACACACACACACACACACACACACACACACACACACACACACACACACACACACACACACACACACACACACACACACACACACACACACACACACACACACACACACACACACACACACACACACACACACACACACACACACACACACACACACACACACACACACACACACACACACACACACACACACACACACACACACACACACACACACACACACACACACACACACACACACACACACACACACACACACACACACACACACACACACACACACACACACACACACACACACACACACACACACACACACACACACACACACACACACACACACACACACACACACACACACACACACACACACACACACACACACACACACACACACACACACACACACACACACACACACACACACACACACACACACACACACACACACACACACACACACACACACACACACACACACACACACACACACACACACACACACACACACACACACACACACACACACACACACACACACACACACACACACACACACACACACACACACACACACACACACACACACACACACACACACACACACACACACACACACACACACACACACACACACACACACACACACACACACACACACACACACACACACACACACACACACACACACACACACACACACACACACACACACACACACACACACACACACACACACACACACACACACACACACACACACACACACACACACACACACACACACACACACACACACACACACACACACACACACACACACACACACACACACACACACACACACACACACACACACACACACACACACACACACACACACACACACACACACACACACACACACACACACACACACACACACACACACACACACACACACACACACACACACACACACACACACACACACACACACACACACACACACACACACACACACACACACACACACACACACACACACACACACACACACACACACACACACACACACACACACACACACACACACACACACACACACACACACACACACACACACACACACACACACACACACACACACACACACACACACACACACACACACACACACACACACACACACACACACACACACACACACACACACACACACACACACACACACACACACACACACACACACACACACACACACACACACACACACACACACACACACACACACACAGGGCCAGACTCGTAGAGCGCTGGTTCATTTTTCACTTGGCGTCCTCGGGCGGCTCGCCCGACTCGGTTCTCCGTCCACGTTGGCCGGCCGCGCGTGACGTCTCGCGTAGTGATTACTCAAACCATGCCATTTACATGGCACAGCCCCATCTGGGCTCCGCCGGCGCGTGGAGAACGAGAGGAAGCCGGCGGCTAGTTTGCTTACGCGCTCGGCAATGCGCCCCCAAACGGTGCTCCAACACGTGCCCATGCACACCACGCTCGACCGGCCTGCACGAACGAGGGAGCGGAACGAGCGCATTGTGCCCCGCTTACGAGCCCAATTTCGACAAGAGCCCGCGGACGCGCAACATGAAACTCCGCAACAGAGTTCAAGAGCCGTTCTACTGTATACGGAATCAATGCGCTGGTTTTCGTGCGCTTACACTCAAGGCAACGCCTGACAGAAAGTCGTACGTTGCAGTTTTAGCGAACAAAACAAAACAAAAACAAAAAAAGAGAGGAGATGAGTGAAGTTGAATATTATTTGAAATGGTCATTAACTATCGACCTGAATAAGGTGGGAAGGGTGATTGAAGAGAGAAAGGCGTGCAGGTGGTTCCACTAATGGCTGAGCTTCGAGGTGAAAGATTTAGAGCGCAACGGTATCATTTACAGCCCTCATCTTCCTTTCGTCATTGAATCCAGTACCAGTTTAGTACGGCGGCCTGCCACGCCAACATTGAACTGGCGGCCACGGCGCGGTAAAATATGCGACGGAAGCACACGGAGGGAGGTATATGGTGCTAGAATAGAATGGTGCACCTGACGAAAAACACCCAGACGAGAGCTATGGCACAAAATGATAGGCAGTTTATAACCGTTAGGCTTGGAGTACTGTACGAAGTCATTCGGGGAGACCAAGTCGGCTGAAGGATTTTGGACTGTTTAGTTAAACGGGAGTAAATCTATATCGAATTTGCGTTCTGATAAAGTTTTATTAATTGATTGTAGGGTTTAACGCGCCGACGCAACGCAGGCGATGAGGCGCGCCGTAGTGGAGGGCTCCGGATTAATTTTGACCACCTGGGGATCTTTAACGTGCGCCGAAATTTCGTACACACGGGCGCTTTTGCTTTTCGCGATAAAGTTTTATTAAACACGAGGCATAAAAGTGAAAAATACCGTGCATTTGAACTATCCCGCAAGCGGTGGGCAGCAAAAAACCGGTTAAACGTTTTGTTAGAGTACATTTCATTCCCGTTATTTCACAACACCTACGACTCCTTAGCGAATGTTGAATTATGCAGAAATGGCTTGACACGCCCCTTCAGACAACCTTCTGAGCTCGGACGAGATAAAGGCGCGCGCCCCTTCCTACTTGTGAGTTGTCGACGGCATCGAGCAGCCCAATTTCAGCTGTCATGGCTGACAAATAAAAACTGCTTCCCCTCCTCCGGGAGCCTCTAGCAGCGTTTTGCCCAGAAGAAGCACCGCGCGAGAGTTGGGAAGCATGTAAGCGGAGTTTCTTTTTACCCTATTCGCCACGGCTAACTCCCATCTTCAGGTCGTAAATAAAATAACTTGAAGCTCACGAAATCTCTGGATCGCGTTCCGTTCTCCGTGCCTGCTGCTGTGAGTTCGGGACGAAGTTCTCATAAATTGGACGCCGTCGCGGCATTGAAGTTGTCTGGAGCTGCTGAATTAACCCCAACTTTCTTGGCCATTCGCCAGTAGATATATGTTCCAGCTGCCTGCCGCTGCTTGTCGTTGCCCCACATCAATATCCCATTGAGTTCGCTGTTTATGATGGGCTTCGGGAGTCTGGATGGCGGGGCGTCCTATTGCGCCTCGATATACTGACACTATACGTTTCTACATACTGACACTGTATTGCCCTCATGTAATGCATGTACACGAAACTCGAGAGCTGATAGCCGCTGCAGTTTTCCGTCCTCCTGAATGCGAATAATCCTGGCTAAACGTATCATACAGAGCTGCGGCTGTGCAAAGTTTAGACTGCCGTTAACGCTGTGTTTAATATGGGAATTCTTTAAGCCTGGCCACCAGAAAAGTGCCCTTTTCTATATTTGGTAGGGCGCTGCTGTGCTTATAGGAGGGTAACGAATCAGAAGCGGAGTAGCTACAAAGTTTGTTGTTCGGAACTAGACGGGAAAACCTTTCTGGCCGGTGTTTTCTCCTATTAGGCTTCTTCTGTCATGTATCACGCCCAAATGAAACTTTGTCGAGGTAAGATCGAACATTATAAGGTGGTCAGTAAGGTTATTTGTTTCTCGGTATATAGAAGAATTGGAGGAACTATTTTTATGAAAAACTAAATGTTTGGAGCTAAATTGTTAATCTACGTAAAAATACGCTAGGCACCCCATAACGCTGGACGCTAGTGTAAACCGATATAAACAGCATTATGGTGGTTACGAACAGCGTTCAGAGTATTGACGAGGTGTAAACACGAGTGCCTAATTTCTACATTTGTCATTAATTTCTTTCCCTTATAGTCACTTCAAAAAATTTAAGGGTCCGGACCGCTTCACCGCAATGCTACTGAATGATTAATCACTGCGATGAAGAGGGCACTGTAGGCTCAATGACGAGGCGCAACTTACGGTTAGACTTGAAAGATGCGCTCAGTGCTGTGAACTAACCAAATGCAGAATGATGTTTTATAAAACATTGCTTGATATCACAGTGCAGACCACATTATTAGTACCATCGTATTGTCTGGCGGTCAGTTTGCCTGGTGTGCCGTAAGTACCTGGGGACGGAAGGTGCTTCGACGTCAAGCGTA
Organism: Haemaphysalis longicornis; assembly: GCF_048455015.1. Taxonomy (NCBI): domain Eukaryota; kingdom Metazoa; phylum Arthropoda; class Arachnida; order Ixodida; family Ixodidae; genus Haemaphysalis; species Haemaphysalis longicornis. The sequence goes on from NW_027526203.1 coordinate 316,193,394, forward strand.
CCGCCAGTTTCTGTGCCAAACAAGGGCGGTCGACCACGCGCGCACGCCAACAAGGCCGAAGCGAAGAAGGTGTACAATGCCACCAGGGGAAGCAATGCTTACTCATTCAAGCCTCGTAAGCAGACTTCAGTCTCCCAGGAATTTTTTCCTAAATTGTTCTCTAAACTTGCATGGGTAATTTATTAGTATTGATGGAAGGGTTCTTGAAAAAGATCTGCTTTGCGAAGGTGACCGCACCTCACTACTGAACAGTCGGGTGAAGATTAGAAGTTTATTCTTAGCTTTTTGAGATCTGGGCTTTAAAGCATACGGCTCGCACTCACGAAGAACTTTTAATGCGCTCAAGGCTATGTCACTTGCAACGGTAACACTCCGTAATATGTAAACTATATGCGTTGGGACACTGAGCGTCGGTTTTTTCATATTTTATTTTTTTTTGGGTGTCGCCGAAAAAAAAAAGGTGAGAATGCTGCAGGAATAAAATTCCGTATGAAGGTATGGTCCTAGATTGAGTCGATCCTGCAGAGTGAAGGTTTCGGAAAACATGCCTCCCAGTAAAAAAAGAAAAAAGAAAGAAACAGAACGAAATAAAATGCACAGCTACAGCAACGTGTCACGCAGAATAAAGCACAACAAGATCGCTCAGCCACCCTCGGCAACTTTTGCGAACCTTTTCGATAGATTTTGGAGACCACTTTCAGACCTAAACAGCCGTTACAAGCTTCCAGCGCGTTGGCTAGCAAGCCGACCGGCAAGCGGCCACTCTACCATGCGAGCCCGCTGCTACAAGCCAGCGCAATGACAAGGTGATATCATTCTTTTGATTCGCCCCTGTATTTCGTCTGTGTGCCACTTTAAACGATTGTTCATAACTGAGACTTCTACGACAAACACGTTATTGTTGCTGTATGTATTGTCCTCTGCACTGGTGTCGCATTGGTACAATTATCCGTGGTGGTTCTCTGTTCTCGCCGCCTTGTACAGGTTTCTTGCTATGTTACTATCTGCTTCTCCAAGGCATCGACCTGGTCCGTACCGTCACCAAGTTTTTTCTGTTTGTATACCTGAAGCACGCGGGCGGGCGCACGCGTGTGTATGTGTGTGTGCATAAGCGTGTGTGCTTGTTTGCGTGTTTGTATTCCGGGAGTGTGGGTGCTTGTGTGTTCGTGCGTGTGTTTGTGTATGCGTTTGTGTGTGTGCCTGTGCTAGTCTGTGTTTCTGTTTGCGTGTGTTTTGTGTGTGCGTGTGTACGTTTTGTGTATGTGTGTGTTTGTGCGCGTGTGTTAATAATAAGCCAGCCGGGGCTTGCCCACCCCAGCAAGCGCGCGAAACACAGCGCTTTTTGTAATACCACACCCCCGCTGAGCGGAACGTTCTTGGCTGTCATATCATTGAACCACGTAAGCAGAGCTTCCTCCAACATCTCGTACGGGGTGGTCGTGAGTTTATTTTTTTTTTTTACGCAATTCTAGATGAAGTGGCATGGATGATGGCGTCCTTTCCCTACAATATTGTGTAAAGCGTGCTGGCCGGGATGCCGTGGTTTGTGGCCACTGGGCTGCTGAGGTTATCTCGTAGAGCTCCGTAAGAACGAAACTAGACGCCTTGTTGTTTTTCCTGACGTGGCGTAATAATCTCCGTGGCGCTCTGCCGAAACACATTCGCAATGCGTCCTTTTTCTAGTGTGTTTGTCTCTCGAAACCCTTCGTTAAATTGGGAATGACGCTGAATCTGTTTCGTTAGTTCGAGTTCATAAATGCATTGAGCCGTATAAGCACCTGCAGGGAAGTCCTAATTTGTTGGTTAGATCAGGAAATTCCTAAGATTTGGTTTGGTTAGATGGAGGTTCGACTGTATTGTGACAGGTACCTTCCATGTCTACCTCCGACCGTAGACACAGCAATTACGCTATTTTACCATCTCTCTATTTTATAACCTCCGTACTATGTCGATGTCCACTCACCGTGACCTTATTCGCACCTTAATCTATACTTCTTAAACCTTAATCTATTTTAATCCTCCTTATCCTTACCTCAATCCATCATAATCCACCCCAATCTTTCTTAATCTGTGTGAATACAGCCTAATCTATTTTAGTCTACCTTAAAGCTCACCTTTGGCTATCTAATCAATCAATAATGACATTGGTAATCATTAATCATTTCTAATACGCGGCCGAGCATTCTTTGGTTCTCTTTGGGCCTTCATTGGGTCAGGTAAGATTTTGGTATGGTCCTGACTACGTTTCCTGGGCACAAAGTGTTTCGAGGATTCCTTCCAATGAGACATACCAGGCTTTCACCTTAATAACGATGTTGGTAAAATATTCTGAAGGGCCAGGTTTGCTGCTGACTAGTATCAATGAGTCATGCCATTACTTGACGTGTAGGAAAATTAATGCCGGTGCTGGTATGGCCCAAGTTCATAATTCTCTTTTCTCACTAAATTTGTTTGGCACCCGTACCCGACCTGGCGGTGTGCGCGTGGCCTTTGTGGACGCCAGTTGCCTACTGATCTTAGGAAGGTGGCCCTGCCGGTGCCTACGAATGAGCGTAAATTTTTTTCTCTTGAACGTACCCGCTGCAAATGTTCTCTTACGTATAGACGCGCGAGCGTTTAAGAAAGGCACTACTAAACGCCTTCCTTCCATAAAGGACACTCACGTCTTAATGACTTTTGGTGTTAACTGAAAAATCCCACCTTCCGAAGCACTTTCACTCTATGTACAAACAAACATTGGTTTGTTTGTACAGAAATAAATAATTACGGCTCCAAGTTTTTTGTCTCGTTTCGCACCCAATTTTCCGCGAAGCAAAAAGGCACGTCACATAGCGTGCAGCGGTACCATTTGCCAAGTCGAGCAAGCTAGGGTGGTGCTTTCACCTAAGAGATCCTCCAGAAAATGCCCGAATCGTGTCCCAATGGGGTGGCAAATAAACCTAACGTTCGGAACGGTCGCGTTCCCGATTGCGCCAGCCATCTGTCTTGTGCCGCTGGTTGTAGTTTGCAGAGTCGACGGCAGCAAAAGGGACGGTAGCTCTGGCGTTCACCCACGTTCATCTTTCAAGTGAACTTGTATACCAAAACGAGAAATTTGGCTGAAGTCGACACTGGAACAATGCTTGCCACCGGAAAGTCGAAATGTTTAGCTTAATTTTTTCCCTTCAAAAACATGTGCTCACTTGAAGTTCCTACATATGTTTATTTTAAGATTAACGGTGCGTCCTTTCTGATTTTTACAAACAGTGCTTGGACAAGCTTCACCGATCCCAAAAATGTATGGGGCGGGGATGCCTATTTTCAGGCTTTTTGACACTTTCTGCGTAAAAAAAAAAACTTTGGTGTTCCCTTAAAAGTGCTGCCTGGTGCCAGAAAACCACTTGCCAGAAAGCTGCGCGGACAGGGCAACCCGTTTTTCATCGTCCACCATCTCGCCATTTCGGCAGCATCGATTCCAGCCACCTGCGTGGTTCTCCCGGCGAGTACCGCACAGGCCTGAGCCAATGCCACTCTTATCGTCTTTCTCGGCTTCCCGCGGTGCGACTCGTATAGACGGACTGTGCTCTTTCTCTATTCTCGCTGCCTTCGAAGGCGAGCGGAATGCATCGTCGTCCAATCAATAGCCCCCGGTTCTCCGCAAAAGCCTACCTCCTCCATTGCTCCCCGGCTGGAGGGTGTACTGACCAAGCGGCTTAGCACCTGTGAATAATTGTCGCAAAACAGGAAACAAAGCTTCGCTGAATCTGAATCTCTCCGAGTTTAAAGAAAGTAAGCAGGCGCCAATTTAAAGGTGAGCGGTATTAAAGAGCCCTGCAGCGGTGCTGATAAACGCTTTCCCTCTCTCCTCCACGCATGGATGCACTGTGAAAGCTGTAGCTATCATCAGAACAGAACAACGCTCTCCCATTTATTCCCAGCCTGCCTGTTTGTGTCTCTGCTTTAACTGCTTTTGTTGACATTTTTTCCTCCCTGGATATGGTGACCGTAACCTTCGCGGAATATTTAATCATGTTGAGGCGCAACAAAGAACGTATCCACCACCGCACAGAAGCCGCACTAAAGAAGAGAAGTACACTCTTAGGAGACTGTATACAGAAATACACACTATACCCACACAGGCTAAACTAGACTCCTGGTATACCGCGCGGTATTCCCCTCGAGCTCGCAATGTCGGGAGAGGGTGAACGCATTCCGCATAGTATGTATGGACATGCCAGTACACAACCACTATACACCCAATCCCAAACGCGTCAAGGGGGCAGCGAAAGTCCACCCTGGGCAGCGATAGCCGACCTGCAAACGATAGCTCGTAGATAGAGCCACAGCGGCGTTGCAGCCAGTGGAGTCCGAGACATGGAGTTAGGATAGCCACCTGCTTTCGAATGTGCACGCCATTTCGACGAAACTCATCGGTACCGCGCAAAAAAAAAAAAAAAACATTACTAATGCTATCTTCGCCGGGAATTGGCCCAGACACTAAGTGCACATCTTCAAGAAAAATATTCGTCCGATAAAGGCCAGCACTCTCGTTATGGAAAGTCATCTTCCAGGGAAAGTTCACGCGAACAGCCAGAGGTGTCCTTATTCGTAAGCACAACACTCCTGTGTGTGTCGTCGTAGGGGATTGGCAAACAAACTGATTAAATCTTACCTTTTTAAATCCCAGCTAAATACCCTTAACCGCGCCTCCTAAACGACGTCGACATTCTGAAAACTTTTCCGCGCGTCTTATTTGATAGTTCATCTGGATGACCAATCGGTGCATCCAGGGGGTATACTCTACTGGACCAATAACGTGGCAAAGACATGCACCTGAACTCAAAATCTGTATATATGCTGCAACAGGTACTTAAACATGGGGTATTCGCCCTCATGAGTTATTTTTCACGCAGCGAGCGTAAGCGAGAGCTAGTGTCCCGTCCGCAAAACTCTTCACTTCCCATCAAGCTTCCCCCCTAATGACAGCAACCATGGCAGTCTGTCTTCAGTAGCGGAGGCAGCTTTGGGGGCTAAGCCGTTCATGGAAAAGGGTCGCTGGTTGTGCAACACAAAGTGCCGATGGCAGCAGCCCAGATCGCGCCCAATGTTTTCACCTGGTCTTCTCGTCTATGCCATGAAAGCGGGAATCCCGCCGGTTCACGTGTTTCAATTTACGCAGTTAGAGTGAGAATGGTTTACCGCCTGATTGTGTCTTTGGCCCTCCAGGTGAAGAGCATAAAAGCTCTGCAGACCCGCAAGCGCCATTCCAGAATGACGACGCGGGCCATCCGTGATTACACACGCCGCCCTCAGGGGTTTGCCCGACTCTGAACCATGCAGCTGTATCTTCTGACTTTCTTGTGACTGCGGAGCCCGAAAGAAAAAAAAAATTAGTGCCCTTTCATTCTGTGAAGATGGATAGCCTGTGAAGGTGGACCCGGTCGACGGAGGGCATGAAACAAAACACGTTTGTTTGTAATTTGCGATTGAGCATACTTCCTAGCCATTTAGCTGAATGAAACTAGAAAGAACTCGAGCTTTATTCTAGTGAACAAATATGGGGCTGCCTGTTTTCCTCCCGCGTCGTACGCATCTGACCGTCTGTGTAAGGCTATGTTCAGACTACCGACGCAAAAGCGATACCGTGATCTATGGACGTAAAGAAAACGGCGTGTCACGCAGTTCGGTTGGCTGAGACGTGAAATGACGTCATTCTTTAAAGTTATTACGTTAGTTGCGGCAGCAGTCTGAACCTGGCCTAACGCACAACCACGGTGTAAGAATGCACAACCCAATCCGCTCGACCAGTGAAGACACCAGAAAGGTCGCCTTCAGTTATTTGACGTCCACGTGTAAGGCTCCCGCCAGCACAACGGACATGACATCAGTGAGGGCATGAAACCTATAGCGTCGCGTGCACGCCTCCCTCCCTCCTTCCCTCCACTCCCCACACGTGCACGTATAAACTGGCAACCACTTAAACTGGCTTAAACCTGAAATACACACACACAAAAAATAAAACATTCAAGGAAGCTTGCACTCATGCGCCAGACTTGAATGGCGAAGTTGTTGTAGGTGAGCATTGCCGGACACACATCTAAGTTTCAGTATCAGTGTTTATTTGCATAGTCGCGCTGCTAGTAATCGTCGTCATATCCATCGAAAAAATCATCGTTTTCTTCGCGGCGAGTGGTGAATGCTAAGTCATCCTCAGCATTCTAGACTTCCACGACCTCTTCGTCATCGACTCGAGACAGCGGTGGTGGTATATCGTTTCGGGAAGGACTGGCACACTTGTAGCCATGTCTCCAATTACCCATAATGGCTTCTAGAGGATGCGGCGGCTCGGTGACCTCTCCCAAGCAGGGTGTCTTTTCATCGTTACCATTAGCGCTGGAGTTTTACGTGCGGGGTAGCGTTTGACGACAGCGCTGGATTTTTTCTTGTTTGCTAAAGCCAAGGAATTCATCGTACTAGCGAACATTAAGACAGGGACAAAGCTAAAGATAAGACGAAACACCCGCTAGAAGTTCAACTCAGTTTATGCCAGAGAAACAGGGAAATACCAAAATGTACATGACATGAGCGATAGTGTTTTGTTTATTTCGCTGCGCTTTTATGCTAGCCCTTTCAAATATCCTGTACATTTGGGTGTTTGCCCGTTTCTGTGGCATACACTGAGTTGAAGTTCTAGCGGGTGTTTCGTTTCCTCTTTAGCTTTGTCTCTGTCTTAATGTTCGCTAATACGATGAACTCCTTTCTTAGTAACCAACTCGCCCAACGTAGCGCTTTAGTTGCTAAAGCCACTGCACTGCGCGAGCCGGGGACTCGGCGGTCGCCGTGAGGCACGCGCTCACGAGCGTTCGCCATTTTCTCGTGTCTGGGGATTTTTGCCAGTATTTTTTTTTTCTGAAGTGACTGCGCATGCCGAAGACGCTCGGCGGTTGGCGCGGGGCATGCGCTCACGAGCACTCGGCATTATCTTGGTATTTTTTCCTGCAACGGTTAACTTACAACCAGTAACAGCAGCTCCGCTGTTAAAAGAGAGTTGGTGGTGGCGAAAAGGAACGCCGGAACGGCGCCGAGTAAAGCGGCTTCACCGGAATAAAATCTGGGGGGCCTGGATATATACCGCTCCGCAGTAAAACGTATGGAACAAATAAGCAAATTATTTCCACGTCGCTCCTTTACTACTTTGAACTCTTGGGTTGAGCGGCCTTCTCATCGCTCGCTACCGAGACTGTCTTCCCGCGCATGCACTGAAATCCTTCTCCAGCCGCCCCAATCGTACTCGTCTTGCTTCTGGACGAGGAGGCAGCTCCATTTCTTCGCAGAAGGATATTCTCTGCATGCCCTTTCGGGTACACGGTCATCAAAATAAATTGCCGAAAACAGACGTGGTACGTGGGCGGGGTCCTCAGCCCTGACGGTCCATTTTCCGGTGCCCGGAGGCACCGGCCCCCTCAGCCATAGTTGTAGTCCAAGCTGGGGAGTCGCTGCAACGTCTTTCGCTTTAAGGGGGACTCACCTGTTCACATTCGTGTGCGACTGACTAATTCATGACCCACGGGCTTAAAAAAAACATCGTGTACCAACACGAAAGGTTTCACAAATCTATAGAAACCTTCCCAACCGCCTTTTGCTTTGTTTAGAAATCTATCACTTCTTTACTGGGATAAAAAGTGAACAAGAGACGCATTTTGGTTTATCCAGTTTTCACTAGATGGCGCTAGCTGTATGGCAAGCAAAAGTTTCCGTACAGAAGTGACATATCCCCAAAATAAGCGAACTAGGCCGTCGTGAACATTGTGTATGTATATGTAAAGTTTTTCGTATTGGTGCACGATTATTTTGTAAGTCCGTTGATTACGAAGTAAAAAGTTCCATACAAATGTTAACAGTTGAGTCCCCCTTAGAAATTTAGGAAACGCGTATGGTTCAATGGGTGCGTTTCCTATGCAGTAACGTCTTAAACACACGCACTTCAAATTCCCGACTAGCCTGTTATTTTCCAGAAAAAGCTGAAACAACTGCGTTTCAGAGGACAAGTTACAGTCAGCGACGTTCCTAGATTAAACAGTCTTCTAAAACATAGTCAACGCTGTAGCTTTCTGTGCTCTGTTTCTAATTCTTCGGGGAATGAGGACGGATGTTAATGCTCTTGAGCTGGGACTTTTTTGTCTCGAAGACCACTATGTCGGGCTCCCCAGAGAATGGCCACGAAGACACTTAAAGCCCGGTGATAGCTCTAACTCACCAGCCACAACCGTGTGATGCGATTTCAAACTCACTTCATGGATATATATGTCTGTGGGTTGCGTATTCATAGCCCCTGAGAGGGGCGCTCAGTAAATATTGTGCGCTCTCCACTCTTGATTGCGGTGGCACGGCTGAGCATTAACGTTTGTGATACATGGTGGGAAACTTCTCAGATTTGAAGCTGGGATGAGTTATGTCGCAAATCTCTGAACAACCACATATTCGCGCGTTTTTTAAATTAATTTGTGGCGACGCGCAAGTGGCACCACAAATTATTCGGTCAGCTCTCTGCAATTTTATGGGCCAGCAGAGTGCTCTGTTATATTTTTAGTACGTTTGTTTGTTGGCCATGGTGCCCGAGAGTGTAAGAGCTTTGAGTTCACAGCTAGTATACCAGGTTGGCGTCTGCAATTAGTTTAGCAGCGTGCTCGCTTGGCCTGCTATATAAACAAAGGCGAGGTCGATAATGATATTTTTGCGTGCATGCGCCGGCGGGCTTCCCTGAAAAGAGGCACTTATAGCTGCAGCTGGAACAGCTTTTACTGGCGACAGACAATTATCGAACTTCTGTCTAAGCGATCGGAGCACTACTGCCTGCGGCATGAAACATCACGTGATGCCAAGATGAGCGAGCAGTCCATCCGGCTATGCGAAGCAGCACGTGAGAACAAGAAAATTATGCTGACCACCACGTGCAGGACGACACAACCGCCGAATAAAATCAGTACGCACGGTGACTCAAGTGAGGCGTGTTCTCTCACTGGAAGGTTGGTTTGCGTGTAAAAGTGTATAATATTGCATTCATCCGATCATCGAGTAACACTGCATTTTACGCAATCGGATACGCATTGCTACATGAAAATTAAATGGCCACGTCAACGTGGCAAACATGTGCTTGCAAGCTCAAAGAACTTTGACAAGATACCTAACAAACTACTACATATTAAGTAAAGCTAACAAAAAATTTATTCCAAATGTAAGTTGGATGTAATGCTTTCATGCTAATTGTGCACAGTTGATAACTAGCTTTTGCTTCAAGGATGTTAACTCCGGTGTTCCAGAGGTATCAGTCAGTGTTAGGCTCCTTTTTAGTCTAAATCTATGTCAGCGACCACCCTTTCTGGCTGAAATCTTATATCCATTCGT
>NW_027526203.1:316207777-316280277 GCF_048455015.1 Haemaphysalis longicornis
AATAACGGTACCTCAATCATATAACGAAAAAAAAAAACAAGACGCAAGCACAGCGGAGATAAGTTGGTATAACTACAATATCCCTTATTTATTTACGAACGACTCAAATAAAAGCTGTTCAGCATTCCCTTCAATGCAAAACACTTAGCTATTTATGTTCTCTGTTGTGCTTTAGGAGCATAACTGTAAAAGAACCCCCTGAGAGTGGAATTATCTTCGCTCTGGCAATAATAAAAGCTGTCCAAGATGTCCTTGCTGGACTGTCAATGCTGTGCTCCCTACAAACAATTATTCTAGGACAGCTAATCCCTCCTTATGATGCAGTGCATGTAAAATCCTTACTGTTGAATTGTGGAATGGAAGGGATTAGCCGGTATTGTGTGTGCCGCCGTGCCTCACAGCTGATGTTGTAGACGGTTCACAGGTTCCGCCATTGGGAGAAAAAGTGAATTCACCGTGATAAATAATTATTTGAGGCTATAAAAAGTCTTACGAGCCAGCGCTCTTGCACTCCAACTGCGGAACAGGAATGATTCCAGAATAACTCAATAATTTCAAAGCACACGAAGTTTGCACTGGGCAGTGATTTCAAATGTTCAAGGTCCCCCAACTCCGAAATCAAAGGGAAGAGCTGTTTTAAAGTCCAATACTGGAAGCTTTTCACCTCTTTCAGTGCAAACATAAAAGGCAAAACACACAAGAAAGTGGAGCGGCTGTCGATGAGTCGGGTGTAGCACGACTACCTCACGTGCAGAAACCCCGTCGAAAAATCACTGTTAGCGCGGTTTCTCGAAAGCCCCGAACTGAACAAACCCGTGATAAAATTCCCGTGTGCCAAACGTCATGACGACAGTTTTCCAGAACAGCCTTCATATAGCGGAAGGAGTGCCATTGCTTAGTATTTGCAAGACTTTACTCCTTCATATTCTCAGGTAGCTAATAATTAAGTGTGAATACGATGTCTTGCCACCAGCGTACGGCTTTAAGTCGTAAAAAAATGTGAAGGCAAAGAAGAGAAGACGGAAAGCAAAACCGGCAAAATGCCAGTGCAGAATTTCAGGCTGTTTTTACGGCGCTACACACGCTCATAGTTCCTGACTCCCTGCTATAGGAGTAGATAAATGAATTTAGGGGGGACAGTTTTTCAGTAGTTCATGGTTGGAAAAACACGAGAGCAGCGCCAAACTGAGGGGACAGAAGATAAGTTGAAGTGAAGACAAACAAAGGTGCTATGTTTTACTTTCCTCGTATTTATCCTCCGTCCCGTCCATTTCGTGTTGTTTATGTGTTTTTGTCTACTATGCATTTCAACCAACCAGCCCAGTTGCTATTTTTTGCTCAACAACTAGCAGTTGGAAGGACGCTTGGGACGCTTTGTAGGTAGTTTGAAAAAATAGATTCGATGGTGTCTAGTAGCGGACGTAGTCTTCCAAGTAAAATTAAGTATGGTTTGTGGAAGTGAAGCCATCGGTTGCATGAATAGTTGTATGGTATGAATTAAAAAAAGTTGATCAAATTAAATGAAGAAAGCGATGTAACTGATGGTATGATTCATTGTTAAGCATATGTAAAAAATTAGCCCAGCTTCGCTGACTTAACGTCGCGAACGCATGATGTTAGCAACAAAGCTGCAGCATTCCCTAATCGCAAGGCTACTAAGTTTTATCGAACTTCTTAAAGCCAGCAGAACGATTCCCGTTCGCCCCAATTTACTTTTGCCGTGTTCCACTGCTAGCGCCAACTTCTGTAACCTTTTGTTCCTTTTGAACTTGGAACACCTCCACGAGGGGAGCCACGAGCGCTTTTTAAGTGCGAATGCACTTTATAAGCGACCCCAAACCATCCACCGCCGGCGGCGGCGGCGGCGTCGGCGGCGTCCGCAGTGCTCCTCTATATTTAAAAAAGAAACACCATCCGGCGCCAGGTTTCGATCCGAGGACTTTGCGGCCGCAGCGCGACGCGCTACCGACTAAGCCACGGAAGCCACGCTGATATCAGTGTGAGTAACGCGCCTTATATCTTTAACGCATTCAAACTACGTCGTCTGCGGCGTGCGTTGGCGACTCAGCGGCGTTATAGCGGCTTGATAACTGCGTGGTGTACACGTGATACTACAAACCCGATGGAAGAGATGGAAGAGAAGGCGGCGAGGTGGTTGGCTGCGGGGGCCGAGCGCAAGCGCCGCAAGCGGGCCGACAACCGTGCATTCGCACTTTCACATTCTCCCCCTCGGGGAAATGCGGGGGAATTTTTGTTTATTCCCGCCGTATTTTTTCGTTTCTATCGCCAAAATTAAGCAGCCACGCATTTTTAATTAAAATAACATTGCAAATATCCCCCTATGTATTCATGTCTTGCCTCAAATATGCTTAATGTTCTTTTTTGCTCAACATTTGGGGCAAATATAAACATTGCCACCAGATTCAGTAGTTTAGAAAAGCTTTGCCTTTATACGCGCCTCGTTCAAGCATTCTTTTGTGCGCTTGGCGCTTGCTCTCCTCCTCGCAAGGCGATGCCCTCTCAACATCGCTGCGACCGCGTTACCCCATTTCGTCCCATGAAAGCCTCAACCAAGAACCGCTTCGCTGTTAAAACTTGGCCAGCTTTATCACCCTGAGAAAGAGTGGGAAGCACTGAATGACTTGAGCAACGCTAACCAGTGCGGGAAGTGTTCAGCTGACGTCCGCTGTTAGTGGCGCTAGTGCCGTGGGCCAAGTGACAGTAACGCCAGCTGCCCTGCTGCTGCTTGCGGTGTGGAACGGATTCTTTAATTTTTTTTTGTTTAGTGCGAAAGCAGTATAAGCCTCATGAGTCCATAAATGCGGCGTAGTTGTTGTCAAACAGCACCGAAAATGGCTGATAGCCCAAAGAAAAGAAAAGATAAGGCGGTAAAAACGCTCTGATTAGCATCAAATTTCTCAAGGCAATTCCCGTACTGAGCGAAGTAAATTAATGGCTCGGAAAGGAAAACTTCTAACATTTCATTCTATATACGTGAGAATTGAACCCGGGCGTCGGGAGGCAGGATGAGCATGTTACATCAATGCATGCTTCTTTTTTTTCATCACTCACAACGCCTCGGCTTCCCAGGGTTCTGGCTGGCTAAAGGTGCGCCTAGTGCGTGCAAAATTAAGCACGGGGCGGCACGTGAGAAGAACAGGTGGTGCCCCCCCCCCCTGCCACGGAGAGTGCTGATGCTGGGAAAGTAATGGCGGGAAGTGTCTGCTCTGCATGTCGCAGTAATTTGCGCCTGCGCTCCTACATCTAATGTGTCGTTCTGTATCAGCTAAGGGCGGTCGACCACGCAAACACATCAATAAGGCCGAAGCGCACGAAACGAAGAATAAAACAATGCAAAAAATGGAGGCGAAACAAACACGCTTGTATGTAGAAACATTGCAAGTTCATGATCTCCACCCGGGTCGAGGAAAGTAACCCGTAGCCCTCCACTATGCGCACCTCATAAACTAAATTTGCATTCTGCGAGCAAACAAGCCGTTTGAACAGTCAGTGAATGAATGGAATTCATGGTACTGGAATTTCTATGAGTGTATCGAGTATTGAGCTTACTGATAAAAATGTAGCTTTTAATAAAGAATGGAATTCCCGCAAGTGAACATCTCTGCTGACGCTTCCGTCGCTTCCGATCAACTATACATAGCCAGGGAACGGCGGAAACTACGTTTTCGTCATAATTGTGCTTACCCCGAAGCAGGCAGAGTGCGTACGCTAGGAGTAGTCACTGCTGAGGACCCGTCCCGCTTATTCTGCGCATTCCTAATGCCTGGCAAACGGGACGCGGAGACGACTGTAGCGGTGTTTACACTTGCTCATCAAAGGCGCCCAATTAGGTCGATGAACCATTTTCGCGCCACGGCCCCACAGGCCAAAATGGGGAAGGAGAAGAAGCCCGACACGGAACGGGACGCGCCAGTGTGGAAGGGAAGGGGAACCAGTATCGGCGGCCGGCCAAACGAAATGCAATTTCACCCCGAAAGACCTTGGCCAGCGGGGCGGGGGGCCTCTATCGGCGGCTGGCCAAAGGAAATGCAATTTCATCCCGAAAGACCCTGGTCAGGGGCAGTTTATCCGCACCACTTTTGGGAATTAGGCGCCTCGGTTCGTCGTCTAATGGCACCCTGCAAAAGTTTATCGAGTGCCACACGACGCTCCACTCGTTTCCTAACGATGTATCGCTGATGAAAGCCGCAACGCAAGAGGATTCGCTTAGGAAGAAAGAGCGCTAGCTCTCCGATGATCGCCCGGGTCTTTTTTGCAGGCCATTCGCTTCACGCAACTTGGTTCCGCCCTTGTTGCTCGGAGCGTGAGTGCCGCGACGCCTTGTTTTTCGTACGGACTTAAATCGCCCGACACCGAAATGGGATTTTGGCGGCGAAGAATAGAGATCTTGTAAGTCATTATAATCCGACTGAAATGCGGGCTTGACTCCACAAGCCATCGCGCCTCTCTTCTTTCCTGTCTTGACTGTATATTACTCCGCCTTACGTCTGTAGTCGCATGACAAACGCTCAAGCGATATTCGCCAGCGATAGCCAGGCTGAGTTGCAACATTTATCGGGTTGGCATGAGAAAGGGGGGATAAAGGTACCTCTGTGTCCGCGATTCTGAGAACCAGAGGTGGCAGGTTATTCGGCGCCGTCTCATAGGCACGACGACTGCTATTTGGGATCGCCGTGATGGATCGTTTATTCTATGTACAGTGATACCTCGTTAACTCGAAGTCGTAAAATGCGCTAAAAATTTCGAGTTAAGCAGAGTTTCGAGTAAAGCGAAATGCCGGAAATTTGTGGCTAGGTCACTGAAATATTATCTAGTGCTGGTAACCGAAGCTCCTCTGCTCTGTGGAGCTTTCATAACAAAGGAAAAAAATGTTCGCAGGAAAAAAATTCTTATTATTGTGCGGGAAAGAACTGCGTGGTGCTCGCCTATTTCGCGCTTCCATCTGGTCTAAGAAAAAGCGTTCTCGAGCTACTCAGTGCATTGCATCAATTGTTGGTCTCCACCGCTACTCTACCTTGTTGCGAAGCGGGCGCAGCGTCTTTGTTTTTGCTGCCGTTGTGGGCAAGAACTTCTCGAGCCTCCTCGTCGCCCGCATGATCAGTTGCGTCGACTACACATATCTCAACGATGTAGTTGTCTGACAGCATCCCGTTAACGGGGACATCGGCAGCGTACAGCGCATAATCAGAGTAGATTTGCCGTTCACGACCGCGTTCGGCGCGTAATGAGAGCTAAGAGTTCGAACGGAGACATTATCAGCTTCCAGTAGCGGACTGTGCCTTCTGTCCGCTCTGTAAACATTTGGAGATATCCCTTGTCCCCCGAAAAAACGTTTCGAGATAAGGGGGGGGGGGGGGGCAAATACATTGCGCCTATGGGAGGTAAATAAACGGCGAGAAGAAGTTATGACCTAACCGATATTTCGAGATATCCGAGTGCGAGTTAACGAGCGATTACTGTATTTAGTTTGTCAGTCTACAGCCCTTTCAGAGTGTGCGAATAGTACCTTATTTCTTTTCCCATTGGAATTACCAGCATGTAATTCGATGGGCAGAAAAGAATGGGCATGGAGACGGCGGCAGGAAAAAAATTCATCCAAAAGCGAAACTCGCAGGAAAGAAAACTACAAATAATATGACACAAAGCAAAGCAAGCAAGCAATACTAATAACCAGCGAGTACTAAGTTATACACACAACGCACTTAATCATACTCCATTAAAGTCTCTACAAACAAACTTCAGCAAAGTCTCAACAAAGTTCTATCACTAAGGCTACCTTGAGGAGCCATGAAGGCAAAATACAAGTTCGGTTCATTCGAAATATGCCTAGTTATAATAACACTGATACCACTTTTAATATAAATGTCATTCTGGTAAGGTATACTATCACGAAAACAGAGAATAGGCACGGGATATAACTGCTAATATCCCGCCTCGAACTTAAGACACATTATGGGCGGCTTGTTGCAATTGACTGAGGCCGGCAAAGTTAAACCCAAATTGAACAGATATTATAACCTTCCAGAACTAGCTAATTGCGCTTGAAATTTAGTGAAATTTCTTTTTATAGCAGCAATAGTAATAACGGTGCGAAAAGGGCAGTTACGAACTGACCCCTAAACATATAAACACTGCAAATGTAGCTACGCCGGCAGCCGTAGGGCCAACAGCATCTAGAATTTGGTTGGGCTCATTGGGCTTGTCTACACGACATTGGTCAACTGGCATTGCCGACACTGCTACTTACCTAATCCTATTTGTCGAGTCCCACCCAATGTTTTACGAAACGATTACTTTCAAGAATAACAAAAACATGAAAGGTACAGGTTCGGTCAGAAGCAAACCTAGCGCGAGGAGAGGTCGTTGAGCGGTATCACTGCGCTGTCTAAGAAAGCGGACGGCAACCAAGACAATCAACGGACGCGTTTTGGGGTTAGCGACAGCCTCAGCCAACATACTAATTTTGTTTGAGGTACCTGCCGACATCCTTGCCGGCCTAACGACACAAGTGACGCATCTTCAGATTTGACATTTTGGCTGTAATTAGTAAATTTCTCAGCGATCAAAGCGTCGTTTGCTGCCGTACAAGCACTGAGGGTGCTACAGAACACCAAATATTTTTAATATAACGAAGTCGTGTGTTGCTTTCAGGGCCTGCCACAGTCACTGGCATCTGCGTGGCGCAGACTTAACATGGTCGTGTTAGGATGCTGCCGGAGTGTGTGAGCACCGTGATGGTGTCGTGCCAGCGCAAATGTGGTCGCGATGTAGTAGCGCCGACGTACGTTTGGCGTCAGACGTGCCTGGATTTCTGCTCCAGTGGCAGCCATGCCAGTAGGATGAACCTACTGTGAACTTCGATGTAGGGGCGGTCAGAACGCATGCTGGTGGTGGGATGACGCTCTGTGAAGGCACCAGGCCGTCGCGCGACCTCTGGGGCCGCTAATGCATGAGCTGGCTCAGTAGTGCGCAAAAATTGGGCCCATCTCCCCGCGAGGGGGACTCGAGTAAATGCGTCGCATAGGGGGTGGGTGTATTGCGTTAACGTTTAGTGTTTGGGGAGTTGGTGGTAGTGAATGCGTTGTATCGGCAGCTTCTTGACGTAGTTT
This sequence comes from Haemaphysalis longicornis, assembly GCF_048455015.1. Taxonomy (NCBI): domain Eukaryota; kingdom Metazoa; phylum Arthropoda; class Arachnida; order Ixodida; family Ixodidae; genus Haemaphysalis; species Haemaphysalis longicornis. The sequence goes on from NW_027526203.1 coordinate 316,214,908, forward strand.
GAATGAGTCAAGGATATAAGGCGCGTTCGTAGCCTTTCATTCTGTGTCGGTTTTGTGGCGCAGTGGGAAGAGCACCATGTACCTCGCGTTCCGCCCACAGGTAGTGAATGCGTTGTATCAGCAGCTTCTTGACGTAGTTTGAATGAGTCAAGGATATAAGGCGCGTTCGTAGCCTCCCATTCTGTGTCGGCTTTGTGGCGCAGTGGGTAGAGCACCATGTACATTGCGTTCCGCCCGCAGGGTCGAGGGATCGAAACCAGGCGCCGGATAGTTTTTTTTTTATATAGTGTAGGGGGAGGGGTGTGGACTACGACTACGGACGTCAACGCGGGTGACATCGTGAGTTACTGAAATTCTCTGCATTTAAAAAGAAACCGATGCGATGTCGGCCCGCTCTTGTCTAGCCTTGCGTGGCGAAGTTGGTGACCCTACTACGTCTCCACTGGCTCTTTTCTCCTCGAACTCCCCTGGACACATCCTGTGGAACTGCACAACCGCAAACAACACTGCAAACGCACCCCACAAAGGGTGGCTGACCGAAAAAAGCACCAGCGACGAACAAAGCCAAATGGTGCCGCCCCCCCTCCCCCCCTCCCGTGGGCGCACAAGCAGGCAACTGATGATGTGCGCGTGCTTAGGCCTGAAGGACAACAGCCAAAATGTGGTCAAGGGAGCTTAGCTTTTCAAGCTGGACGTGTGGAAACCTCACCCAAGAAGACCTTCAACAAGAAAACACAAAACACTAGCTCTTGGGTACGAATAATTTCCGTTATACGCCGATGTATCTGCGCGCGGTACATGTGGAAACCGAGGCCCAGACAGCTTCGCTGTAAAAAGCACAAACTGCTCACCACAGGCAGCCGCCTTAGTTTTTACTTAGAATAGCTACAACAGATTTCAGAAACTTGAAGCGTTGGCGCCACTGATTGATGCATAGATTGCGATAGCCATATAGTGCAAAGTACAGAGGCACACCTAAATTAAACTGAAGCGCTCACTATGATATAAGCTGGTTCCTGTTTACGGTAAAACTGTTGTCGAAATCGCTAGTGCGCAAGGCTGGGATGGCTACCACTCACGAGCGCAGGTCTCGGTAATTTTAGAACTCCATTACACACCCCAACAGGTGGCGCCACTATCCTGATGAGCTTTGGAGAAACAGCTGGGAAACGAGGGGGCAAGCCGGTAGTTGTACGAAGATATGCACAGGGTGAGGCTAGTCGTAGCTCCTGCCAGCCCGCCGTAACTTCCAAAACGGCGCGGAAGAAATTGGAAGGGAAAAAATCGCTTGTTTGATGTGCGTTAACTTCGTTAACACTGATCGCATCAAGAAATATCTCGCGCGATGAGATTACGAGGATTGTGTTGTGCGAGACCATATGTGCTTCGAGAATCTCCAGAGCATTGGGGAAGAGTGGTTCAGAACTTCTTTAATCAATAAAGAAAATCAGCGTAAATCAAACAAATTTGGTTTGTAGCAGCCAAGACATCATTAACCCATAAATGTAGAAGAGGGCCCGAAACGAACACTGCATCAAAAACCTTCAAGTCAAGTACACAGTATCGAGTGTGTTCCGACCATACACCGCTTGGCAAACCCGTTGCGTAAAAGAGACCTGATTAGTAGCTGTAGAGCGGCTGAACGGAAACCCTCGCTGTACGGACAGCAGCGTGACCTTAATGCTGAAAGACAAAAGCTAATCTGAAACAGACTTACAAAACCTTGGAAGTCGTACAAAGAAGCCAAATATGTCGGTAGTTCATCGAAGTTGCTTTACCACCCCTTTACTTGTCAGGAGAAATATGTACTACCTTCCAGGCATCTGGGGACGTGACAGTTTGAACTGAACTGTTCAAGAGAGCGGATATTTGAAAATCAATCTCTCTCCGTAAGCTTTTAATATTGCAGGTAGAGTGCCGTCACGGCCATAAGAAAACGATGCCAGGAGGAGGAGCGCGAGGCCTTTGGCGACGTCGTCATCACTAATTCTTGGAACGCACAATTTAGACGAGACAGAAATGGAGTTTGACGAGAGGTCGACTTTAGCGTTCACGAAACACGGAATTGAATTGGCCTACAAAGGCATTACGAACACTGTTGTCTTGAAGATTCGCGGTTTCTGCGGTTTTGCCCGCACGCCAAGAATGAACGTAGTGCCAGAAACCCTTATGGTCGGCCGCGGGGAGCCCATGGAGTGACAAATTCGACTTGGGCTGCCCCAAGACTGGGCAATACCAGCTGGCCGCCAGGCTGAGGGCGTATTTTACGCTGTGGTCAGGACAAAATGAGTCGAGAGATATAACGCAATCGAAACGCGGGGACGGGGCGAAGCCGATTCTTCAAATCATGAACCGACAGACCCGCTTACACCCGATAGATGGAGAAAATGAGATGGAGGGACCAGAGAGAAAAGCATTCTCAAGGAGGAACGGACCAGGAAGAGGCGGGGCTGGGGCAACTGAAGATCATCGGGAAATGCCTTCGTCCTGCAGTCGACCGACAAACGCTGATGGCTGTGGTGGCCGGCTGTTGGGCGCGTTCCAATTTTCTGAGAATCCGGATGGCAGCAAGGGCAATAACCATTTTGATTTCATTACAGCCTTTGCCCAGTCCGCCAAGCAGAGGTCCGAGAAGACGGATCACCACTTATCAGTCGATGATTGCTACTCAGCCGCACATCTTGCGAAAATGATGCTATATCGCCAACTTCATGGCTAGTGCTGCTATTTTACGCAAGTACCGCTGTAATGATCGCGTTATCGTGACTTGCTAACTTTGAAATTGCGTGTTGGCTGCGTTCAATTAGGATAAATTTGCTATTTCAATGAATTTTGCGTTCGCGGCAGATTGCTTGACGTCCATAGGACACTTTCGATTCGACGGTGCTTTATTGTTCACAGAAGAAACAACATACCATGTTAATGTACAGGAGGAGGTCCCGAAGTCAAAAACTGCATGGGGACCTCCTCCTTGTGTTGCTAAAGCGTCCCGCGCGATTTTTGTTGCTTCACCGTGTATTTAGGCGGACTGACTCGTATGCTGTATGCAAATTGAAACGCACCTGTTCATTTGCATCGTGGTGGGAGCGTAATTGTTCTACGACTTATCGAACTCGTTCAACATCAGCGTTCACACAAAGACACGATGCACCTTCTTTGCAATGTTAATCAAGAAAATCCTAGCGTCAAACAACAATTTAGGATTAGTTGTTAGCGGATGAGGGGATAATGAGAACCGAAAAATGAGGACCACGACATAATGGCATTTATTTGAAAAAATGTGACGCTTGTGCGCATTGATCGGCACTTGTTCTGTGGTAGTTTACGTGTACCATTGGCACGCTTATAGGTTGGGTAAGGCGGCTAGGAGACTGATGTATCTGCATTCTCCAATATCTTTCAGACAGTACCTTTTTGTACCTATAATTTTGAAATTCCGCACAGTTGCAAGAGCTCTTCCTCAAGAATCTCTATAAAAATTAAACATATAAAATACCTAGTAAGAAGGCCATTTGGTAATGAATCAGTAAAACATATGGCCGAGCGATTATAGCATTAAATGAGAACTATTCCTCTCGCAGATTCTATCATTTATTTACTTTTATTGTATTGTGTTCCATTGAGGTGGTCTGCAGTCTTATGTTTCGTTTAGTTTAGCACCTGTGATCGTAATTCCAGCTCCTGATACATTTATCTAACCTTGAAGGGTGGTTGAGCCAGCTCAAGAACGCAGGCATCCGCGACAAGAAGTACTTGCTGAGATCTAAGGAATGAGAAAATGTGAATTGATGAAGTGGGAAATCTGCACCCGCTTTACTTTTATTGTGAAGTTCTGCCGCGCATCTGGGCCATTTCTTCCGTCGCCCGTCCTACGGGATCTGCGCGTTGCGTTTACTCGGTGTCGGAAAAACAAACAGGCGACGCAATGCGGCAGACAAAACAACTGGGGCACTGGCCGAGAAGCCACCATTTAATAACACGGATCGGCGGGTGGCAGCAGGTTCGCTTCTTCGGGAGCTGAAACCGGCGTGGTGGCCTTTCCGAGCACGCCCATAGCGAACGGGGTTAGCGGAGACGCAAGAGTGGGAGCGTGGTAAACGCGCCAGCGTGAGCCGCGAGAGGCTCTTGTTCCAACAACGTCCAGGCGTGACCCCCTCCCTCCCCCGCTTATTCGCAGCGGGATCTACATAACGCGAAACCGCACTTAGAACGATTGTATTTTCGAGCCACGCTTTCTGGAAATAGCGCCACCCAGCCAGAATTTATGTCCCCCGCGGCGACTGGCGCAGCGGTGGGGAGCGCGGCGCCGAGTCATAATTGAGGCCTCCTCTTGCCGGCACGCGACGCCGTGATTGCGTGCTGCACGGAGATAGAAGCAGCCAGCCACTGGGGGGAACATGCGGCGTACACACGCTGCCTACGTCTACCCGGCAAAACTCTTTCGTCACGGGGCGCCGACATTGACGGGAGCCATGACTGCTGTTTTACAACCCACCGCGACTCCCACACGCACAGAGACGGCCGGTCAGATAACGGCCGCTTGAACCTTTCTTCGCGAGTTTTCGTTTTTCTTTTGATCGATCTGTCGTGAAAAGCCGATACAGTCCGCCGCTGTTTTAAGCGGCTTTCGTTATGGTCGGGCCTTCCTGTCCCTTGTCGAGAAAAGCAAACATGCCTAAGAGCCCGCAGAAAGTGAGCTCAGAAGTTCCTATTAGTCTCTTTCCTTTCGGTTGAGACGACGAACATCGGGGCACACTGGTCATTTAGTTCTATCTACCTTATCGTGACGTGTGTGTGCAATGCCTGCCACTCGTAACCGATAAAAAACTCAGCTGATTAAAGGCTTTGTTTCAGGGTTTTCCTACTGCATGCGTCATAAGCGCCATGGAAGGAAGAACATTGGCAAGAAGTTGGAAACTTTTTCTGGGAACGGCTTACATTGCAGCTGGAGTGCATGGGTTGAGGTTGACGTATCAAGGCTGGGATATCTTAGCACTCCACGCCTCCGAAACACGTCTACCCTGCCCGTCCCTTTGTTCTCTGAGCGGCAAAAAATAACATTTAAAACTCCTCGTTACCGTGACCGGGCGCCGAAGGAAGACAATAAGGCGCTCGAACTGTATACACCCAGTAAGGAGAGCTCAGTGGAAAACGATGAAAACGCAACTCAGTGGTGAATTCAAGGAGAGGATTTTGAGGACGATCGTACCCTCGCTCCACCAAGCAGATTTGAATCATCTTTGCTGCTATAATGCGGGCCACGCGCCGCTGCATTTCAGTTTCTCGGTGGCTAGCAAAAGGGAATGCAACGCACAGGATGGGTCGGGTGTACATTTCATGGAACGCAAGGAATAGGCCGCCAGTGCGTTTCCGCAGGAAAACGGGGAAGTCGGGAGGGCGAGGAGAGAGGGGAACGACTAGCAACCTATGCGGTCGTGAGGAAAGGGAGGTGCGAGCTTTCGTTCTGCGAGTTCTGCACCATGCACGCGGACAGTCTAGTTCGGTCGTGGTCTTTCTGCAACGGAGCACCGAGTTGCTCAGGGAGCCCAGCGAAGCTCACTTCTCTGTATTTTAACAGCGAAGCTGTTAGGCAAATCGTTTGTGTATGATGTCCGCAGTTTTAACCGAGCGCTCGTGCACGCGTGCCTCGAGCGCACGTTCATCTAGCTAAGCATACCCACTTAGGGAGATTGGCCAACATTGGCCACAAAAAAAGAGAAAACTCCAGCGTTCGCAGTATCGTGGCAACACTTGCTCGGAACAAGAGAACGAGAGACACGTCATAGGGTACGCTCCTCGTTCATTCACCCTCGTGCCGTCGTGCGCATGCTCTCTGTACCGTAGAAGAGCGGCGACTTCAATGTCGAAGCTGCTGTACCTGATCATTGACTCCACATGGCCCGGCCGCGAATAGTTCGCACGGCCGAGGAAAAGGCCGCGCTTCGGAAGACTCGGCATGCAAAGCATCCGCGCTTGCAGTGTCGCTTGCAAAGTAGCGCTTGCAGAGTGGCGTACGCAAACGTCGACCAAAACGACGAGCTCATTCTGGCGTTGATCAACATAAGGTCATTGAAATGACATGCCGCCGGCGTCAACCATGACACCACAACGATACTGAAACTCAACTTTGTGTCCGTCAATGCTCACCCACAACAGCTTCGCCATTAAAGCCTTGCGCGTGAGTGCAAGCTCCCCTGTTTTTTTTTTCTTGTAGATTGACAAAGTTTTGGAGGTTAAAATACACAACTTACTCTTTTTATTTGATGGTGATTGTTGTCACGGCCGATTAAACAGTTCGCAGGGCACATAGATTGACATAATCTACATTGTCAATAACAGGAAGCAAAGAAGAACCTTATAAATGGCTTAATGGAAATACGTCTAAAGGCTGTCCCTGTAGAACAGCACGTGCACAGCAGAGCGCGGCGTGTCGGGAACGTTAAAACGACCTTATTAGATGTCACAGTCACCTGAAATCAACCTTTGTCAATGGTCAGAAATCAGAACCGCTGAACAAAAATACCGCCCATATTTTCAGCTAGTGAATTGCTAGTTGTTATTGCGACATCTAATCAACCAAATAAATTAATCAATCTACGTATAATGGGTGTTACATCGATGAATCGGCGTTTTTAAACGTTTTACTGAGCAAACCGCTGCTCAGTTTGCGCGCAAACTTACACGAAGGTCTAATTTTGTGGTCTATTTTGTTTAACACCAAGAACAAGTACTACAGTCACTTGTTCTTGCAGAAAACAAAAAAAATTATTGCCCTTCAACTGTGTGAAGAAGGAATACCTGCGAAGCTGGACGCAGTCCACGGAGTGCACAAAACAAAACAGGATTATTTTTAATTGGCGATGAGCATACTTCCTAGCAAATTAGCTTAATGAAACTTGGAAGGACTCGAGCTTTACTCTAGCGACAAACATACGGCTGTCTGTTTCCATCCCGTGTCGTAGGCATCTTGCTGTCTCTGTAACACACCAATCCACTTCGCTCGACCAGGAAGGACGCCAGGTGAGCCGTTTGACGTCCAAGTTAAAATCTCCCGCAAGCTCGACGGTCATAAGTGAAGACCTAATGCCTATAGCTGCGCGTGCACGCCCACCCCCTTTCCACTCGCCACCCGTGCACGCGTCAACCGGCAACTGCTGATGTTCGCCTATGATTTTCGCCTATGGGAAAATCGCGGCCATCTTGAACGTTCATGCTAAACTCGGAAAGGCGATGTCACCTGGGGTATGCAGAACAAAACGCGCGATGCCAGTGCCAAATGCGAAGGAAGATCAAGCGCTCTCTTCGTCATTAGTATACGATGAGAAAAAAATAGCTTCATAAGAACTGATACTAATCCTAATAAAATATTCCCACCGTGTTTCATCGTTACCAATACCAATAAACGCTAGATTTTTTTTTCATCAGCTTTCGGATCGTCTGTTGTCTGCTGTGCCAGATTACTCCGCTTTCCGAAGTCGGGCTCACGAATCTTTGTTCCCATTTGCTGGTTTGTTCTCGTTTTATTTTATTATTCTGGGTGTGTGTGTGCCCGCTTGTGACGTTCCTCTATGAGATCATTCATTGGAGACGAACAGGCTGCGTTTTCGTCTGCTGCGAAAGATTTCATAATTGCACGTCAGTAGCAATGACACCGACGTACATATTAAAAGTAGAACGAGAACAAACTATGAGAAGGAGTCGCGAGTCCGATTTAGGTCAGCTGGGTAACCTGGCACAGCAGACGACAAACGATCCGAAAGCACATAAAAAACGTTATGAACCGTGGGAATGTTTTATTGTGAATCGTATTAACAATTATGTAACTATATGTGACCCCCATAACCTAGCGACGAAAGTGGTTTTCTGATCTTCTGCCACCTCATTTGGCTCCTTCTACCGTGAACCCCCACCACGCGTTTCGTTCTGCATGCGTACACGACAGGCGACGCTGTCGTACAAAGTTGGTCATCAACGTCCAAGATGACCGCCACTCTCCCATAGGCGGAAATAGTTCGTTATTTATTTTTTAAACAAGCAGGTACCTGCCGTCACCGTTCTTGGTGTTAAGAACAATAGACCACAAAATGCGACCTTCCTGTTATGTTTGAGAGCGAAAGGCGTTTGCTCAGAAATTTTCTGGAAAGCTCCTTTATCATGTAAGACGCTGTATATATCTATATATATATATATATATATATATATATATATATATATATATATGTGTGTGCATGTGCATGTATATATGTACGCATGTCTGTGTGCATGTATGTATATATGCATGCATATATATTTGCATGTATGTATGTATGTGTATGTGCGTGTGTCCGCGTGCAAGCGTTTGAAACGTTAGGACCATAGTTGTCACTTCAGCCCTCTTTGCACGACCGCGCCCCCTCTTTTAGTGCACAGCCCTTAAGCGTGCGCAATGTGGCTTGGAGGCGTGCGAACGAAGGGAACACCGAAACCAGAAAGAAAACGGAGGAGGAAAGTATGGCGAAAATGTGAGGGAGAGGGTGGCATGCCGAGGCGGCGCGAGACTCCGCCCGGCAGCGAAGCGCTACGAGATAACCGAGAGAACAAAGGCGGCACAGAATATGAGCCCTAAGGAAAGCGGAGGATGAAAGTGCGGCGAAAGTGTGAGGGGTGGGGCAGTATGCCGAGGCCGCGCCACATAAGCCTAGCACAAGCTGCGTGCTGCACGTACATGGGTTCTTCCGCGCTCTCCTCGTTTCGTGGCTCATCTGAACCACGTGACATTTGCGCGGGAGGTTCAAACACAATTTACAACGACATGCTCGGCGGTGGCGACGCGCTGCGAGATAGCGGCAGACTGCGCGCGCCACCGTGGGTTCGCTGATCACGCGATCACTTCCTGAGACGCAGCAACATGTGCGCCGTGACCGAGATGACAGCAGTTCACGCTGCGCCCAAATTTCGCATTAGGGAGTATATTAATCGTCAGCCATTTGTTTCTTCTTTCTTGTTTCATCATCATCATCATTATAATAATGTTCCTCCAATTGTGCGAAGTTGGTTTCGCTGCCGTGAGTTTTGGTTACGACACCGCCATCAGTGGGACCAAAAAAGCTTCGCTTTAAAATCACCGTTGAGTGAACAGGCTGGCGTCTGGGGCGGTGAATCAGCTCCTAAATCCCAGGTTAGTACGCAGCGTTGCACAGCGTGTGCTCACAGTAAAAAAACACAAGAAAATGACCCCGCTGCTAGGCAACGCCTGGGCTCGCGCAGAGCCATGAGCAGAGACTCGTGTGGCATGCTCAGAGACGGGTGTGCTCACCGGCATGAGCGAAGTTACTTTAATAAACACACTAAAGGTTACTACTAGTTTGCGCGCTCACTTGAAATTCTTGTTCTTCATCTTGTAGAGTTCTTCAATGGCGTCAAATGTCACCAGCTCCACGCCGTGTTTTTCGGCGAACCTGATGTCACTCGAGCTCTTCACTGTATGAGCATATATAGTACGCCTCCGCTCAACGTCCATGTTCAACAGCGTTCTTATTTCTTTCTGAAATAAGTATGGGAAAAATGAGCGGAAATATACATATGGGAATTTCTTTTTTGTTTTTTGTTTTTTCATCGGTGAACAGCACTGGCGACGTAGTGCACTTATCACTTCCAGTTGTTTTTGTGTACCTGATTGTTCCCAGCTCTCTAAGTTCCTCAGAAAGCTGCAAAATTGAGAAATTTGCCTCCTGCTAAGCTCCCCCAACAACAGGCTGCTAGGGGTAACTGCAACTCGCCAACATTTGTTGGCAGACATGGACAGACATGGATATTGGAGGGCATGAACAGACGTCGGGTGTGAGGAGAAGCCTGGTCCTGCCGGAAGCCCGTTCAACTGAAGACGTAAATCGGCACCCATCTGCGCGAAGCTAATTTAGAAGCTGACTGTACGCGAACAAGTACGGTAACGCCCATTCATTTGGGTCACTAGCCCATTTGTACAAAATGAAGTGAGCAGGACGCTTCACACGGAGGTCAGAGCCTCGAGATTGCTTACTCCGGCATTTAGGCTAATGACAGTCGGCGCAGCCCACTATGCGCGCAGTTCGCGTAGGGAAGCACTGAACCGTGGTGTCAGCGGTAAGTTTTTTTTATTTGTTCATACGGACGCAACCATGGTAGCTGCAGTTTTCTGTTTTTCTCAGTAGCCCTGTGGAGAGGGCCCGGGTGGCCAGCGCTGGCCGGGGTATCCCGGACTAGCGGAAATCCACCTACAGGCGGGTGCACAGACATCAGCACCTAAGGCTCGCCTAAATAAAGTTTGTTCCTCCCCCTCCTCTCGGTGTTTCAGGCAGCTTATGTAGAAAGCAAAAAAAGCGCCTCCACAAACAAAATTTAACCGCTGGGTTGATTATATGCAAGAGCTAATGCCGACACAAACCACGCATTGATACGCAGGCATGCATGCATGCATGCATGTACGTATGTATGTATGTATGTATGTATGTATGTATGTATGTATGTATGTATGTATGTATGTATGTATGTATGTATTATGTATGTATGTATGTATGTATGTATGTATGTATGTATGTATGTATGTATGTATGTATGTATGTATGTATGTATGTATGTTTGCATGTATGTATAGTATGTAGGCATGTATGTATGTATGTATGTATGTATGTATGTATGTATGTATGTATGTATGTATGTATGTATGTATGTATGTATGTATGTATGTATGTATGTATGTATGCATGTATGTATGTATGTATGTATGTATGTATGTATGTATGTATGTATGTATTATGTGCGTGCTTGTGTGTGTGTGCGTGTGTGCACACGTTTGCACGTGCGTGTGCGTGTTAATAAATGCACCTATTGTAACAATTAGGGATCTTACCATTTACTTTGAAAAAGTCACGTGCCATGGTCTTTCACACACTTAGGCCGTGTACGTAATATTCTGGCCAGATAAGCCAATAGAGAGCGCATCCTCTCCTTCGAATATATTCTGTCGTGACTGCTAAGTGGGAACACATCTGTTCGAACCGTCAGTGTTATCGAGACTTGCGATAGATAACCCACACCTTCCTTTGATGGGCCTAATACGTTGAACTTAGACCTCCAGGGTCTATGTTCGATATTTCCTGAATTTCCATATTTATATATTTCTTTCTGGTCAGAGCGGATGAGACGGCGCAGAATAGCCAACCACTTCTCCCCTAAGGAAACCAAAGTAAACTGTGTGACTGGCCCAAGAAGCCCGCTGCATGTATGTTTCGGTAAAAATACTGCGTAACTCATCGTGGTTCCTTGTCATCCAGCTTCTGTTTGCACCCCTAATGCCGATTACTGTATATCTAAGTTTTGCCTCCTTCTAGTGGCTGCGTTTAAGTGAGAGCGTGTACTGACCCGAAAGATCCCCCAACTGATCTAATTGTGATGTTGTCAGCAACGTCAGTTCTTCTAAGTTTAAAATTTGTTCTTGTTTCTCCTATTTATAGAGTAGTACGTGAGGATACCGCCAGAAAAACGCTCAGGGTCTTTTGCGTATCCTCAGGTTTGAAATGCGGCCAGGTGCGGTAGCAAACATCATTCCCGATACCAGTGAGGGTACACCGCTTTGGTGCAACCATACTACACAGGCTTCCTAGGCCCTAGCCTCCCTATGAAAAGACGGCCTAACTCAGGGCCCTCAGTCCCCAGCAGCTGTAAAGCCACTGACCAAGGCAGCGGTAAAGTCAGCGATACAGCAAGCAGTGCAAAGAACCTCCGGGCCCGGAGAGGCCGCCACTGGAACCTGAACCTGGCAGCGCTTAACGCTAGAGCTGTCGCGCCGTGGCAGCTTAGCTGTGCTTTTATGGAAGCTTGCAGTAATTAAATTAGACATAATCTGATTAGTCTAGGTTATTATAACTAGTGAGTGCATCAAGACAGCATGGAGCTTAGAGTTGGTTTAGTGGTTCACAAAAAAATTCCTTGGTGCACTTAACTCGGCTTACGTGCATTTAAGTCGAAAGCGTGGCCATACTTCTTAGCTACTTGTTTGCTGCAGCATCGCATTTGCATCGCTTTCTTCGCTTTCGTTTGTTTGCCTTTAGGCGCATATTGCTTCAACCACCTTCTTTCCTGCAAGCAACACTATGTATACGTCTTTTAACAGCGAAGCTGTTTAGCAAATCGCAATTTTTCGTGTCCGCAGTTAAAAATACCAAGAAATTTCCGAGTTCGTGCACGTCAGCGTAGGCCTCGCGGCGACCGCCCGGCAGTCAACAAAAGCAAGAAAATTCTGAGAGCTCGTGTGTGCGTGCCCCGCGCCCAGCGTTCCTGCGCATTTTGTCAAGCCAAGCATGCCCACTTTGGAAGATTGGCCCAGATTGCGGCGACCACCCAGCAGTTAAAAAAATTAGTGCCCTTAAATTCTGTGAAAACGGATGACCTGTGAAGCTGCATGCTTTCCACGCTCTGCACGAAACAAAACACGCTTGTATGTAATTTACGACTGAGCATACTTCCTATCCAGTTACCCGAATGAAATTTGGAAAGACCCGAGCTTCATCGTAACGGGCAAACGTAGAGCTGTCTCTTTCCTTTCCGCGTCGTAGGCATCTTACTGTTTGTGTAACACGCCAACCCAATCCAATCTACCACTGAGGACACCGGACCGGTCGCACTGGGCTGTTTGACGGCCACGCTGAAACCTCACGCCAACACATCGGACATGTCATCTTTAGCTGCACGTGCGCCCCCCCTCCCTCTACTCCCTACCCGTGAGGGCATAAACCGACAACCGCTCATGAGCGAGTGCTTAGAAGTGAAAGACAGTGTCGAACACTTCGCTCTGAAAGCCATTTAAGCTGAACAAGTGATATTGGCCCACGTCGGCGTTCCAACGGGGCCAGGTGGTGTTCAGCCAGGAGGGATTCGCAGCTACTCGGCAAGCTGGAACTTGAGGCAACAACGACGGCGTCAGCGGATTTCTGTGGTTTTCGCGCCCATTCCCGCTTCTGTTCGGGCTGACGCTTCCTTAGCTTGCGCTCTTCTTCCTACAAGCGAACGACATGTGTCCGTCCCATAGCGAAGGCCTGCACCTTTATTCTACTGGACACATATGTGGGTGTCCCTTCCGCTGCCGAGACGTAGGAATCTTATTGTCTGTGCAACACACCAACCCACACCCGAACCGTTCAATTCCGGAGGACCTCTGACAGGGCGCATTGAGCCATGAGACTCCCACGTTTAAAGCTCCCACAACCAAAACCGGTACGTCATCGGTAACGGCACTAAGCCCTGCTGTGCGTGCATTCCCCCGCCCTCCACCCACAACCTGTGCACTCCTAATCCGGCAACCGGGTATGGGCGCATAATTAGCCGTGAAATACACTCGCGAAGGAAGAGAAAAAGCCTTTCTATGCAGCGAGACTAAGATCTATTATTATTCTTCCGCCGGTAGAACTATGACCAGCTGGTCAACGAGGGCCGCTGATGCGACAATATCGCACGGAATGGCTTTCAAGCTAAAGAAGAATAATATGCTCACGCCGGCGTTCCAACGGGCAAGTTGCTTTCAACCGGCAGGGCCCGCAGCTAGTGGGCAAGGTAGTATTTTTAGCGGCAACGGCCGCAGCTCTATTCTCGGTGGAGGCGGTGGCGGCGGCTTTCGGGCGTTTGTACAACTATTCGCGCTCCTGTTGATTCTCCGCAACCATCTGATAATGGAGCTACGGCCGCTTCCAGCCGACTGCGCAACTTGTGAAAGAGGCATCGGTGGTGGCGAGGGAAATACCGTTGTGATAACCGTTGTAAAAGAGAACTCGGCGGTGGCGAGAAGGTGCCCCGTAGCGGCGTAGAGTAAATCGGCTTCACCGGAATGAAAACTGGGGCGATGAGACATATACTGCTTCGCAGTAAAAACAAGAAAATGGCGAGCGCTAGTGTGTGCATGCCGCACGGTGACTGCCCAGCGCCCCCGGCGCACGTTTCTCAAGCCAAGCATGCCCACTTAGGGAGATTGACCAAGATTGCGGCGACCGCCCGGCAGTTAAAAAATGCCAAGAAAATGCCTCATGCTCGTCTGTTCGTGCCTCGCGGCGACCGCCCAGCGCCCCCGGCGCACGTTTGTCAAGCCAAGCACACACACTTTGGGATATTGGCCAATAAAAACTTCAGTGTTCGCCGTAATCGTGGCAGCAATGTCATATCCAATGACTATCACTTCCTGGAAAACGAAGGAAGCTAACACTTATAGCAACAATGATGGAGTAAATGTCGTTGCGGCGGCGAAGAAGAAGCAAATCGGCTGTAATCGTGGACTCAAACTTTCGTGCTGGTCGTGAAGGTTGGGTATCGCTATCTTCAAGTCTTACGCGTTAGTGTGAGCTTCCTTCATTTTTTTTTTTTTGCTTTTGTTTCTTCGTCTTACCGAGCGAATTACCTCAACAAGCAGGCGGCACTGCTCCCCTGGAATCGGGGTTCTCTGTGGCTAGTGTACACCTGTCATATTACGGGCCATCCCGTTCAGGTGCCACGTGGGACGCAATATTCTACAACTTTAACGCTTCCAATTCATAGTTTTGGTAATTTTGTAAAAAAATTGTAAAACGGCAACATTAATCTCTCGAAGCTTCCTATTCCTGGCCGATCTCCCGGTGGGTACGTGTCGCGAAAGGACAAATAAAAATAGCAACTTTTGTTCAAAGCTGCTATCGTGCGCAGATAGAACAGCTGGCAGACCACTGTGCTGCTACTGTGCATGCCCGGGTTCAAATTTCATTGGATAACCTGTGTTTTTATTTAGCGGAGGCCATTTTATTGACCGAAGAACCTCGACAACTATACTACAGCTTCAACAACGGCCCTTTTTTGCATAATGAGACACTTGAGGCTTTCGTCTTAAAAGACCTCACAAATTGTGGAGGAAGTCTGGAGGCAAGGTCAAAAGTAGTGATCACAGAATGTTGTGGAGCAGAACCGTGATAAATCTGAGAAGGTATAGGATGAAACTAGTCATAATACGAAAACCAAACGTGCAGTTCGTAAAATATAGGCCGCAGTAGTATGAAATAAGACTGCAGAACAAATTCGCAGTAAACTGGAGAGGGTGAACATGGCGTAGACATACTGAATTAAAAAAATTACTCCCACCTCCCCTCGCGGGAACCCCTGTGTAGATGCGACGCATAGGGGGTTCCGTTGTTTCCGTTAGGTTGATTCTCCCATCGCGTGAAACGTGCCGTGAACCCCCTGCCGCGGCTATGACGCAACACAATCCAATCCAATCCAATCCAATCCAATGCCCCTCGCGAGAGAGTGTTCGCTATCGGAGAGGAGAGGGGGTGAGCGGCGGAGAGCGGCGGAGAGCGCAGCTCGCGCGGCGAGGAGAATGGGGGAGGGGTGTGGACGGACAACGACAACGCCGTATGGAGGGACAAGGCGAGTGAATGAGATCCCGTCGCATCTAAAAACCAAACTTTGATAACCACAGTCAGCAGCGAACTTAGAGAAGAGACTGGTAAGCTATATGAGAAATGTAGGAGGCAATCGCAAAACATGGGAATGCGAAAGTGTCAAGAACAGTGGAGCGATTCGAATTGGCAGAGCTATGGCAATTAATTAACAGAATTAAGGTTAGTGACATTTGTGCCTACAAAAAGGCACGGACGGAAGAAATGTTACAAAAGGGAAAAAAAAAACATTAGGGTCAGCAAAGACGAAGTCGGCTATTGGCAAATACAATGTGTGCACTCGGAGAGGAAACTAATAACATAACAAACAACATGGATGACGTAATGACAGTATCAGAAGGGTTCTACGTCGAGTTGTATACTAGTACGTACTAAAAGGAATTTGGTTTGTGAGCTTAGAATAGTACATAAAGGTGATGCGGAAATAGCACTCAAGGAGATGAACAGAGTGAAAGCTGCACAAAAGACGGAATAACCTTGGATCACTCAAATGATAGAGGAGAAAACTTTTCAAAATCACTAGCATATTGCCTCAGGGCTCTAAAGCCCACTACATTGAAACAAGGCCAACATGATTCTAATTCACAAGAAGGATGATGTGAATGAGCTCAAGTATCACAGACGTATCAGCCTACTCTCGGATGTATATAAGTTGTTTCCCAAGAAAGTTTAGCGCATAGCGGCACCCTAGACTTCCAACAACAGAGAGAGCCTGCTGCGTTAAGGAAAACATACTCAACAAGGGGTCATATTTGTGTCATTAGTAATGTTATAAAAATGTCCGTGCAGGAAATCAATCCCTTTACATGACATTTATCAATGACAAAAAAAAAAAAAAACATCTGATTCCGCACACACAGCCGCAGCAATAGAAACATTCAGAAATAAGGGAATAGAGAAAGCTTGCAATTGTGTTGTTAGAGGACAGGGGATACACGGGCGGGATAATAGTGCATACTGGCAGTTAAAAGTTCCCCTTCGCAAGTGATGTCAAACAAGGAGGCACCATTCCTTCAAACTTTTTGCTTGCTATATTCTGCATGAAAATAAAAAACGGTAAAACACAAATAGCATGGAAAAAGCACGAAAACTCAGATACGTAGGAAATCACACACAGCACACGAACGGGAGTATAACTTGGGTAAACGTTCACAGAATTTGTTCTAAACCGCAGCCACGGATAAAAGTCACCAAGGACCTCAATTGAAGCCCGTGTCGCAGCGGCCGCCGTGTGTCATAGTATGACAACATCGCGGAGTTTCAGGCGTGTATCCGCGTGCAGTCGCAAAGTCGCCTTCAGGGATAGCCGGCGTGAATCAAAGCAATTACACACGCAGTGCGTGTTGAATGTCCTCCCGAACACTGCAAAGTCTGACAGAGAGGGGAGGCCGCTAGGCGCATCTAGTGCAGGTGGTAGTTGGTGGAAGCGACATTGAGGCGTGTACGGCGTATGATTGCTCCATCACGCTTACATTGACCATGCGGCCTCTAGAAAGTGCCGGCGCGATCTATTTCGTACAGTGGTTGGTAGTTTCTTGTGTTTGTTCATACTGACAGTTGCAACTGCCACACCAGAGTATATGCAAGCGACGCGGCATCACTCCCTGTGAATGGAATCAGGATAGCGACACTCGAATCTATCAAGACGGCGTCAGTGGTTTGGCCGGCCGCCACCTTTTCAATCACGCCGCAGCGTTCAGGCAACCACTCCAACCCAGCGACGGTGAACATGTCGGTAGCTTAAGTGTGCGGGGAGTGTTCTTCACCGACTAGTTCACGCGGAAATCAGGCCCGTCTAGAGGGCGCATCTGGGAAGCTTGATTGGGAGAAGTCGCGCAGGCGTCTAAACGGAAAATATTAGAGCCACTTTTGGTTGGTGACCGACATTGTCTTCTTCAATGAGTGCTGAGAAACACCTGCCAAGAATACTTTCAGGACTTCGCTAATAAATCGCCGTCGTGGGGTTACAGCTAAATATAAGGACATGGCAAGTGATAAAAAGATACGCAGAAAGCTTCCCCTTTAGCCTGGGTAATGAAATGCTTGTACAGGTGAATGAATATAACTGTTTTGGACAAGCTGTCCGCGCTAATTTGCTAATTTGATAATGGTTGATAATTCGGTAATTATTTTATAAAGCGCGAAAGAAGAAAAACTACCATGCGCGGTCTGCGGCGGCCGCACCAACTAAAGGCTATGACGACGGGAGGAGATGCACCGTGATTGGACGATGTCCGAGATTAGCATTCAAACAAGTTTCGGTTTCGGTTCTGTAAAACAACATGCTTGACATCCGACGGCATCGTTGGATGGGCATTCTCGATATCTCAGTAATCGTCGTACCGCGCTTCTGTCATGTTGTGGACTGTAAAATGTCTAAGATAAGCCTCCCAGGGCGGCTTGGAATCGTAGCAATCACTAGCCGAGGCCTACGCAGTGGATGAACGCCCTCCGCGTCCCCGCAGACGCTCAAATGCCATGCGCTTTTCCCCCATATTTGGAGCTTCCCTCACTCATGCCGGTATCCTAAAAAGCGTGTTCGCACCAGGCCAAGGGTCTGTTGATTCTGGCCTGTGCCCACTGCCCGCAAACAGTCGGTGCTTATGGCAACAGCACGCCAACGAGAGCTCGCTAGCGCGTCAGTGTCAGCCTGCGTGCGTTCTGTTGGCTAGTTCGTGGAGCAGTGAACGTTACGGCCCAGAAAAAAGGTGAACTCAGTACAGAAAACATCGGCCGAAAATGAAAAAGCCAACTTACAAAAAAAAATTACAAAGTTACCCCCGGGGATTCGAACTCGTGACTTGCAAAACACTTCGAATTACACACCTAGCGCTCTAAACCTCTCGGCCACGGGCGAGCGCTGCTGTCGTTGGAAATATAGGGTATATTCAGTTTACACTTAATGTAATGTTTACATAATGTAATGTTTAATGTAATGCAATGTTTACACTTAATATAATGTATAACCAGTTTACAATTTTAGTTAGTTTTAGCATTTGAAGCAGCTTAGGTGACTATTGTATTGCGCTCGTGCAGTAAGCGTCCCCCAAGTTTCCACAATATCTCACGTCTAGCACTTGCATTTCTTAGACGGAAAAGCGTTCGCAGATGCGTAGTCGTGCTGCTGACCGCTGTGCTTGTTCGCCCAGCGCAAAAACGTGCTTCCTGCACCCTAGTTTTACGCTGTACGGTAAAATTATCAGGTGATTTTATTTCCTTAGTACCTATATTGACTTCGCTGACTCTTCTCCCGCCTTCAAGTGGCCTTATATTTTCCTACTAACGGACCAGTCAGCGAAGCGTCGCATGTGCGCTTGTACAGCGCTTGTGTGAAGCGACCTTGACTTGGAGCTGTTTACGGTGTACAAACTAACAAAGTAAAGAAAGGCACATTCTTCCATTCACAAACGTGTCCTGGCTTCGTTTCAACTGAGCGAACGAATTGCGACGACCCGTCGGCGGCCGGCGGACGAAACGCTGGGCCGACTGACTCTGTCGTAAGGTCGGCGAGCCGTGCAGTAGCGCAACCAATTGCCAGCTAATCTCCTCCTGACGTCACACAAAAACGCCACAGAAAATGGGCGAGGGTGTAGAAAGGAGGACAGCATTTTCGAATTGATTTTTCTACTAAATAAGTTCGCGTAAACGCGCTCAGAGTGGTCGAAACAGGGCCTAGGGACTCCGGACTACAATTTGTGCTCGTGATCCCGCAATGTTTACAAATCACTTCAGTGTCCCTTTAAGCTGAAAGATCGCGCACATTGAAAGGCACGTGACTCTGGCCTCGATAAGTGGAAGGAAGAGTTTCGAATTCACCGTTCAATGTGGAAAAAACTCTATAAAAAAGACTATAGTTCCTACCTTGAGTCCGTGGAGATTAGTGCAACGCGTAAACGTTCAAAATTCTGGCAGTTAATTCGTTCCCACTCAAATAACGCAGATGATCGCATTCGTTTAGTTGATTCTTCCGGGGCTGAGGTAATTGATGTAGCCAATTCCTTCGCGTGTCACTTTGGCAGCACTTTCGCACCTGCCAGAGACAATGAGACATCTCGATTTATCAACAGCGTGCGTGGGGCAAGTTCAGTTCTTCTTGATGAGAAGCTTGTATTTGAAAGCCTCAAGCACATGAAACCTTCTGTGTCGTCTGGCCCAGATGGCATTCCTTCGGCCATACTTAAAGCTTTTAAAGATATTCTAGTTCTGTTCTAACATCTATAATAACTGCTTAACTACTAACACATCTTCAGCTCCATGGAAAATTTCTTGAATATATACTATCTTTAAGTCAGGCAACCGCACAGATCCAACGAACTACCGGCCGGTTTCAATCCTCTGTGCCGCGTCCAAACTTTTTGAGTCCTCGTTACACACAGTTTTGTCTTCATGCATAAAAAACGCGTTGTTTCCCGATCAGCATGGCTTTATAACTGGGCGGTCAACGACAACTAACCTTACCTGCTTTATGACGCATGCATCCGAAGCAGTCACAGACCGAGGCCAGATTGACGCAGTCTACTATGATCTAAGTAAGGCTTTTGATCTTGTTACTCATCCACTGTTGCTCAAAAAACTGTTGCTCTGTGACGTCAATGCTCCGCTAGTTGCCTTACTAGGCAGCTATCTTCTTAACAGACGCTGTTATGTCAGTGTAAATGGCCAAAGGTCTGTCGACTACATTCCTACCAGCGGCGTACCTCAGGGGCCCGTGTTGGGACCTCTTCTGTTCTCTCTTTTCATTAACGACGTATCTATCTCTATTAAGAGCTCGTTTATTCCTTTTTTTATGCTGACGATATAAAGGTTTACAAAATAATTAATTGCCCAGAGGACTGCCTTGCCCTTTAACATGACATCTCATCTTTCGCGCGCTGGTGTGCTGAGCAGGGATTAATTCTTAACTCTAATAAAACCGAAGTTATCACCTACAGCCGGAAAACACATCCCTTCCAATTCTCTTACACGCTTAATAGTGCTCGTCTGTAAAAAGTTCCTGAGGTTAGAGACCTTGGAGTGCGGTTCGACAGTTCCCTCAGTTTCACTCCCCATATACGACAGATGGTCGGGCGGGCCCTCCGCTCTCTGGGTGCGGCGTGCAGGTTTACAAGAGATTTCACTTCGCCTGTTCCTTTTTTAAAGCTTTACTCATCACTTTGCCTCCCCCAATTAGAATACTCATCTGTCGTTTGGAATGGAACCTGCCAGTCCAACCACCAGTATCTTGAACGAGTGCAGAAAAAAATTCCTGTCAATATATAAACACCGTCTAGGACGCAGTGAATTCTGTTTCGTCCCCTAGTCAACATCAGCTACCTAAGATTATTCTTTTGAGTTCTAGGCGTGATCGAGCTGATCTTCTTTTTCTACACAAGCTACTACACGGAGTCATTTCCTGCCCAGAACTTCTGTCTCAGCTGATGCTCTGAGTTCCCCAGAAATGCACGCGATCACGCTATCCATTCCATACTGCAGGTGCAACTAGTAGTCGTCACTCACCTGTCCACCGACTGCAATGCTTGTGCAACTATCTTGGGGACAAATTGGATGTTTTTAATGGCTCCCTGGCCCAGTTTCGTGCAGGGCTCAGTAATGCTGTTTGTGGCTAACAGTATATGTCTTACTCCGTTCACATAATCTTGCTACGCCACCTTCCTTTGTTTGCTCGTTACTGCATTTCATTCAACTTCTCGTTTGTATAGGTTTTATCCTTACGTCACTATCTTCTAATTGGCTGTGTGTTCACTTAACTAGTACATTATTTGTGGCTAACTCTTGCGTTCATAGAGTGTGATATCATTGTTATTACTGTTTTCGCGCTTCTATTAGTGTAGCGTACTTTTAGTGATACGGGTTGTATGTATCATGTCATTTTGTTTGTTTTTATGTTTGTTAGTGTACCAGCACTAAGACCTCACCATCGTTCCTGGGCACTGAAAATAATTTGATTATTATTATTATTATTATTATTATTATTATTATTATTATTTTTGTATCTTCCTCAATTTTTTCTGTGATTGTTCTTACGGAGACCTGGCTCTTACCCAGTATCTCGTCTAAAGATTATTTTCCGCCTTATTACAACGTGTTCCGCAGTGACCGTGCCACACGCACGGGAGGGGGAGCTTTGATAGCCGTCAATAGCTCATTTAGATGCGTGAGGCGCGCAGACCTTGAGACAGAGGATGAGTCTGTCTGGGTTGAATTGTGTTGCATCGGTGGCGAACGCGTCCTGCTTGGTGCATTTTACTTAGCTCCTAACATAGCTCCGGTTTCTTTTCAAACTTGTTTAACATCGATAGAAAATGTAATTTCCTCTCATCCTAGACACCGTATCATGATTCTCGGTGACTTTAACTCGCCGGGAATAGAATGGGGTGACCTTAGTATTTCTCATTACAATACCTACGTTCTTCAAAAGGCCTCAGCCTTGCTGGACTTTATTTCATTTACTGGTCTTGAACAGTGCAACCACGTTGTGAACTCTGCTAGGAGCTTACTTGACCTTTGTTTTTCAAACATCGAAAACATCAGTGTCAACATAAGCCCTACTGGTTTGGTTACCCCGGACAATTACCATCCACCCTTATCTATAGTACTACCTATTCATAGTGATGTGCAAAAGGCCAAGCCACGTGTTTCCGAACTCCCCCGCTATAATTTTGCTGCAGGTGACTACATTAGTTTTTACCAGTACTTGTCGAATTTTGATTGGTCGGCAATCCTCGCGTCAAATGACCCAAATTTTCAGGCCAGCGAATTAACCAAAGTACTGCAAGAAGGTATGCGCAGATATATACCACTAAAAAAATCGAAATCTTCGAAGTATCCTTTCTGGTTCTCGAGTGAACTCCGGTCGGCGCTAAAAGGCAAAGAGCGTGCCCACAGGAAAGCTCAAAAGAATGGGGTGACAAAATGGAAGTTAGAATTTAAAGAATACCGGTCACTTTGTAAAAAACTGTATGATCGTGATCGGTCTGCATACATTACGTCCATAGAAAGCAATCTTAAAAGGAACCCCAAAGATTTATGGAAATATGTCCGCAGTAGATCACCCCAGAATAACACTGAGTGCATTAATCTTCTTAACTCCGATGGAGTAATCATCGATGACGTCCCTGCCGCTTTCGCTCAGCAGTTTAAAACGGTGTATAGGGATACCTGCGATGTTCCGTCAGCTCCGATGTCCAATTGTCGCGGTACGGCACCGAGCACGGCATTTGTGGGGGAGGAAATCGTGAAGAAAAGCCTACGGGACGCGAAGCCCTCGCTAGCCTGTGGCCCAGATGGCATTCCCATGGCTCTACTCAAGGCTTTCAGTCCTATCCTTGCTCCAGTGCTTGTATGTGTGTTTAACAACTGTATTAGTACTGGCACATTTCCTAACTGTTGGAAAATTGCTAGAGTTGTACCTGTACACAAATCCGGGTCAAAAACAGATGCAAAAAATTATAGACCGATTTCCCTCCTGTGCAGTGCTTCTAAAATTTTTGAGTCTATAATTCATTCCCTCATTACATCCAGAGTGAGATATGAAATTATTCCAAATCAACATGGTTTTATACGTGGCCGCTCGACCACTACAAACTTAGTTTCTTTTATGGAACATGCGTCAAAGGCAGTGGAAGACCGAGGCCAACTTGACGTGGTATACTGTGACCTTAGCAAGGCGTTCGATGTGGTTTCCCATTCATTGTTGTGTAGAAAACTTTCCCACCTTGACATTCCTGATCCGTTGCTGGATCTGCTTCGTGACTACCTTACCAGTCGTCACTGCTACGTTCACTGTAACGCGCAACACTCCGGAACGTACTCAGCCACCAGCGGGGTGCCTCAGGGCTCAGTCCTTGGTCCTCTTTTGTTTTCACTGTTTGTCAACGATGTTTCGACAGCAATTCAGTACTCATCGTTCTTGCTATACGCAGACGATATAAAATTATTCAAAGTTATTGGCAACATCTCAGACTGTGCACAACTGCAATGTGATATCGCCGCGTTTTCGGGCTGGTGCAACAGAAATAAGTTGATACTCAATAGTGCAAAAACCAAAGTGGTGTCGTATACCCGTAAAACAGATGATATCAATTTCACCTATCGCATAAATGAAGAAGATCTGAATCGGGTATGCCAAATCAGAGACTTGGGAGTTTTGTTTGACTCTAAGCTCACATTTACAGCCCATACTAATGAGATTACCCGTCGTGCTTTGCGAACACTAGGTGCAACATGTCGTGTCTCCAGAGAATTCAACTATCCAGACACATTTCTTCAGCTCTATACCTCAATGTGTCGCCCTCTACTGGAATACGCATCCGTGGTTTGGAATGCAACGTGTCGGTCCAACGCGGCGGCCATTGAGAGAGTGCAAACTAAATTTCTCTCAATACTAAAGCATAGGTACGCTACTGCGAAGGCTAAAGATGATCCTGGTGTTGATGACACCAGCTTGCTTGTAATGGACCCATTACACAGTCGGAGGGCCAAGGCTGACCTTTTATTCTTGTACAAACTGGTCCACAGCCTCATTGATTGTACAGAGTTGCTGGGTGCCATAAATTTGAGAACCCCGACAGGCAACACCAGGGCACCTAGACCGTTTCATGTCTCTGCCCGTGTCAAGAGTCCCGTGGGACGCATTCAGCACCTATACAATATGCACGCAGAAAGTTTGGACGTATTCCATCGTCCCTTTCGAGCTTTTTGTAAGAAACTGCGTCGCTTGACAAACCAGGAGTAGTTTGCTTGCCCTAGTATGTAACGTCCATTCACACACTTTATGCTGCCGGGGTCGGTTAACTATGTATGTATGCTAATTGTTTCGATATTCACTTGTGTATCTAAGTTTTATGCCTTCATTGTGGCGTGATCTTTAGCTAATATCTTTTTCCGGCCTACATGCTTCAGTGTACAGAATTTTAACCATGCCTTGTTGTATTACACTTGTAGTCTCCATAGCAGTCAGCAGTGTCTTATTGCTATGCATTGATTGCAATGCCTTGTTTGCATATGTGCTCGTGTCATGTGCGTGTGTCGGCGTGTGTGTATCTCAAAGTGTCTCATTCTCGTTCAGACTGTACATTGCTATTTTCTACATTTCTCTGAGATATACACTTTTCTTTCTTTCCGCACCAGCACATCGTTCCTTGACACACTAATGAACAATTTTGGTTGTTTCATTCATCATTTTTATTATCTCTGCGATTTGTTGGTCTGATCATTTCTGTCTATACTCCTGCCATTGTTTTTTTTTTCGCTATTGTTCTGTCAAACTTGCTGCTCTGTTTGCTGTGTGTCTCGACAAGATGGGACATCGCAAAGGCATCGCTCGTTTTCGGGTAATACTTTATTGCAGTGTGACTTTTCAAAAATCAAAACTCTCGTTTTATATGTATACATTCTGTCTCCATCATGTGCACTGTCTATTTTGTTGTATATTTCCTTTTTCAAGTGCCTTGAAAGTTTCGCTGGCCGAGTGCCATAGCTTGCAACGGTGTTTTTTTTTTTTTTTTTTTCTGTCATATCGGGGATTTTGTATGTTGTGCCGTGCTGTCTTACGTTTCTTTTAATAATGTATTTTATATGGTGTGCCAGCACCAAGACCTTACGGTTGTTCCTGGGCACTGAAAATAAAGGTTGATTGATTGATTGATTGATTGATTATTATTATTATTATTATTATTATTATTATTATTATTATTATTATTATTATTATTATTATTATTATTATTATTATTATTATTATTATTATTATTATTATTTAAAACACGCAAAAGAAACTCTAGGCTTATTGACAGTGTCCAGAAAAAGTTTATATGTATCTTTAACCATCACTTTGCTACTCATAACCATTATTATTCTGGATCATCTCTTGTGCCGATGCTACCATGCTTAGCTTCCACGCGCACCAAGGCGGGTATTCTTTTCCTATTCAAAATCCTTCACGGCACATTGTCTTGTGGTGAGTTGCAGCAACATGTTCCACTACATGTGCCGCAAAAGTACACCAGACGACACGACACATTCTTTAAACCCAAATGTCTGCGTGGCTTGTGCCCCATGATTCTATTGCAGTGCACATACAACTAGTACTCTGGATATTTAGATATATTGAATTATTCGCCAACTCTGTTCCGCAAGCACGTCTGTGAGCTGGTCATCTGTGAGCTTGTCATCTAAGTGACCTTTTTATCCTTTGTCATGCGTTGTGACCTGACTGTGAAATTGTAACTGAGCAACCTTTTCCATCTTTTTCAACTGCACATTCAAATTCATTCTATACCCTGGTTGTCGCTTATAAGATACGTTGAGTGACTCCGTTTTCGCACAACTTAACATTGTTATCATTTATGTATATTTTTGTAATAGTATATATGTAGGTATCGTGTCTCATGCCTTACTACAAGGTGCTTTAATGGATTTGGGGGTAGGACAGCGTGTAATTTTTTCTGTGAGCGCAACGCAGTTTTGAATTGCATTACTTGTAAGGTGGTATGTTGCTTGCGTTTTTTTCTTCGTGCGCCAGCACAAAATCCCCCCGGCTATTTCTGGGCACGTAAATAAACGATCAATCGATCGATCGATCGATCGATTGATCGATTGATTGATTGATTGATTGATTGATTGATTGATTGATTGATTGATTGATTGATTGATTGATTGATTGATTGATTGATTGGTTGATTGATTGATTGATTGATTGATTGATTATAAAATCTTGCACCCCTCCGTCTAGCGACGATGATGATTGAACGCGAAGCTTTCTCTTGATGGGTTCTTTGGTTGGCCGATCATACACTGCGAGTATGTGCTACTCTGGAGGTACGCACCATTTTTCGGGAATACCCACAGCAACTCTCGGGTGTGCACTTCGTAGGTCTATCATTTGGGTTTGGGGTGTACGGCGCGAATCGGTACTTGAATATGCAATATCGCGACTGATAAGACTGTGCGGTTTCATTTATGGAGTTGAGGCCAATATCGTTCTATGACGTAAATAATTAATTCGCACTCGGCACTCGAACGCAGCGCGCAAACGTAAAAGAAAAGACAAGTGACAACATGCAGGCGGCTTTAGTGAAGGCGAAAGGAAGTTTAACGTTTAGATTGCCTGGTTTAACCTCAATGACCAGAGATCATATTCTGGGTTGTTATATTTCACAGAACGTTTAAACATGCCATACTCACTATTTTCATTCTCCGTGCCGCATCTCCCTCAGTGGGTCCACTTGTTCAAAGTTTAGTTTCCATCACTCATTCATAAAAGGTTGTTATGGATAGGAAGGCCATTAGCACTGCCAGCATTTTGAAATCGCACGGTAACTAGCAGCTCCATACACTAAACAGGTTCTCATATTTACGGTGCATCCATTGGTTGCAAAATTGTCATTGCAGCGCGGCAACATCAAAACATTCAAGGACAAGCCTGCTAGAGCTTCTCAGGTGAAGTGAATAATAATTAACCAATCGCGGAAACACGTCCCCCGTGAGGGATCCTTAGTCTAGTTTGACAAAGGAAGTCTGTGTGACAACACGAGTTTACATTCACGCGCTTCAACGCAGGGCGGGGAATTATACGTGCAAGGGGGTGAAAAATGCATGAGCAAGTCGAAAAAATTGGCCGCGTATCTGCTCCTTTCGTTGCAAATGCCGTCAAAAGACGATAGTCTTTATCGGCTTTTGCGAAGTAAATGCCTCCCTTCGCTTTCCCGCTCACCTCTCATGTTGTTCCTCTTGCGTCGCGCTCCTACGCCAAAGGTTTGCTTAAATCATTTTAAATTTCCCGCGTTCCACTGCTCCAAACCGGGTGTCTCGATGCGAACGCTGCCGTACGGCGAAGACGCGCGTTAATCGAGGCGCCCTACTTCAACGTTTATAGAACCGCGTTTCCCTACTCCACGTGCGTTGCAAGCAGAACGTGGAGCCTATCTAGTGGAACCTTGCGTAACTGTTGCCGGTTGATTTCTTAAAATGGCGCCAGAAGCCATAGTGGAGCGGGCGACAGCAGGCGATTGCGGAGTGAATTCTTTTTCTGCAGTTGATGAAGTAATTAATTTCGCAAAAGTCAAGCATGTTTGATTTTTTTTAATAAAGGAACACTGTAAATATCACTTCTGTATTGATTTGTTGCCTCATATTTGCGTAATGTCTTGTTCTTCTTCAACAATGTTGACAAGTATGAACATTAAACCGGACATAGACGGGTAGATTTAGCTGTGGCTATAGAAGACTATTGCGCAGGCATTGTTTTGCTTTGGCCGAGTGGCTGAATCGAGACACAGACAGACAGACAGGCAGACCAAAATTTCTGGGTTTAAGTAGCCTAAGAAAGACTATCGTCTTTAATAAAGTCAAGTGGGGCTTGAGGTTCAACTACCCAGGACTCCCACGGGTGAAACATAGCCCCTATTAGGGACCCGTTGCCCAGGCCACGTCGCCAACGTAACTCGTTTGGGAACAGCAAGGCGTGGGAGTGGGCTAGTTGGTGTTTTAACATCTTGAAGTGCAGCGGTGCGCTGCCTGACACGAAAACGTAGAACAGGGTGAATAACACAAAAAACCTGGTCTGTTTTTGTGTTATTCACCCTGTTCTACGTTTTCGTTTCAGGCAGCGCACCTCTGCACTTCAAGATATCGTTTGGGAAGAGGCAGCACGCGGCAGTTTGTCTCTTTTCCTTTTGTCACTGGAGTGAACGTAGACTGTAATCGAATCTGTGTGGTTTTGAACCATCCGAATCAAGTAGTCATTCCGGCCGCTTGAGCCGAGAGAGCGAGCCCGCATTTAGGCCTTTATATTCCGTCCTTGTTTTGCTTGGCGGCGCTAGAGCTGAACTGGCGTCTTTGGAACCTCGCCGCTCTTTTGTATTCATTGTGTTTCAGTGCGCATCTCAACTACTGTGTATTTTACCTTCTTTTCGTTTATTTCTCTAAAAACCAATTTAGAGTGTGTTTTTAGTTTGAAAAGCACAGGCAATCTGATCTGGTTATGTGCTTATGTTGTGCCTCATATATGCTCAAGGACTTCTGCGTTGCCCAATGCTGATATGTATAAGCGATATCACTCGTTCAGTAGCTCAGAAAGGTCTTGACCCCAAACACTTCGGGTAGATGGTCTTTGTTAGTGCAGGTATGTTTTTCCCAACGGAATGCGCACTTCCGGATATTTAAAATTGCCTCGAAAAATTCCTCGGGCCACTTAAGCCTGCTTACGTGCTCTGCAGACAAACACATCATGGCTTCCTCTGGCGATACTTGATGATGATGGTGTGGTTTAATGGCGCAAGGGCTACTAGGCCAAAGAGCGCCAAGAGGAGTGCTGGTGTTTCGGTTAGAGGTGTTTGTCTAAAATTGGTGTATAAGACCAATGGTAAGTGATGAAAAGTGGATATAAAACTGTTCAAGAAGCGCGAGTACGTGGGGCCTTCAATACAGGGTGACTCGGGGAGATCGTTTTGCCAAGGAAAAAAAAATCGAGGCCCCTGAGCATCACATAGTAAGCCTTAAGCACTGTCCTCATCAGTGAGGGCAGGCTGCGGTCACACACTGACACAGTTTGATATTTCTGTTAAAAAATCAACATCCGCAAGGTCAGCTAACACATTATTGAGCTTGACAATTGCTTCGTCTGATAGAAAGTGTGCAAGGTGTTGTGGTATGCGTTTTTTGTATAGGTCTGCGAAGTGTCTGGGTCTTTCTGGGTTCGCGTTCTCTACATTCAATTAGCACATGGTGTACAGAAAGAGCCCCTCCGCATCTAGCACAATTTGGACGAGGTGTACCATTTAAAAGATGTCCATGGGTGCCATATGTGTGCCCAATCCTTAGTCGACAAAGTCCGACCTCAACGGATATGTGTAACTTTTTCTGGGACATGTCTGCATTTTGTTGGTTTCATCGAACGGAGCTTGTTTTCTGTTTGCTGATCCCAATGATTCTGCCTGGTTTTACGGACATTACAGGACATGTTCTTTACCGACACCTGTGCACACCAGTCATCGATTACGTATGACATGCACTCGCTCTTATCACTATTTACATTGAAGCGCAAACAATACCTGGTCACAGTACAGGACATGTTCTTTACCGACTTGTGGGCACACTAGTCACCGATTACGCATCGATTACGCATGGTCATGCGTAATCGGTGACTGGTGTGCACACGTGTTGGTAAAAAACATGTCCTGTACTGTGACCAGGTATTGTTTGTGCGTCAATGTAAATAGTGATAAGAGCGAGTGCAAAGTTTGCGGCGTTTCATTTCCGCGCAATAACTTTTTTTTTCGAATCATGTACATATATTCGTGTTTTCTTGTTCCCTTTTGGCATAAACCAAGTTGAAGTATAACGTGTGTTTCGTCTTTTCCTTCTTCGTCCAGTGTTAAGGTTCGCTAGAAGAACAAGTTCATTAGTCAGTAACCAAGTCGCCCAATTTTTCGCTTTAATTTACAAATCACTTCAGTGTCCCTTCAAGGTTTAGATCTGCGATTTCTTAGCATTCTAGCTTTCATCACAAGCTTTTTTCAGGAGTGACGTTATCACATAAGCATCGAGTACTTGTTATCAAGACAATGTACATTGGTCCCACACGTGGCTATATGCAATTGCGCCTGTGAGAGCCTTTTTTTAAAAAAAATTACTCCAATATTTGTAGGGCAACATCGGGGGACAACAATTTAATTTTTTCTCCTGAGCCAGAGGAGCTACTGCTGCAGATTCTCACAATTTTGGCTACCTCACAGCTAACCACAGACGCAGCATTATCACCTGGGTGGCTCAGTAGCTAAGGCGTTGCGGTGCTGTGCATAAGGAGGTGTTGCTGTGACCGAGACGATAAACAGAAACGCCAGTATGGTGATATTTCTGCGAATGTTAAAGATTTCCACGTGGTAAAAATCAATTTGTAGTCCCCTACTACAGGAGCCCCGTAGTTTCGTGGGTATGTCCTTCTAAAAAAGAAACATGAATTTTCAAACTGTTAGTGTTTGCGTAGCCCATACCATATATCGAGTTCAAAGATTCCCAATCATTTCCCAATACGTTGAATACTATAAAAACAGCATTCCTAAACAGTAGATCATGAACAGTAGGTTGGTCGATTCATAACTGCCCATTATTTAAGTGTTGTACAGATCCGCGCTTCCGATGATGACGTTGTTCTAGTAAAGGGTACGAATGGGCTAGAGTAAATTTCCCTCAAGTCAACGTGCACTGTACTTACGAAATAGAATAATACTCGGGGTGTTCGGATATTAGGTCTCGAACTGAATATTACATAAAATAGAGAAAATGGCTATGCATATTGAATGCTTTGAAAAAAGACCCGCAACAAAAAATGCTTCAAATATTGTATCTAACAAGGAAATC
Source organism: Haemaphysalis longicornis (assembly GCF_048455015.1). NCBI lineage: Eukaryota > Metazoa > Arthropoda > Arachnida > Ixodida > Ixodidae > Haemaphysalis > Haemaphysalis longicornis. Next base: position 316,245,696 of record NW_027526203.1, read on the forward strand.
TACCCGTCACAATATTGCATTAAGAAAACGCTGTTTTAAAAAGTTAAGTGCTTTTGAGTCACAATAAACGTCAGCAAACAAAGAAAGACTGGTACGCGCATCTGCGCCTCGACATTGGGAAATGTGTACACGGGTTTGATTTGTATATGTACGTTGAATTTCAGGGCTGCAGCATATATAACGTCCAGCTTCGCAGCTATATCACATCGCACATTTAGATGCAAGACAGAATATTTGTAGCACACTCACATATTCAGCTAAAACAGAATATTCGAAGATACCGAATACCAAGTTCTCGAATAGAACAACAAAAACTATTCGAGGTGTATTCAACGCACCTACACTTAAAACGCATCGAAATGGGCGGAACGTCTTTCGGACATTTGGTAAAAATGCGTGGCGGTTTCTAACAAATGTGTGCTTGCAACATATGCATTTGCATGTTCTGAAAACGTTCATTCTTCTGTTGCTTGTTGCGGCCGCCTTTCGGGCTGTGTTTCTTCGTTCCCGGTTTGCACCCGAAAAAAAAAATGAATGGAAAAGGTAATCCTAACAGTGAAAAGTTCGTCCTTCCGAGAATCATTGCGGCCCCAGCCTGGAGGAACAACTTATTTAGGTAGAAGTTAACTACATTGAATTACACCAGTTGGGTGCATCACTGTCGCGTCAGGCTCAGGTTCGAAGAGTTTAAATGGGGTTGCCATTCCTTGCTGCAGGTGTTGCATTCGCCGACAATGACGAAAGTTAAGCTAGAATGTCTGCAGGAAGACGGACTAGGAAGAAAGAAAGCCGCATTTCATTTCGATTCACATGTATTAACCGCATTGAGAGTAGCAGCTATCATACGACTTGCTGACACAATCGAACTCAGAATCACCACGACGCTTTGAAAGCAAACGCTCGTTAAAGCAAATGCCCTAAACGCTCTGTGCACCCCATGCACTACGGCGGCAAAATGTTCCTTTTTTTGGCCCCGTTTTATTCGAGTACCCTAGAAAAGCAACAATTGCGTACAGCTGAAATGGATTACTCTCTGTTGGTAGTTTCAAAACGTGCGTATAAAAGAATGCCATACCTCTCCAAACAGGGGCATCCCCGATTTATTGGATTTCCGATAACGAGAAATATTCCAGAGCGGCTAGGATTGTCGACATGCCATTCTAAAGGTTTTATTGTAATTGTGCATGCGCTCTAACAAAAAATCCTTAAGAAATCGGAATTTAAAAAAAAAATCATGCATCTGATTTACGAGCAGAATCACTGTCTATACGAGAACATTCCCAACTCACTTTCTGCTAGAGAAATCAAATATTGTAATGCGGAAAGCTGTCTCCCGACGCGGCGCTTCCCTATTTTTTCATTCTGGAGCGCTAATTTTTTTTATGTTTTTTAGTCCACTGAACAACGAATGCATGAAAAAACGAATAGCCGTCGCAAGCAGTGCTTCTGGCTCGCAAAATGGCTGGGACGGTCAAATGTAGAAGTGAGGTGGGGCACCATGTCAATCCTCTGTATATAGAAAGCTGCGAGCACTATTGCCGCGACTGATGTTTGGTGCTGAACTTCTTCATAAAATTTGGAGGTAACACCTCTGATATTAACTTTATTTTCCGGCTGTCTCACGAAATGAAAAATCGCATGTTCCCAATGATGAAAGAAAAAAACGTTGGTAGCGCCAACGGTTGAAAGAAGCATTCAAGATAGCGGTAAGGCTCCGGATTTTACGACTCATATAGCCGAAACATGAAATCGAGGACCTTGGAGGGCGTGGGGTTGGGTTCATATTCATTTTCTTCTGCATTTTGGTGTTCATTTTCTCCCTAGCCTGGGTGCTGATTACGGACATGATTACGGGCATCAGATTACGGATTACGGAATCAGATTACGGACATGATTTCCCGTATGGTACCCATGACCACCAACTGTAAGCCCTCATAGACACCTCGTAGCTCAGTCGGCAGTGTGTTTGACTGGGAATCGACTGATCCTAAGTTTGAATATAGCCAAGGGGCTTTGTTTTTTTAATTTGCGTCGAGTTAGTATATCGCTAGAATGCCACTATCTGATGCGTCAGTTTTGACCAGGAAGTACCTGTAGAGACAAGTTTTGTGCTAATTTGATGAGGTCTGGTGGGTGCACATACGCATACTGGCAAGAGCACAACACTCCTCACTAACACGAGGTCCCCGTTGACAGTCCATCGCCTCTCTCTAGGAAATGGAGCGCCTCATTCTACTGTGCGTCTCATCCGCCGCATTTCTCGCGAGGATGGTGATACCCCTCATCATGTGAGCAACAGCTGGGACTGATGACGACCAGTCGTGACGTGCGAAAGTGCATATGTGCGAATTCTTCCTTCATTTGAGTCAGGCGCACAGCATACTCTGTAACAGACGTCCCTGACGCCACCTGCTCCTCGCGCGACACGGCTTTCAATTCAGTCAATTGCGATAAGTAAATTTTGATCAACCAACGGTTTTTATAAATAATAACTTCAGCTTGCACTCAGTTTTGCCCTCCCCCTCCTCCTCCCCCCCACCCACCCCGCATTTTGTGCGGCCGTTCGGCCACGTTTAAGGAGAGAGCCTTAGATTGTCTTGTGTCGTGGAACACGCGAGACACAGAATTCTGTACAAAGAAATTCGTGGTACATAAAATTTGAGGTAGAGCCATGGAGCGCGCTCGGAGAAAGGGAAACAGCAGCGCCGGAGGAGGTTTCTGAGAAAGTTTGGCCAAAGACCGTAGCAAATTCTAAACACGCCTGGTATACGTCGCTGCGTGGGCTCAGATCTTCATTCGACATCGTTATGGGTCAGATGTACCAGGCCCTTGTTGCGGGCGAGGAAGACCGAGAAAGTACGTCACTGCGGAAGAGTCTACAGCAGCTCGAAATACTGCTCGTCCTAACCACCGTCGCGAGGAAGTGGTTAGAGAAGCTGCAGCGGCCCGACGAGAGCAACATGAAAGATCAACAGAAAGCTCGACAGTAGATGAGCAGAAGGTCCAACTGGGCTTCGCCATCACATTCTTAGAAGGTCTAAGCATCCCCGTATTTTCTTGTGTGAAACAATGGTGGTGCAAATTTTGTTTGGCGTAAAACGTCCCGAATTGGCGGTGGTGTTCTTGACCATGTGCAAGAGAGGGAGGGAGAGAGAGAAAAACAGCCTTTACCACTGTACATGAGGTGTGTGGTTCTTATTCCACCTTTTCAAAGGTAATTGCATTTCGCAAGCTCTTGCCGATGAATAGGTATAACCCATATAATTTTTGTTCTGACTCCCAGCTCTCACGCGACCCAGAAATATACTATTGGCCATATTCTACGATGTTGGTGAGGACGTTGGCCGGCTGGTGGGATTCTGATCCCGGCGGACGCAGTCGCCATCGGAGGAAACGGCATTTGAAGCCACCGCTCAGACATACCACTGCCTTCGGCTGAGCAGCGGCTCAGCGGCTACAACCGCTGTCAGACGCTGACGGCCGGGTGTGCTGCGACACGGGACTTTAATGACCAAGTGCGTTTCGATTCAATTCAAATTGGTCGTCGCGTGCGCCAAAGATACACCTTGAGGCGCAAAACGTTTCAGCGGAATGGATTAATGTAGCTAGAACACCTAAAATCCTGTAATGCGCCCAGACATCTCGCGCGCACAGGTAACTTTGTTTTCCAACTCTACCAGCCATACAGTGAAAATCGGCTGGGAATCGAACCAGCGGCCTCGGCCTCAGCTGTACAACTCATTTACCGCCACCGACACGGGTTCTTCATAAGTTTCCCCGCTAATGTCCATGCTGAAGGCTTCACTGCTCTCGCTTCATATCCTGCACCTTCGTCTGCTTTTTAGGCCACAATAACAGAAGGCCTAATAACAGCCCGTCTGTCCGAGACTGATCTGCCCCCGATGCCACACGCAGGCTTACACGCGGAGTACACAGGAAATGACACCTCGCTGCAGCCTAGCCGAGACGAGCTCGGAGCGCTCTGTCTGTTTTGAAATCTTGGCGAAAGTTCTTCCCGCTGGACAACTTTGCATACGTAATCATCTGTTGGTAACACAATATTCACAGTTCGCGCAGAAGGAAGTTTCGGACGTGTTCGAAACATTCGTAAATTATTCCAGGAGTGAGCAAAACTAAAACAGGCTATATTTTCTTTTAAAGGGCGCCTCGCTAAGGAACTGATTCTATTACGGGAAGTGAACGGGAGGCCTGTCCCAGGGCTTAAGCTGCAAAGCGCAAGCACGTGCGCGCTGTCTGCTAAATGCAATTTATCCCTTTCTGTCCAGCATTTCGCCGAGGGGCCCCTGGAAAAGAGCGCGAGCGATAAATCCGGTACAAATCCGAGCGCGCTCAGACGAGTGCCATAGCCTTAATTGGCTACGCTGTCACCAATTGCGATTACGGCTCTGCCTTCCTCCTCGACCGGCAAACATTCTAATTTGCATAAAACGGTGTGCATGCTTCCACTTGTGAAGAACAGCGTTACTGCAAATGCGTTCGTCTCCGGGTCGTTGCTTTTCTACTGGGCTGTCGGCTCTGGTTGGGCCTCTATTTTGTAGGCACGAAGGCGTATGAGAAAGCAAAAAAAAAAAAAAAACAGAATAAGGAAGGGGCGATTTGGTCTAAGGGGCGGGAGAGCCGTTATGCGAAATTTCCGAGAGGCGTTTTCAACTGTTTTTCTTTTTCGAGCGCGCCTGAAAAGTCTCGAGCGTATCAGCGGCTACGCGCACGGCTTCATTTGAGACTAGCAAGGGGCTTTCATTCCTCACTTAGGAAGCATTTTGTGATGTAATCTTATAGATGGCAGGGGAAAAAATGGGAGCGAGCAAAATGGCAACAGCAAGAAGAAACGAAGCAGCAAGCAACATACTTGCTGGCTGATCTCTTTTTCGATTATTTTGCTTCCATCTTCGCACTAAAATGCGGCGCTTCCGCAGTTTTCCCGAAATGAAAGAACAAAATTTGAGAGGAAAGCATGCTTACATAGACCATAATGCATTATTCAAATAGGGAAAAAAATATTTGTACACAGGAAACCCAAAGTAGGCTTATGGGGATGATGACTTCTCAAGTATTTGGTTAGATATCATGAGCACGAAGAAAAAAAATTCGGTTGTCGTTAAACATTATTAACAAAAGTAAACTGTGCCCTTCGGCCCGAAATAGAGAGAGAAGCATACTTGATTTGCTCATGCTCTTCCGAATTAGTGAGTATGTGGGATCGTGTAGACAAGCTGTGCTAATCTACCACATGGCTTGATGTGGAACAAAATGCAGCTGTAGACGAAGTTGCAATTCAAGATGACCTAAAATTAAAATGACGGCTTAGGGATAGTTATCCGGCATCGAAACATTCAATGTCACATCTACGCCCTCGTTTCATGCAAGCTCACACTGCGGCGACCCAGCCTTGCCGACACCTTACACTCGTTCAATTCATCAGTGCAATAGAAGGATAAAGACGGCGTCAAATATAATCTTTATGTCTTCTTTGCTTCCTGATCCGGGAACGGAGAGCTGAAAATACGCACAGAACGTTTTTGTCCGCTTTCTGACTTCGCCCGTTCGAAGTAGCAGCCTCTAAGCTTCTTAGTGGCGAGTGATTTCAACCCTCTTTTTTGTTATTTGTATGCTTTTTGGTCATTGCCCCGTTTGCTTCTTTCTTTGTGTGTTCTTATATTGTTCTTACATTCGTAGTATTTGCATTTGACGACTAATTCCATTGACTTCTTTGCCGGTTTTGGAGTCCAGCTTGGGTGACACTTCCAGTCTTGTAGTACCTTTTGTTTCCCAAGCGACGCTTGTTTCGTATATTTAATTCCTTAATTCTTAACCCTGTATAAATGGGCGGCAAGGTTCTCCATGCGTCTACACTGGTCTCGCGCTGTTCAGGGGCAAAAATAATATTCATATTTATAGCTGCGTCAGCGACATAGGCACTTACCCTTCCTTTGTTCGGCAGGGCACGTGAACGCCCTCCGCAGTGCGTAATTGTGGAGGAGGACCGCCGCGAGCGCACTTACATCTAACGGTAATCAAAATCGGTAAAACCTCTCCCACCAGGCAGACGCTGCGACGAAGGTGCGCTTTTCAGGCTGTCCAATATGTGCATGAACTGTAGTGCCTGTTTTCTAGATTGTAAGCGTGGTTCCCTTCTAAAACCACTCGCCTCATTCAAGCCGCATGTCGTTTAGCAACCGGTCTACGCTGGCGATCGAAAGCGCAACTTTGGTGAACCTACTTCTGCTGCGTGAGAAGTAGAAAGTAAGAGCGTCATCCGCCCTTGAGCGCGGTGAGGGGAAATCAGTTAATACGGCCAACATTCGTCGACCTTTTAAAACCTGCTCTCCTGTCGTTTAGTGAGAAGCAGGCGGTGGTCTATAGTTATTACGCAGCATTTTTAACGCAGAATGTGTTTACACGCGCGATTTCTTCAGAAAACGTACATCATAATTGGCTCACGTTCGAGAAGACACCAAATTAAATTGAAACGTGGTTAAAAAACACATGAGCATTGACACCCCTTGGCCGCCTTCCAACCTGCGACCAAAAGAGTCCCAGTCGGATACACAACCGATGGAGATACTAGGAGAAGATGAGATGAATATGACTGCCTACAGTAAGGTGAGTATTTGTGCTATCGCTTATAAGGCGACATATATGCGTAATATACGTCTGTACGCGTGAAATCGTGTCGCTGATCTTATATCACACCGTATCCACGCGAGATAGCATAGGCTTCATGTCCTCATTGCCCAAGAACGATGCGTCCAAGTCCAGAAGCCTTTAACGGTGTTTTGGCCGAAAAGGGGCGTGTGCTGCAAAAAGGGTGTTTAGGTAAAATCGTAGGGTGTCGCGCACACACTGTGCAGCTGGTGAGCAGCAGCACCAATTTCAGACTGATACGCGGATGCATTCAACGTGCACAAGTGATTTACATACCCTCTGCGTATTAGCTGCGCCAGCAAACCGGGAAAGAAGCGAGGAAAAAGCATACATATACGTTGCCATACAAAGTACCCAATGTCCGTGATTTCACAGCTACAAGAAGGCGGACGATTTTATGAGTCGGCGGTTCCATGGAAAAAACCGAACATTTTATCGGTAATTTCGATACAATAGGTTTACAAATCGCTGTATATACAAGTCAGTATGCAGGCTTAAAACGACTTTTGGATATCAAGGCGCAGGTAACAATCTTTCTTCAATTTTTACGCTTAATCTGAATATAAAGTGCCATGGCCTTAAAGAATCAAATGAGAAATAACAGAAGCTTTAAACGTACACAGGCTTGGTGACGAGTGCATCTGTCAGGCCTCTGATTGGTTACATGATAATGAGGGGGCCTTCCTTGATTGTTGTTGAATATTGGAACAAGCGTATTCCTTCTTTTTATGGATTTCTCTGTTGGATGTGGTACTGATGAGAGCGCATGTGCAGTTTTAGTGTTATTTTATGTACAAATGTTTGTTTGTTTTCAATAAATTGCAGTTGTTAGTCAGCGCTCGTCCTGCCCGGTTTTCTTCCTGGTGCTTTTCGCATTATACCTAGCTGTTTCTTCACCATGTCGCAATACCAACTTGCCCAACTTTCCATCATGCTAAAGAATCGAACTCCCAGCCCCCATTCCACCCCCATGCAACTATTTATGCGGCTTTATGCTATCCAGAGTTGGTGTAAAAATACAGACCAGGGTAAATTCACACGCGTAAAATAACGGTATGGGTAAAATGTGCGTAAAATTACACTTCATTACAGCAGGTGTAATAATTGCGCAACAACTTAATTTTCTCTATTTGATACCGTTTTTGAAGATAAGGGTGTAAGAAAATTTAAATCATCAGCATCTTCGTCGTCGTAGCCATCATCATCATCATCATAATCATCATACTAGGCCCAGTACAGGACGAAAAGCCTCTCCCGTTGACCTCCAACAGCTCCTATCCTGTGCTAGGCGAGTCCATTCCTTGACTTCAAATTTCCTTATTTCAGTAAAAACAAGAACGTGGAGTGTAGTGGAAGAAAATGAATGGCACGAAAAGAAGGCTTCTTCGGCAGAATGATAAGGAGAAGCTAACGCCTTAGGAACAGTCTGAGCTTCAGACAGGTGGCTTCCTCTATATGCATGGAGAGGAGGCATCGGGCAACTGATTTCTCGTTTCCTCCATCAGAGAGGACGCATCCACCGCCAGCATGCTAAACTAAGGCTTAGATTTTTTGGTTTTTGTTGTGGTTGCTTGCTTTTTTCCCATCCAAATCTCGTTTCGGCCCACATGCGTTTGCCAGCTTATCGAAAAACCTACATATTGCTCGAACGCATGCGCAAACACTCCGCATCTACTTTTAAATTCTCATCCTGACCTATTTGCTGAACTAGCCCATCTCTACGACTTCCTCGTTATGACATAATCACTGGAAACTTTACTAGTTTGCTTAACAAAAAGATAATCACTGAAAAGTGTATAAAGTGTTATAACCAAGCCACCTATCATAAAATTATTATTCAATTATCTCGTTTCACTGATGAGTTTCTGAATAACAATTTGTCACTGTAACTGCAAAATTACTTCAAGCTCTTCAAAAATACTCTTTCTAACCTAATTGATCAAGATATAAGAGTTGTGATAAAACAGGTAATACCGCTACGTGGTTCACTCAGCAGCTGCGTCGACTAAATAATAAAAATAAGCGACTATTCAGAATGGCAGACAAAAACAGATTGTCACATTCCCGGCATCGCTATAAAAATGGGACAAGGAGTACCAACGGCTTTTAAAAAATACTCGCCGTCGCTTCTTCAGTAGGGATTTGTCATCAATGCTAGTAAATAATCCTAAGCGCTTTTGGCGCACAATAAATTCCAGCAGCCATCCCGATGTAACCCTCGCTAACACCAATGGTACATTTCATGCGGAATCCTGATGGGCTCAGTTATTAAATGATTCGATTGATTATGAGGTTTAACGCGCCGACACTACACAGGCAATGATGCGCGCCGTAGTGGAGGGCTCCGGATTAATTTTGAAGACCTGGGGATCTTTAACGTGTGCTGGAATATCGAACACACGGGCGTTAAATTTCCGCTTTTCGCCTCCATTAGGAAAGCGGGCGCCGCGGACGAGAACAGAACCCGTCTCCTTGGGCTAAGCAGCACAACGCCTTAGCCACTGAGCCACCGCGGCAGGTTTATTAAATGATTCATTTCCATCAGTTTTCCCCCTTGAGGATATTACTTCATGACCTGACAATGAGTAGTTTCCGGTATTAATATGTCTAAAATAATCATTGACGAAGCTGATGTCATATCTTTGCTTGGTAAATTGAAAAATTCCTCTGCATCTGATCATAATGGCTTCAACAGTAAAACAGTTAAAACATCTCTTGCGCTTGGCAGCAATCTTTTTGTTATCATTATCGTGAGGCACCATTCCACAAGACCGGCTAATAGTAAAAGTAGTGTCCATATTTAAATCTGGTGATCGCCCATCCCTGCTAACTACAGACCAATTTCTTTAACTAGTACAATCTCTAAACTTTGGAACCCATCATACGCTCACAAGTAATTGCGTTCTTAGAACAAAATGTCATCTCCAAATACCATCGCCGTTTCCGCAAGGGCTATTCGTGCGAAATGCAACTTGCAGGATTTACTAACGAATTACATTCATCATTGGACGCCGGTATACAAATTGACGCCATATTCCTCGACTTTTCAAAAGCATTCGATCGCGTTCCTGGATGTTACTAAAACTTAGGCAGCAGAACAATCACCCACTTGTCGTCGCGTGTGTACAAACCTTTCTTCCCAATAAGCCGCAATTTACGTCCGTCAATAACTCTAACTCTCGTTTAGTTCAAGTGTCATCTGGTGTTCCTCAAGGACGTGTGCCAGGTCTTTTACTCGTATAACATATGTTAATGACTTACCCTCTACTGTCAACTCTAGAGTTAAGCTTTTTGCTGACGATTGCGTTGTTTATCGTACTATTTATTCTGATAATAATCGTCAATCTCTACAATCTGATCTTGAGTCTTTAACTTCGTGGTGCTCAACCTGGCTAACGGCACTATACTATTCCAAAACTAAGTTGATGTATTTTACTTTAAAAAGCGCCTGGCATTCCAACGTCTTACTTACTAAATAATACTTCAGTGGAACTCACGACCTCACATAAACATCTTGGCGTTAACTTTCAGTCTGACGTGTCATCGCACTACCGTATTAATGACACACTCGCGTCAGCAAACTGATCGTAACTTAAAGCACTGCCCATCACACTTACGTAAACTGGTTTATATCACTCTATACGCGGCATCCATACGGGATACCCCTCAATACTGCATTATCAAAAACATCGAAGCTCTGAAGAACCATGCTATGTGTTTTATTTTTTTCCGGTTACTTATGTCTCACCAGCTTAACTTCATTGAAGAATCGTGCCAAAGTGCAAGGGTTGTCACGTCGTCGAAAAATCGCTCGTTTGTCGCTACTTCACAAGCTCACAGAGAACTTTGAGCAGCAAGTTAGGAAATAAATGTGAGGTGCAACAGCCGGGTGTCCTTGACGAAGGGAGAGGGGCCGCCAGCTGTGCTGTTTCTCCAGCCTTGCACCACTAGAGCAAGCTGCGCCAATTTTTTATACTGCAAAATGGTGGCGAAAAATTGATGTTTGGGTTCAGTGCAATATGCATATTTTTGTGGTTCCTGTTCGTAAGTGTTGCTGTGATAGCCTTACCATGTTACACATGTTTTGTTATGTACTGGTTCATTATAAGTGAAAAAGTGCGTGTTTGTTTTTTGTAACCTAGATTACTTTCCTTTTGTGTATCTTTGGCTCATACTCTGTCTTGTATATTTCTGATGATTATTAATTATACAGAAAAATATTAGGCCTGGTATTTTATCTTTAATAATTATAGTTTTTCCAGTTAGTGCATTTGTGCGACTAGTAAGCATTGTTATATTGAATGTGTTACTCCCTCCCCACCATGGAAAACCTTTCTGCGAGAGGGCCTTTGGGGGTATGATGAATGAATGAATAGATAAAAATAAATAATGTGGCCCAGAGTTCGGCTGGCCACGTGTTTTGTGATGCTGCTACGCTCAGCTTGGTGCTTTCCGGCTTTTTTACAAACGACGAACTTTCATTGCGGTTCACCTCAGGCGGAATCACACACAGACTATATCCGGGGCATGTGCCGAAGCACGCTAGGATAATAAATGCAGAGCACTTTAGGCACTCGCCTTGTCGTCCTAGCTCGCTCACTCGACCCAAGTATATAGAGCACCAAGGCCGCATCCCGGGGTAACGCTGCTGTTCGCGGCGTACCCCAGAGGCTTCGAGAGCCAAGCGGTTTATTTAGTCATAAGCGTTCGAAACTCGTGAAAAGCTGGCGCTTGTCATATCTTCCCGTTGCTTAGCGCAAAGAAAACTATAGGCACATTTGAGGGAAAATATACGTAATTAACCGGCAGCGCCCGCGTTCCTTTAGCTAAGGACGCCCGTTGGGTTGGTTTGTACGAAAGTAACGCAAAATGTGGTAGTGCAACGCCGGCACGTGCGGAGATGCGGAGATAAAAGCACAAAGAGAACAGAACTCCCGCTGCCGCACTTTCAGGCAGGGGGCGAGCGAGCACTGCGAAGGCGGGAAATTTGAATTGCATGGGGTGGTAGCAGTAAGCGGATAACGGCGGTACAGCCCATTATGACGAATCACTGCTCTGCACTTCTGACAGCTTTCACATTAAGTGGAACGGCTTTAATTTTTTTAACAACTTATTTCACCAGACATTCCGCTCATGCAGATTCCAAAAATGTGGCCCGTGGTAGGAAACTACGCCATTTTGAGTCATGCAGGGCTCCAACCGAGCACGTGAGTAGATCTTCCAGCATGAGCGCCCATAAATCCACGCATTGCTTGCTTCTTGAGCTTTGTATCACACTTTTTGTATCATAAGATTTTTTTCTCATTTTTTCTGGGCAGCAGCGAAAAGAGGGTATCCCTATATCAAACGCTTGCCAAAATGGAGCTCTGTGCTACAAGGAAGTGAAATGTTTCGTATGCTGAGTAGGGATTAGATGACGTGCGACCTTTTTAAGAGAAATAAAATAAAATAAAGGCTGAGATGATCAAGCTGCAAAACGATATTCCCAAACGATATATCCTAAGAAAAGGAAATCTTCGCTGTATTTTTATGTATAGTGTCAGCTCTTCCTGCGGCTATCCTTACAGCGCGCTTGAGGGACAATCACTGCGACCGGTGGAGCATATTTGGAGGATGGCTTGGGCAGGCATACATTTGAATAAATCTGTGAGCTCCGTTTGCACGTTACTTGATTCAAAGTGTCACGTTTGTGTCACGTAATGCAATACCGCAGATCATATTTTTATTCAAATCGCATGCGCTGGGCTCGGATTTTGCCGAATATGCTCTGCTGGTTGCTATGGTGTGTGATTTGAGTGCATTTTGGAGATGCATACCAGCGCGAGTTTTTATTAGTGGAGAACCAAACAATTCGACTCAAAATTTCGAGTTTCATTACCTTCGTAATTCAAGGCATTTGAATCAACGAAGTGGACAGCCATCGATCCATAGGTCTCACTATCCCATTAATTTCGCATTGATTTTTTTTTCCAACACCGAGAACTCTCTGCTGCCTGATCGAATGCTGCAAGGTGTCCGACGAGCAGTGCGATCTAGAGCCCCAAGAGCAGCACAGGGAACCGAAGTTCGACGGGAACCGAAGAGGAGTACGACGAGAACTTCGACAAGAAGTCGCACCTAGAGTTGGTAGAGTGTGCTGGGGGATTAAGGCCCTGGAACAAGAATACTACGCTACGCGCATAGTGACAAAGAGTGTGAGGCCGGGAGGGGGGGGGGGGGGGGGGTCATGCGAACTGTGAAAAGTTCGATTCGCTGGATACCGGATAAAGCTTAGTTTTTCTTGTGGTTTATTTTTCTTTCGGAGAGGAGGGGGGTGCGCACAGAAGGACGTTTCATTCAAAAGATGTCATACGTGAAACACCCAAAGTCATCTTCCTAACAGGCGCAAAATTCCTATGCAGCCACTGTTGGCAACTTTATCGCGTCGCAAAACACGAAAGCGTTGTTATGGTAGTACAGTTATGAAAAAACGTGTTACAACCAGGCGCGCTTCGGCCGCAGCCCGTACTTTGACAATCGACTTGCGAGAGCAGAAGCTGGCAAACACGTGAGCTACTTGGGCACTTTGAGTAATTCCGAATCCATGGGCTTCAATCCACTAGAGCCTGCCTCGATTAATATTTTTTAGTTTATGGGAGAACATTATTCAAGATTAATGTTATGCGAGAACATTAGGTTGCTTATAGAAAAAAAATTCCCCCGCACCTCCCCGAAGGGAATCGTGCAGAAATGCGAATGCATTGGGTGCACCGATGAGTGTGTTGCGAGTAATGGCGTAATTAATGACGAGAGTGTGAACGTAATCATTTATTCATCAGCACCTGTTTGTGTCATCGTTGTACCTGACGGCCACAATCACTGCCTTGTGATCGCTAAAGTGCACGGTCAAAGGGTCTTTGAGAAGCATACGCGCGTCACAGTTTCGCGTAAAGACCAGATCAATGCAACTCCCGTGAATGGTAGTGGGGCACGTGTCGAAGCCGGCAGAGAGACAATGCATAGAGTGCCTGGTCTGCATGCACTCGACCAGCCACTCGCCACTCTTCTTGCGCACGTCAACGTTGAAGTCGCCAAGCAAGACTATGGGGTCAGAGGGTTTGGAGCGCACGCGCACACTTTCCATAGCCGCGTCCAGCTGCGCGGCAACGGCGTCTCGAGCGAGGTTGGGCGCGAGGTACACGGTCACCACAAAGACTCCGTCTCCGGTGTAGGCAAGGGTGTACAAGTCCTTGTACGGAGACGTGTCTCGAACGGGAGACGTGGCAACGGCGTGCGATATCAAGTTCGCATACACGTTAGACACGAGACTAACACCGCAGTACTCACCGTCCTTGCCGCTTCGAGCAAACTAGTACAGCTCGCTTCAAGCGCATGCGTTCGGCATTGAGCGCGGAGAGATAACACCTGCGGGCGCACGCCGACGGAGCACGACAACCCCCGACTAAGAAATGCATTCGCATTTACGACGACGACGACGACGAAGGCAGAACTACGAGGCGCGCGCTCACGTGCGCTCGCTCTGGAGGAATGCAGGCGCACGCCGCTCGATGGACGCAAGACAACCCCCGACTAATAAATGCATTCGCATTTAAAAAAAGGCATCGAGCCAGAAACGCGGCCGAAAAACTTTCATAAGCTGCAAAAGCGATTACGCGCCGGCCTCGCGTCACTATTGGTTGGGACGCGTCATGTTGCTGCGAACGCAAAACAAAGGAGCACAGAGCTCAATTTTACACTGAAGGGTGGGGGTATACGCCAGCCTGACGTTACCCCTACCGTTACGTTTTGAGGTCCAACGTCGTACACCTGTGCCAGAAGCTTGACGTTCCATTACTTTGGTGTTGCATGACACATCGTTAGGCCTAACGTTACGGCTACAAACGTTAAAGCTACATATAGGCCTAACAAGGCGATTCGCCAGGGCTCTAGTCTGTAGTAACAGAAAAAAAGAGTAAAGTAATAAGGATGACGATGACCAATGTGGTTCGAATGAGTCCATCCTTAACCCCTTTACGCGCGAAGAGTTCCATACGTAGGACGTGAAGGGCAACAACACTTGTGATTAAAGTTTCCTCCCACGCATACACGTAGGCGGAAATTCTAATCACAGCGAAAATCGCGGCCGCACTGAATTACGCACTAATTCTTTGGCGTTCCCAAGTTCTGCAGCGCGTAGTTGTCCACGTATTCAATTTGCGTGGTCTTGTGTCCAGTTCTACTAGGAACAGACAAATTTACTTTAAAGTTCGTGGATGAGATACCTCAAAGGGCCTTTGAAACACTTTTTAACACCAAAGCACCTTAGGGATACAGCGAATAAACCCGTCCGGTCTTCGGATTAAGCCGCCATTGTATATTCAAGGTCAATGTTACTGCTCCGCGCACGTCTAGATACTTAAACTCTTGCAAGTGTGGTAATTCTTTGTGAAGCAGGAACCGCTGCACACCTCCTTTCGACAACACAGTCGACGTCCTTACAGATTCGATGGTGTCGTGTCGCTGATTCCTAACTCCCTTACCCAACCCACTGTCTCTTTCCTTGGACCACTCCCCCACCCCCAACCCCTTTTCACGATACGTGGCCGTCGTGGTCGTGGCCGTGTAGGTCATCCACTGGGCCATCCAGCCAGCTGGTGGCGAGTTCACGCCTTTAGAACTCCATTACGCAGACCCTGTCCTCCACGACCGGCTATAATAACGAGCATGCCTACCACAACCCCCCTCTCTCCCTATCGGCTGTGCTGTGGCGGCAACTGCAAATTCGTTTCCTACTCCTATAAACGCACCCTCCACAATCACGATCTACGACCGACAGAGTGCCCCTTCTGTGAAGACGCTACGAACCTTCCGCACTGTGTATCACTTTGCCAACAGAACTACCTCCTCCCCACTCTCCTCACCCAACATTCCAAGCCTGGTGATCAGGTTTACGACTGATCGATTCCTCCGAAACGGCGGCTGTCGCCTATGGAGCCCCGAGCTTACGGCCCCATCCGCACTTGCGTTCTTTTCTTTCTTTTTTTACCCAATAGACATTTAAACCACCAGCCCCAGGCACACAGGCAAAGGGGACACAATCTCTGCAATGTTATTCACAGCATGTTTACAAGAGGCATTCAGAAGATTGGATTGGGAACAGGTGGGCGTAAGGGTTAAGAGAATACCTTCGTAAATTTAGTTTTGCTGATGGCGTCGCATTGCCGAGTAACTAGGGGCACGAATTTCAAAGCATGATTACCACACTGCACAAGCAGAGTACATGGTGGGCCTGAAAATTAATATGCAGAAAACAAAACTAATGTTCAAGCCTCGGGAGAGCCCAGCGGTTTGAGATAAGTGGCGAGGCAGTGGAAGTGGCATGCGAATATATCTACTTGGGCCAAGTAGTGACCCCAGATCCCAAGCATGAGGCAGAGACAATTATAAGGACAAGAACTGGGCGGGGTGCATTCGGCAGGCATTCTCAGATAATGAATGGAAGCCTACCATTGTTTTTGAAGCGGAAATAGTATAACAGCTCCATCTTACCGGTACTCACCTACGGAGCAGAAACTTGGAGGCTAACTAAAAGGGTTAAACTTAAATTGAGGACGACTCAGCAAGCAATGGAATGGAAGATGATAGATGTAACGTTAAGAGACAAGAAAAGAGGGCGGAGTTGGTCAGGAAAAAAACGCGTGTTAAGGACATATTAGTATTCATTACGAAGGCTACTGGGTGTGGGTAGGGCATGTAATGCGAAGGCAAGATAACCGTTGGTCATTAAGGGTAACAAAGTGAATCCCTAGAGAAGGCAAGCGCGGCAGGGGGAGGCAGAACGTTAGGTGGGCAGGTGAGATCAAGAAGTTTGCGGGAATAAATTGTGTGAAGCTAGCACAGTACCGGGATAATTGGAGATCTATGGAAGAGGCCTTTTGCCCTGCAGTGGGCGTAGACAGAATGATGATGATGATGATGATAGTGGTGGTGGTGGTGGTGGTGGTTGGGGGGGTGACCCAGGCCACTGCACCCTGTAGGGACGGTTGCCTGAGACAGACAAATTTTAGTAGCACTTTGCTCGCTCTTCGCAATAGTGAATGGCCTGATCAGTGTCCTGGTGTAGCCTAATTGGTCAACTGCCGATTGTGTATTACTGTCACCATAGAAGACAGCTCGCGCTTTTAGAAAACGAAGCGTGACCATTGGCAGAAGTATTTAATCGTCGCATCAGTACTCCATACTCTGCCACCCGCCCTGATCTACCATTTCTATGTAAAAAATTGCAACTGAAAACGCATACGCCGGCCTCTCCAACGATAACGATCCCGAAAGTTACCCTAATAGTTGCTCGTGTGGTACACGGCCCTATGCGGGCTTCCTTTGCGTCGCAAGGAATTGTGGATGTGCGAGAATGATGCGGCGTCATGTATGGCAGGGCTGCAACCTCCGATGCTGTTGCGGCCCCGCGTTTTATGATATTGTACCATCACCCGCCTGAAGGGGCGAAAAATGTGGTGCCTTTGTCGACTGTCCACAGCAGATGGCACGAAAAATGGCCGACGACTCAAGAGTAAAAACACGTGAAAAAGTTTGAATTGACGTCAGATTTCTCAGAGACATTCCAGTAAATTACTTTGAAAAGGGCCTTTCGTGCATTCAGTTCTGGAAGGGGATCGAACACTAGCCTCGAAGGCGCGAGATGAGTACAGTACCCCCGACGCCACGGCCACTCCGCCTTGTGGCTGGTCAAAAGTGCTCCTAGTTCGTGCGTCAGTGGACACGTGAGGGCGCAGCAAACAGAGGAGGGGCACGTAACGAAACGTTATGGAACAGGTGCACCCATTCATAGAGTACGCTGATTTGGGGGGACTAGTGGTGTGAAGTGTCCCCAGTTTGCCCGTAGGAGTGTTTCGCGCCTTGTCTTGTGATGGAAAGCGCTTCTATAGGTTTCACCGCCACTTTCTGTATTAGCTAAGCGCGGTATTGGCTTTCCGTATTGACCACTTTCTGTATTGGCCAAAACACCAACAAAGCCGAATGACAGGAGACGAAGAATGAAGCGAGGAGAGACACAACACCCATAAAGGAAAGCGAAGAGACGCAAACACGACGTAGCAATAAAGAAGTCGTTGATGACTACCACAAGGGGAACCCCAAGGAGGTTGTATAAAACTTCTGGAGTGGAGGCCGCCCATAGCGGGCAACGCGGGGAGGTGAAGCCGGGCGAACCGGTCGGCGGCCATATTGGCGTGGGTAGAAAAGGCGCTGCGCCGGCAGGGACGCTGAAGTGCGGTCGCGTTTTTTTGGCTTTACAAGGGAGAAAACGATGGTAAGCTAGTATAGCGATTACGATATTTGAGGGCAGACTGAATTTTGCCTTACGCGTAAAGTTTTGACGTAAGATATGGTTCAAGCAGCGAGTTCGCCTGTGTATATCTTACGGTGGTCAACAGAGCTGTCGATGCGGGAAGACGCGCAGCGCTATGCTAAAGGCACCACCCCTGATTTTATTTCAATAAGCGTTTATTCGGTATAGCTAAGGCTATAGACCGCCCCCTTAACATTAAAATTACCTCATGTTGCGCGCTATGGCAAGAGATTCCGCGTTATAAGGTTACTATTAGCCGTGATTTCACGCTGGAAGTGCGGGACACGCGAAAGCGCGATTATTTGACGCTTGTTTCTTTTAGCGGCGTGGCAAGGAATATTTAATGCTTATTCATTAAGGATTAATAAATAATAATGCAGTAACGGTTCGAATGGTTTTTAAGCAGTACTGCGAGAATCATATCCATCAGGATATTGCAATCTTTATATGTAGTGCAAATGCACGTTTTCTGGTTTAAACCACATGCCCAGTTTTGCCCTTGCTGAAGACCAAATTAAGCACGAGCTTTTGATTGATTGATTGGTTGATTGATTGATTCATTGTGGGGTTTAATGCGCTGACGCAAAGCAGGCGATGAGGCGCGCCGTAGTGAAGGGCTCCGGATTAATTTTGACCACCTGTGGAATCTTTAACGTGCACCGAAATCTCGTTCACACAGTAGTTCTCGCTTTTCGCCTTCACCAGAAAAGCGGCTGCCGCGGCAGGGAATCGAACCCGCGTTCTAAGGATGAGCAGCACAGTGCATTAGCCACTGAGCCAACGCGGCGGGTCTATTTCCAACTTTTCAATCGTATTTTGCGAAATGGATTTGGCACGCACTGAAGCACATTAAAGCAGGTTTTTTTTATTCCGCGTGCACTTTACAGAAGCCATGGGACTCGCATTGACTTTATTTTTCAAATCCAGATGGTTACTTAATTGGATGCACGACTACATTAACCACGCACGTTGGCACGATAGTAGCGTGCTATTGATAAGAAAACTACTCGCTGGAGGTTACTCAATCACATTCACAACCTCGTTGACCGCGCAAGTTCGGACGCGAGCAGCGTGCTATTGATAAGAAAATCATGTGGACGAAGAATGCGGAAGAGCATTGCGGTGCATCAAAAACTTCTACGAAACAGCGCCAACGAGAAACGTCAGTGTATTCACGTATGGCGCGGGTGTAAAGGAAATATATTAAACAAGAGTGCCTTGATTTTTGACGGTAACTGCCTTAGCAACACTCTGCATTTAAATTAGTGCGGAAAAGAAAAGTTGCGCCCCACATATTTACAAACATGTGATTTCGCGCAGCCAAGCGTCTACAGGACCACCACAACTACGAGCGAAAACATTCGCATATCTGCGTAAACAAGCGCGTACGGTATGCTCAGTAAGCGGACGGCAGGTGCTACGGCAAATTTTCCCTTTACATCACGCACAAACGGCGGGCAAATGTGCACTCATAACGTTATAATACTAGTAATGCCCTCGAAACGCAAAACAAACAGATACCCTCAGTACTTACAAATGAAAGGTGATCCCCGACGCCTTCTTCGCGCGATTAGCGCAGCCGAACGCGACGCACAAGCAGACCATTTCTGCTTTCTACACCTTTGAAGCATCCATCCGCGAACGAGGATCGAACGAACACGAGTTCTGCTCTTTGTCAAGAGAGAACTCGGAAGAACGACACATGGGGCAGAAAAAAATGTCATTGTGTCTACTGTTTATTTTAGTTGTTAGCGCCCAAGAATGTAAATAATTACCCGATGTGTGCGCCCCGGCGCACGCACGGGCGACTTGCGAAGCGCTTAACTAGAAACACGAAGAGGGGAGCATAACCGAAACCACATGCGGCGAAATGAACGCACGCAAGAAAAGCTCGGTGCGCTTGAAGGTAGCCGCATGAGAGAATCAACTTGCAAAACAAAACAAAAGAAAACAAAAAAAGAACGGAAGTGAAAATATAACGTAACCCGCCGCAAAAACAAGTACATTATGCGACGAATGCAATGCGTCTGCTACCGCGGAACGAGTTTTCTACCCACCGCAAGATGGCGGCCGTCGGCGTCAGTTTTCGAGCACCATCTCCACTCCAGAAGTTCTATACAACCTCCTTGGGGAACCCCTACTGGTTTCCCATTCAGGGCACGTAAGCTGCATTGTCACGCCCCCCCCCTCCTCCTCAACAGGTGTAGTGCTTTTGCAGCAGCTTCGCTGGACGTCCACTTTTACAGCGCCGGAATGGTGAGCAATTTATTTTTATCATTGGAGCGCCAAACGAAAACGCCCTTTTGCCGAGATTTGGGCTGACGTAATGCATCTATCAAACCGCTGCCCTCCACTACGCCGCGGAAGGTATAGCCCAGGTGCAGCGTCGGCAAGAAAGACAGTAATTTGAACTTTTTGTTGTTACTGATGCTACTCTGGCCACCGGAATTAAAGGCCAACTGCACTCAAAATTTCAACCTCCTAAAACGTTATTTCCGTATAGTTTGCCTAAAAGGACGGCAAGGTACAAAATATAACAGCTGAAATACGGGTATACGCGGCGCCAACGACCATCGAAAATCGGAGATTGTGAAAGCGAAACTTAGGAGAGAGAGAGAGAGAGAGAGAGAGAGAGAGAGAGAGAGAGAGAGAGAGAGAGATCCAACTTTATTCTGCAGCTCAAGCCCGAGCCGCGGAGTTATCAGTCCTCGGAGGAAGGAGAAGTTCCACGGTCCTCCAACGGTGGCGGGCTTGGCGGAGGTGCACAAAGCGTTTCAATGTGGGAAGCCAAGAGGGACCACAGGGCTGCCCGTAGGTTTTCGGAGGGAGCGCCCCAGCTAGACCACGAGTAGGGAATATCAGGGGGGAAGGGGTTGGTGGAAAGAAATGTGGAAGACGAGGTCGCCCGTACAAAGCGCCAATATGTATGTTCATTGTCCGGATAGCCACCGCATACCTGACAGCGCAGACGGCCTGATGACTTCTGTATGTAGTGGAGGAACAGATCACAGGGGAGGTACAATGTCTGCGCCTGTCTAATATATGTAGCGTGTCTTCATGACATGAATTTAGATGGGGAGGGAAGTAGTATTCTTGCTGTGCGGAGGTAGCCGAGATGTTCGCGCGCGAGGCTGAAGTGACGTTCCAGCCGGCCCAGCTGGTGAGCGAACGGCGGAACGCGGTTGGCCGGCCGGGGCAAACCTGCTCGCAACGCTTCGCCATCGCTGCAGTCCCAGAAGAAGTGCGCCCAACGGAGCTCGACTAGTTCTCCTGGCTGGCCGTAGGAAACTGGCCGTAGTTTCATACTAATATACACTGGAGGGAAATCTGGCGCCACTGTCTAGGGAAGCCGCGCTTCGGCGAGCGTTCTGTCATGTGCCCGGCAAGCACGTTCCACTTGTCCTTGGCATGGCTCATGAATAGGCTGAAAAGCTGGCTCTGGCTGCAAAAAAGCAACAATATTACTGTAGAAGGTTCATCACATTTGTTTTGTTATTATAAAATTGAACCTCCAAAAAGATTAATGTCAGTGATTATGTAGAAGCTTCATGCACGATGAACAAGAAAAATATGTTACCCTTTTTTGTTAATTTTGACTTCGAGACAAAAGAAGCCAAGTAGGAGAGGAACGTCACTAGCGGCAATGGCGTCGTCCACGGTGGCCCGCGACTGCAGCGACAGATTTCCCCCTCTAGTATATATTAGTATGAAACTCTACGGTAGGAAAAGGCGCAGGGTGATGATGATGATTTCAGGTTTTATGGCGCAAGGCCTGCAAAGGCAAAGAGCGCCATGACAGTGGTGAATGAGATGAGAAAAATTTGTAATAAAGGCAGTACTTTAAAAATTTACTCAGAGAATAGGTGTAAAGGGCCGTATTAGAATACAGTGCGTATACAAAGATAATTGGTGTATAGGGCCATAATAAAACAGGGAGTGCAGGCGCATAAGGTGTAGAGCCTCAGGTTATGCCATCGTTTTGCAACACGTCATGAACAGAGGTGAGGTTAAGGACAGTATGATATGTTTTGAAAAATCTACATCTGCAAGGTAGCTAAAAGGTTTTTTTTTTTTTTTTTGTAAAAGAGAACATGGAAAAGGCGCAGAGTCGGCTGCAGTGCCACTTCCGCTTCACGGCTATTCCCGCGATCCGCCGACAGGTGCACAGTTGCCTGCGACGGAGCTATTTTAAACGCTTATAACTATTAACGCATTTCAAGGGGCCACCAGTCATGTCCCAGTTGGTGTGGTGGTACGTACTGTACGTTCAAATAAATTTGGCCGAGGTGAATTTGAGGGCAGTTGGCCTTTACTTTCTTTCCTTACGTAGAAATTGAGGAAACGATTTGTCCTAAACGTATCTTACCTCAAAAAGTAAACGTGGGTTCAGCAAACTACTTAATAATCACCGGAATTTCAGACGAACTTAAGCTAGTAGAAATCAGTGTGTCTTGCCAGTGTTGCCTCATGAACAGTACTCAATTCCAACTGTAGCGAAATCCTTGTGTCCAAACACGTGCCTGAAGAATAACTACTGGCATTGGCCAGGCAATTTCAATTTAGCCGCAATAAGCATGTGGGCTCCTCTCATAGCAATGTCGGTAAGAGGCGGTCGGCAGTGATTGGCGACTTTGGCCAGTATAAGTGGGGATGCGGTAAACCTAAATCTCCCTCTTCCACCTCTTCCTCTCTCCCTGCTTTGTAATATTTCTAGCTTTAATTCGAGGCATCTACAAAGAAATCACTGTGTAACATGGAGGCTGTTGGGACTGAGCCATCTCACTTCAGCCGCCACTGTTGCGACTGGCCATTCGAGCGCAGTCACTGGTGTTGCGACATTGCCTTGCTCCGTCCGCTATCGACGCGGCGCAGAGCAGAGCAATGAAGTTCTCGAGCCGACGAAGAGTTGAAGCAACATCTATATACAGTACATACAAGGGTAACAAAAGCATTGCATGGCTCGCACAGAGGCGACAGCGCGTCTCAACTCGGGGCCGAAAAGTGCCGCGCTCGCAGTGCTTCCGGGCTGGTTTTATACCCCCGGGGGTCCGTTGCAGCCGCGAGCGGTTTGAATCGCTCCAATCAGGACTTTCGCTGGCCGAAGTTTGAGTGCGGCTAATGGAGGCGAAGCGGTTGCGTCAGCCGAACCGCCACGACGGCGAAAGCGAAGGCGACTCAGCGGCGCCGTCTCCAGGCAAAGCCACCTTGGTCCAGGCATGTAGCTGCGTGTCTGCCGCGGGCCGTTCGTCCGAGGCATTCGTCCGAGGCATTCAGCCCAGCCGCTGAGAAGGGAAAAGGAGAGGCGGCTTTGCGGCGCATTCAAGTTGGGGCACGTCTGCCGAATCCCCCCCCACGAATTCCCCCCACGGTGTTTTAGTACCGTGACTACATGAGACGATGATTATGAGGAGGATTCCGACGACGACAACGACAGGAGATTCCAATAGCCCCAGCCTCTAAGGGACTTCGCCCCTAATAAGGTGTAAACTACATAGGAACGACCTTAACGCATTTAAGGCTCCGGTTCTCGGCACGATCATAAAAATAACTCGCGCTCGCCATCATCTCTTTTCTGAACATGCGCGTGGTTTTTGAAAGCGCTGCCATTCTTAATAGACGGCTATTTACCATACAATATCCTGGCAGCGAAAAATTGAAAGAGAGAAAAAGAAGCGTACTTACAGTTACGTTGAGAAACGAGTGTATAGACAATTTCGCAAGAGAAACATACGTGCATTTGAGTTAGATAAAACTGTACGTGTTCATTGTGTTCGCAAACCGAATATGTCTCTCAATTAAAAGAAAAACAAAGACACTGAAAACGGGTTAAAGTGGTTTTCCAGCCAATAGAGTTTACTGGAGCCTAACGGGTAGCTTTGTTAGCTGTTTCCACATGTGAGGTAGAACGAGTCTAACCCCAGTGCATTTAACTGGCTATTTTTGATGCGTATAGCGCGACTATATCATAAGCAGAACCAGCGAGATAGCGGCGCCGGATGCGCTTACCTTTTCCCGCAGAGAGGGAACGCCATTCGTGTGAGCTTTCTGGTAAGCCCGCACCACGTACAATTTTTGCTTTTACGCGCTGAAGAAATGCATCCATATGAAACGCACGATAACGGACAGTAAAGTGCCTTTAAGCCTATTGGAATTATGACATTGATATGCTATTGAAACAGAAGAACAAGCCGCTGGCTCAATATACAAATACGATGGGGTTGAAGGAACTAATGAAATGAGAAAGGCGGTAAGGTTAACCAGCCTGCAGCGTAGTTTGCTAATCTAGATTGCCCATGTTTGCTAATCTAGAGATTACCCATGAAAGATTAGTGCGAAAAGACAAAGCGGAAAGAAGAAGCGAGAAAAAGCAAGCTGAATACGACAGAAAACAACAGACAGGGGGCTGTGCAAAAGGAAGGGGCGGGTGAAGCAGACAACGACGTCCTGTTGGAAACCCCGCGTTTGATACGAGAAAAACGAAGGGTAAAATAACACATAAAAGTGCACACGCACTAGGGGATGCACGGACGTCCTTATTAACTAAACAGCCACAGCGTTACCACATTAAAGAAAAACCCGGGCCCTCTTCACTAACGTGAAACTAGGGGAGGGGATAAGCATGTTGTGTATAAGTGTACTCAAAGATTGTAAGTCTCTTTCTGGCCACACGGCGCGCACTGATTGGGCGCCGGAGAAGCGTCGGTGGGAGGAGCAATCGCGCAATTGCTGAGGCGGTGGCGCCCTCTCTCGCGTTGAACCGGATGTAAGCAATTAAATGAGAGATAGACTGGCCGTAAGTTGTCTTCGCGTCACAGGCTGCAGCATGCTCAGAAGTATGCCAAGAAGTAGCGCGAGGCGTTGGAAAGCGAGTGGCCCGGCCTGTTCTTTTAGTACGCATTTTTGCCGGTGGAGGTGAGGTGTTCTTCCGCGATGCGTTAGAAAAAGAGGGTCCCGGTGTTTTAGTACCGGGGCCACATGAGACGACAGGAGGCGCCGACATTCCCAGCTCCAAGGTGCCTCTCCCCTAAAAAAGGGGTGTGGAGGACACTGCGGGAACTGCTCAACACCAAGCTCCGGAAGGTAGAGCGCATAGAGGTTTTTGAAACCAAAGTAGCCACTATTCGAAAAGACGTTACCTTAAAAGATGGCTCTAAACTGAATCTGCGATGTTTCTAAATTTTGTATGAATGCACATTTGGTCTGTTGGAATAGCTTCTAAACAACCAGAAAATCACTGACTTGGCAGTACAACCTGACGAAGAGAACCTTATTATTGAGTTATCAATAGTTGAGTAATGTCTGCAAAAAAAGTGATGGCCGTCGTTCTGTCAACAGAGGGGGTGAGGACAGCGGGGGAGAAGAGGAGAGGAGCAGAGAAGCAGACCCACATTGATACAGGGCGAGTGACGAAGTGTAGGGACTCCCAATCAACCGTGCGCAGAGAGGGATGACGTCAATCCGAAGCGGTGGAGCTGCAGTGGTGTTGCTGTCGGTTATGGGCGTGCCTCTAAGCCGCTACCCCTCACATGGAAGAAATAATTCGCAGGGGAGGCGTCCACAATCCCCAATGCATTGCAGAATGTGTGGCAAAAGCCCCTTCTTTTTTAGCCCTCCTCCGTCCCCCCTCCCCTCCCCCAAGAGGTGTCCACGGTGCGTCAGTGTTGCTTCGTTGCTTCGGTTCACTTTGGATAGATCTCGCGACGTCTGCCAATTTCTTTCGAGTTCGCGTGCATGGTCAGCTGCTATTTGAGCGAAGTTTGCGACGGAAAAGGCGAGTACGGCTGATTTCCGAAAACTTTTGTGGGTCCGCAGGATTTTTTTTCTGTTCGCGCGCTCCGGAGTGTTCGGCCATCTGCTATTTTAATTAAGGGAGTAGTGGCGGGGAAGGTGAGGTACGGCAGAGGATAATGGATAGAGGCAGTGGGCTCCATAGTCATCTAACATGGCGCGTACGGCTTTACAAAAAGTGACGTTAGGGTCTTTCTTGGTTTTTCTTTCGTCCAAGGACGCCCAGCTGCTGAAGGTGACGTCAAGTCGAGGCAGCATCGGCAGCTCACTGCCTCCATGGGTGCGTTGCTGGGGCATGTTTGCATTTGTCGCGTCTCTGCTTGCAGGCATTGATGTGTGGTGTGAAACGGAGTGCGCAGCGACTGCATGGCCGAGAAGGCGGAAAAGATGATTCAGTGGGAACGACGGCAAGGGAATGCCAAGACTGCGGAACAACGAAAAGACAGACAGTCAGCCGGTGCCGCCGCTAAGCCAGCAAAGGTCCCCACTGAGGCAGGCAAAATGTAAATTCGAACCACAGCTGGCATGGTGTGCGAAGGCGGCTTGCAAGCAGCGCGCGAGAAACGCCTATTTGATGGCTTCCGAAGCCGAACCAAGGGATACGCAACGGGGTCGGTCATCAAAATCGCGAGGAAGAGGAATGAGATATATGTAGCGCATTCCTAAGAATTCACCAATAATTTGTCCAATATCTTTTTATGCGGATTGCTGGAGTTATTCAACCACGCATGACGGATCGAAAAACTTGACTAGAAGAGATACAGGCTTTCAAATGCCCCTGGGGAGCCCGTATAAATGTCTGAAGGCTCAGTATGATTGTTGAACAGTACAAAACCCGTTACTTTACGTGTTTGAGAACTCTGAATGCGGTGAATGGGTTTGGCATAGAACAAAGATATGCTATTTAAAGTTTGCCGAAGTAACCGAAACAAAATTAGGCACATGAATTATTTCGCTAAGTTACAGGGTTTGTCAACGCGTGCCGGTGCACAGGCTGTACGGGCTGATAAAGTTTCTACGTGCATACCATCAGCTTTCAAATGTTTTGAGCGTTCTGAAAACAAGTGATCGGTTGGAGTAACATCTTAGGTGCCATTGCAGAGCATATATTAAGCGGTGTGTGGCAAGCGCAGTGTAGCGCACTTGCAACTTACAGTAGCTCGCCGCGTCTTACTTCCCAGCAACATACGTAATTTTTCAATTAGCTTTCTTCAAATCGTAAGTGAATCGAATTCCCCTGCTCATTTTGTTAGCGAAATATATCACCGATATTGGGAAACAAAAAAAAAAATAGCCTACTGGTGTGAATATTTGAAAACTTTCAGGACTCATCTTTTCCCGCAGATCTTTAGGTACTTTTACTCTTCATGCCCTCAAAATTACTGCATTGTTGTTTTCAAGTGAGAGAGCGTAGTTCCTTGCAAACTTCATTATAGCTTTACCCTCGCTCTCTCTCTTCTCTCCCTTTCTCTACATTTTCAATAGAAAAAAGCATGTCGGATTTTCTACAGTACGTTGTCTTCGAAAATTACGTTTGAAATCTTACGTTATGGTTAGTAAACCCAATGAACAACCGGTTATTCCCGCTATGACATAGTACAGCCAGAACTTCGCCCGTTGTGCTAAACTTTGTACAGGGGGTGAAGAAGGATGTCATTTACCTTTTGGCAAATAAGTTCTCAGGCACTTCAAAGGTCCTTAAAACTACGGACGCACCATTTTTTTATATTTTATGGGAGAAGTAGGAAACTTTACGCATCACACAATTCAGTTTAAAACGCGATATGCATACGAAGTTGCAGCTTAAGCTGAAGCAAAGGCAAGCGCTGCACTCAACACACACAAAAAAGGTAATTTTGCAAAGGTTGAAGTCCTCACAATTATTAAAATTACGCGAAGTCGGGGGACGTTTGCCGTGCAAGCTCTCCTAGCAAATATTTTAAACAACGAGCGCATAAAGTCGACATGCAAAATTCATGACTTAGACAAAGCCGGAACACACGTAGACAGACGATAAACAATGTTTTTATTATAGTTAAAAGGTTCCGCCGTAAACCAGTTTAACTTGTCAAAATAGTACAATGCAGTTAATATACGAAAACCTGAAGGGGCCCGTACACTGTTTGTTGAGTTCATTGGAAGTTCCGTTTATTAAGAGCTTTGCGCCGGTCCTCACTGTCTTGCATGTGTAATCATGCGACTGGCAATTAAACTTCGCAGTTCGAGATCTCGAAGTAAGGATGTGCTAGACGAATTCTGCCAAATGAAACTGCGTAGAAACACGATTGCGTCGAACTTTTCAATACAAACATGCCTGTTCACTGCAGCCACTAAAAAGTTAATTATTCACCACCTCATTCTGTGTCCCCCTGGGCGCATAACCTCACTGTAGAGGTGGTCTTCCCTTACGTCTAAGCCCATTATTAAAAAAAAAACTGTCGATATAACATTTATCACCCCGTATATAAAAGAAAATTTCGAACAGACGAGCGAACGCGATTGTTGCCAACGTTTCAGCAAAGAGACTTGCCTTCGCCAGGGCAAACACTCGCCCGAATGGCATGCCTTGTATACAGGTAGCTCAGTTCCCCAGGAACTACCCCAATATAAGGCGTGCCAGCCAGGCGAGTGTTCACCCTGACGAAGGCAAGTCTTCTTGCTGAAACGTTAGCAAAAATCAAGGTAACTACCTTGTGCGAAGTATGTATATATATATACCTTCACAAGGTGTTTCCCGTACATTTGATCGTAGCATTAAGTTGAGATGTTAAATTTTGCCCTAGGAAAAGCGATCATAATTGTTTGGAGTGACAGGAACCACCTCAATCTATTTTTACAATATATTAGACAATATAAAATAACTTTCAAAGCATTAATCGACCACGAATACTCTGTAAAATGTTTCCCGCGTCCTAAACGCTTCCGAATACTGAATGATTGTGCTAGAAAGGACAATCATTAGTACGGGTAATCACTCATGGAGCTTGAACTTGTGTGGGAAAACGTGACTGCTGAGCTGTTGTTTGGCCAGACGTGGGAGCTGAAGACAATGGTGGCTGTGCGGGCCCGGTGCGGCGTGCTCAGCCTCGCGACTCTTGAAAGATTTGTTTCACTATCTGGAAATTTGAACTTGTCGCGTCTTCCTTACTGCTGTCGAAACGTGTTTTAGACTAAAAAGATTCGCGTAGACTGCTGCACTTGGCGTTTTTTGGGGCACTAAAACTCGTATAATTGGAAATTCTTGGCTTGTCCACGTGGTTAAAAAGTGATGCTTATCTTTGCTATTCTGGAAACTAACGAAAATGCAGAAATAGGGTGAGATAGTGCACGCCTCTCTTAACGATTATTATGTAGTTTGCTGAAAATTACAAAATTTCCTAGGTGAACGCTATAGTCAAATAACGTAATACACCCGTATTTGTGTGAACCATTGTATATATATATATATATATATATATATATATATATATATATATATATATATATATATATATATATATATATATATATATATATATATATACCGGTTATGCGGAGATGTGGGTTCGAGTCCCGCTCCCGGAAAAACGGCGGATTTTTTCTCGACTTATATTTTCGCTTATTTATCAATGAATCAAAGAAACGTGACATGCACACGTCATTCGGCCCTATTAAATATTTCGAAAAAAAAAAGCCGAATAGCACTGGCAATGACGACTGCAACCTTGATATGTATCTTTACCGAGTCCCTCGTCCCGTATCCCTCTGTTCTGCTACATGCATTACGAGGCACTGGCTCCAGCAGTTCGGATATGCCAATTGCTAACCCCGACCTCCGACCACGTTCTACGTGGCGGCCGCTGGGAAAGAAGACGTTCTACGTCTCCCGCGGTAGTCGAGGGGCGGCGCTAGTTGACCGGCCTCAGAGCTCTTGTAAATATAAACCCCCGCTTTAAAGTCGAGAGAGAAGCCGCTGTGGGGATAGCGTAATGGCGAACGCACCGCACCGGTTATGCGGAGATGTGGGTTCGAGTCCCGCTCCCGGAAAAACGGCGGATTTTTTCTCGACTTATATTTTCGCTTATTTATCAATGAATCAAAGAAACGTGACATGCACACGTCATTCGGCCCTATTAAATATTTCGAAAAAAAAAAAGCCGAATAGCACTGGCAATGACGACTGCAACCTTGATATGTATCTTTACCGAGTCCCTCGTCCCGTATCCCTCTGTTCTGCTACATGCATTACGAGGCACTGGCTCCAGCAGTTCGGATATGCCAATTGCTAACCCCGACCTCCGACCACGTTCTACGTGGCGGCCGCTGGGAAAGAAGACGTTCTACGTCTCCCGCGGTAGTCGAGGGGCGGCGCTAGTTGACCGGCCTCAGAGCTCTTGTAAATATAAACCCCCGCTTTAAAGTCGAGAGAGAAGCCGCTGTGGGGATAGCGTAATGGCGAACGCACCGCACCGGTTATGCGGAGATGTGGGTTCGAGTCCCGCTCCCGGAAAAACGGCGGATTTTTTCTCGACTTATATTTTCGCTTATTTATCAATGAATCAAAGAAACGTGACATGCACACGTCATTCGGCCCTATTAAATATTTCGAAAAAAAAAAGCCGAATAGCACTGGCAATGACGACTGCAACCTTGATATGTATCTTTACCGAGTCCCTCGTCCCGTATCTCTCTGTTCTGCTACATGCATTACGAGGCACTGGCTCCAGCAGTTCGGATATGCCAATTGCTAACCCCGACCTCCGACCACGTTCTACGTGGCGGCCACTGGGAAAGAAGACGTTCTACGTCTCCCGCGGTAGTCGAGGGGCGGCGCTAGTTGACCGGCCTCAGAGCTCTTGTAAATATAAACCCCCGCTTTAAAGTCGAGAGAGAAGCCGCTGTGGGGATAGCGTAATGGCGAACGCACCGCACCGGTTATGCGGAGATGTGGGTTCGAGTCCCGCTCCCGGAAAAACGGCGGATTTTTTCTCGACTTATATTTTCGCTTATTTATCAATGAATCAAAGAAACGTGACATGCACACGTCATTCGGTCCTATTAAATATTTCGAAAAAAAAAAAGCCGGATAGCACTGGCAATGACGACTGCAACCTTGATATGTATCTTTACCGAGTCCCTCGTCCCGTATCTCTCTGTTCTGCTACATGCATTACGAGGCACTGGCTCCAGCAGTTCGGATATGCCAATTGCTAACCCCGACCTCCGACCACGTTCTACGTGGCGGCCGCTGGGAAAGAAGACGTTCTACGTCTCCCGCGGTAGTCGAGGGGCGGCGCTAGTTGACCGGCCTCAGAGCTCTTGTAAATATAAACCCCCGCTTTAAAGTCGAGAGAAAAGCCGCTGTGGGGATAGCGTAATGGCGAACGCACCGCACCGGTTATGCGGAGATGTGGGTTCGAGTCCCGCTCCCGGAAAAACGGCGGATTTTTTCTCGACTTATATTTTCGCTTATTTATCAATGAATCAAAGAAACGTGACATGCACACGTCATTCGGCCCTATAAAATATTTCGAAAAAAAAAAAAAGCCGAATAGCACTGGCAATGACGACTGCAACCTTGATATGTATCTTTACCGAGTCCCTCGTCCCGTATCTCTCTGTTCTGCTATATATATATATATATATATATATATATATATATATATATATATATATATATATACAGAAAGATAGGTCAGCAGTCTATAATGCCAAAGGAGTCATAGGGGTGTGGTTAGGCTCTTTTCTTTTTTTACTACAGTTAATGAAGTGAACATTTTTTTTAATATACAGAAGAAAGAAAGAAAGAAAAACACGCGCCCAGAGTGGGGACCGAACCCACGCCTTTCGATTACATGTCGAATGCCTTACCAATTCGAATGCCTTACCGAATTGCATTCGACATGTAATCGAAAGGCGTGGGTTCGGTCCCCACTCTGGGCGCGTGTTTTTCTTTCTTTCTTTCTTCTGTATATTAAAAAAATGTTCACTTCATTAACTGTAGTAAAAAAAGAAAAGAGCCTAACCACACCCCTATGACTCCTTTGGCATTATAGACTGCTGACCTATCTTTCTGTATTTCCTCAACGAGCCCCTCATTTCCTTACTATATATATATATACAGTCTAGTCCACTTATAACAATATCCAAGTGCCAAGAAAATCCCATCGTTATAACCGATAATCGTTATAAGCGGGTCGAGAAAAAAAAAAGCCACAAGAGAGATCAAAACATTTTATTAGCATGCAAGTGAGGTAGTGCAACTACTCGTTTGCAGAAAAGCCATAGTCAGTCAGCTTTGACTGCTTCACGCGAAGCTGACGCACATCTTTTTCGAGAGCATCTAATTGCTCCACATAGCTGAGCGGGAGGTCCTTCGCGAAAATGAAGTCCCGTAGGGACTGTATCATTCGTTGGGCCTCGTGCGATGACGGTACCTGGGTAGGCTGCTCAGCCGCGTCGTCGTCGTCGTCGCTCTCACCGCTGTCCGCTGCACCACGCACACTCGCAACGATCGCCTCGTCACTGAGGCACTCGGACGTTTCCACACCATCGTCGGCATGGAGAAAATCGTCGAGACCCGACGCGTCTTCGTGAAGCGCCGACCATAACTGTGGCACCCCTTCATCGTCGGGTGCTTCCGTGGCCTCCCCTGGGATCACTTCCTCCTCGCCTGCTTCCTCCTCGTGACGCATTTTCGCATTTTCGGCGCGCGCGATAAGCGGATTCAATTGCTATATCCGATATCGCGGCTCGGGAGCATCGTAATAAGAGGGTTATTTTACCATAGAAAGCATACAAAATTGGACGGTGCAATCGTTGTCCATCGTTATATCCGATATATTGTTATAAGCGGTATCGTTATAAGTGGATTCGACTGTATATATATATATATATATATATATATATATATATATATATATATATATATATGTGAGTGTGTGTGTGTGTGTGTGTGTGTGTGAGTGTGTGTGTGTAGCGACACCACCGCCATCGTCCCCATGGGTTGAATTACTGAGTTGATTGATTGATTGTAGGGTTTAATGCGCCGACGCAACGCAGGCGATGAGGCGCGCCGTAGTGGAGGGCTCCGGATTAATTTTGACCACCTGGGGATGGGGATCTTTAACGTGCGCCGAAATCTCGTACACACGGGCGTTTTAAATGCATAGCATTTTAGTAACTCACAATGTCACGCGGCGTTGGCGTGCGCTGTCGTAGTCCGCATGCGCGCCTTGTCGTAGTCCGCATGCGCGCCCTGTCGTAGTCCGCAGCCAGGAAGAAATAACAGTTTCCGGCGCCCGGTTTCGAACCCATGACGCCGCGGGCGGAACGCAAGGTGCCCGGCGCACAACCGACCGAGCCACGAAACCGACACAGATTTCGATGCACCGAACGCGCCTTATATCCTTCACTCATTTCTCGTTTGTTTCGAAAGCGCCACAAGTTGTCCCGCGCTTCCAAAAGATGGCGACACGGGTCCCGCGATCAAGAGATACGACTTGCCGGCGCACCCCCTCGGAAATGCTGTGCATTTGATCGTGCCCCTCGCGAGGGGGATGTCTTTTTTCATGTGGACGCCCAATGGCGTAAGAGGACGCGAAAGCTGACGACCACATACCTGATGACCGATCGGAGGTAGTTAAAAAGGAAGTGGAGGAAACAGAGAAGCTTATGTGGGCGGAGAGGATGGAAAAGATGGGGAATCTATAAAGCATTCAAGCAGGAGATCAGGAACGAGAACTTTTATGCAACAATAAAGGCAGCGCGTTGCTCTTTGAGGCTCGGGCTCGCTGCTTGAGAACTAGAGCTTATTTGCTTTTCGCCTCCATCAGAAAAGCGGCCGCCGCGGCCGGGAATCGAACCCGCGACCCCGTGCTCAGCAGCGCAACTCCTTAGCCACTGAGCCACCGCGGCGGGTGAATTACTGAGTTGAAATGCACGTGGGTTGAAATACTGAGGCGGCTCGACTTGGGAACGACCAGTACTTGCGTCACGCCCTATCTTGAACCCGAACATAGCTCGCGAATTCCCTGTACATACCAGCACATACCATTTTTGTTTCGCGCAAACCATGTCATGAGTTTTTCATCTTAACGAACTACGCGCTAGTGGGGGGGGGGGAGCCCTGTAGCGACGCCGTCGTCATCGTCCCCATCATCACCACGATCATCATCATCGGTCCTGGTACCGGTATTCTGGAGGTCGTGGGTTCGGATCCCACCTGGCGGGAATTTTTTCTCCACTTTCTTTCCAAATTCTTTATCTGTTTCAATGACCTACCACAACCTCCCCTTTGCTTTCCGAGGTGTTCTTGACTGCCAACTCTTATTTCCGTTATTTTTAACGAGCCCCTGATTTCCTATTCTGATTCGCTACATGCATAGCGATGGCCTCTGTTCTGGCAGTCTTGGTGCGATAGGAAGCTTAAGAGGGTTCAACGCTGGTCGACCAATTTCGACATGTCGTAGACACTCGAGTCACGGCCCGGGGGCTAAAAAGAAGGTCCCCTTCACCCCGAGTTGTCCGAGTGGCGCTGGCTACCACCCCCAAGCACAGGAAACAAAAATACCTAAACATAAATACCCCAGAAAGTGGAGGGGAAAATCACCCCGCCGGTAGCGTAGTGGTTATCGCACCAGACCGGTATTCTGGAGGTCGTGGGTTTGGATCCCACCTGGCGGGTATTTTTTCTCCACTTTCTTTCGTTCTTTCCATATTCTTTGTCTGTTTCAGTGACCTACCACATCCTCCCCTTTGCTTTCCGAGGTGTTCTTGACTGCCAACTCTTATTTCCGTTAT